>NC_054701.1:33658485-34033485 GCF_016097555.1 Gigantopelta aegis | reverse complement strand
TCATCGGCAATGGGGTGTCAAAAGACCAAAGCAATGTTTTTTTTCCCAAAGTTAACTTAAAACAGCTTAAAGAGCATTGAAAACATTTAAATACCACAGATAAGTAAATGACATTCTTTGAATACAATCCAGTCTGACAAATACCTCAGAGCTGGCTCTAATAGTAACCAATCGATCTGACAGTGTGTTATATGGGCAATATATGTCATTCCAGAGTCTACATTCTCCAGATGAATTTGATGTACATGCGCATAAAACAATGTGACGTTTATAACGACCCCTGTCTCCCCTCTGGTTACCGCCATGACATTAACAAGACATCCACAAAAGCGGACAAAAGAGTTGGGAATGGGACAGAGCCTATAAAAGATAATGCATATGTGCATGTGTATATTTCTTTAACAGCCCCAACCCATAGGATTTTGGGCTCCCTTTGCTGTGTGGGCGAAAATACCCGAATCTGGATAACAACGTTTAATCATATTTGCATTACTACCAAACAACTAAACAGAGTTACAAACAAATTACTACGTGTTTTCACTTGGATTACATCTAACGTTATGAGTAGAAAGATGGAAATACATCGTGAAAAGTATTCAGGCCAGCTCATTTTGCCCGGACGTGTCTTCATCATCAGTTTTGACCAAATGGGAGGGAGGGGCAATTGAACCACCACCCCTATGACCACCGGCCTCATACGCTTATGCTCTAATCATCCACCCAACCCACACACATGCCTCTAATACTTTTGATATATACTAGTACTCCGCGTCACAAATCATGCCGTCTTTTTAAATCATTTTTGTTTAGCTGAGAAAGATTTAAAGAATTATTATTTACATCAAATCATTATTTCCAAAAATTCAGACAATTTGTCTAGTTTGTTTGTCGCAGCGAATAAAAATACACACCAAAAATAAATTCTAGATAACAATCGGAGATAGGATCTTGTCAGGTAATACAACACTGTCTTTAGGTATCGAGAACTAGTTCGAACGGCAGTGTGGTAACTTCCGCCGTTTTCAGAGGTGTTGGTTTTCAACGCTAAGACTCCGCAGCACGCACGTTTAGAGGTTTAAAGCTCCCATGAGAATACAAGCGCGAAAAATATCTTTTGAAAAAAAAAGCTCATTGTGTCATCGAAGATTTCGATAGATTGCCTTGATTTATTCTTTTCTCTCGTTTCAGCACCTTTATCTTGCTCATCAAGACTCCAGCCATTTTGTTGGTTCCGTATGCGTTGCTGCGAGCAAATGTAACCTTGCGCTTGTTTGGGTAATATCATTTTCCGGGCATTCGCAGCAACAATGTCATCGGTTATATGGATTTCACACCCCGTGCTTGTAATCGGTGTATGTCATTTAACCCCCTTGTGGACCCTTTCAAGATTTATGCACCTTTTTCAGCTGATAAGATTGAAAATTTGTCAATATCTATAAACGGTTGATTTTTTCCAATGTCCTCAGATGGGTTTTCACACGAACGATTGTTAAACCACCCGTGATTATTTACAATGCCGGGTTCAAAGGAAATATCATTATTGCGTTAGACGTTTGAAATTCAATATTTCACAAAAACATGGTTAACGTACATTAAAATATACTTAAACACATTAAAGGCACATTTGACTAGAATAGCCTTTTATCTCTTTGTATTTTGCCTTGTTTCTCTAAAGTGGGGAAAAAACGTTATTGTTCAGACGAGAGCTGAAGTTAACCGTACTCTGAACCAAGTGAATGCAGTAAAATTTCGGTTTATTCTATAGGATATTAAAAAGGACATTTAAGGAAAGAATGCAATATTTTATTTAACGACACACACACACACAACACATGCTGTTGTTTTTTGTATGTTTTTTTAATTACTGCTATATGGCGTCGGGCATACAGTTAAGGACCACATAAATAACAAGAGAGGAAACCCGCAGCCGCCACTATATACAATACTCTTTCCGATTAGCAGCTAGGGATCTTTTATATGCAGTTTCCGCCAGACAGTACAGTACATACCATGACCTTTGTTACACCAGTTGTGGAGCACTGGCTGGAACGAGAAATACACCAACGGGGATAGATCCTATAGAGACCGCATATCAAGCGAGCGCTTTAACACTGGTACGTCCCGTCTCTGGACACTTAAAGTTGCCTACTTAGACTATGTATGACGCTTATTTTGTAGTAATGGTATTGAGTCTTCTTTAGAGATAAGACTGCCAATAAAGGTAGTCATTTGAGAAGGTGTGAATTTATAAAGTATATAATGAAAAGAAGTATTTGTCTGAGAGAGAGAGAGAGAGAGAGAGAGAGAGAGAGAGAGAGAGAGAGAGAGAGAGAGAGAGAGAGAGAGAGAGAGAGAGAGAGAGAGAGAGAGAGAGAGAGAGAGAGGTGGGGGCAGACAGAGAGACAAACAGAGAGAAACACACACAGAGACATAGAGAGAGGAGGGAGATAGAGAAGAAAAAAAGAGCAGAGCGAGAGAGACAGAGAGAGAGAGACTCACAGACACACAGAGAGAAAAGTACACAGACATACACAGAGGAGAGAGAGAGGGAGAGAGAGTATGAGAGAGAGAGTGTATGAGAGAGAGAGAGAGAGAGAGAGAGAGAGAGAGAGAGAGAGAGAGAGAGAGAGAGAGAGGGGGGAGGAGGGAGACAGAGAGAGACAGACAGACAAAGAGAGACAAACAGACAGAGACACCGATATAGAGAGAAGGAGGGAGAGAGACAGAGAAGGAGATACAGATAGGGGGAAAGAGGTGCGAGTCAGGGAGACACATACATATATACATACGCAGAGAGAGTTCGAGAGATAGAGAGATAGGTAATAGAGATAGAAAGAGAGAGAGAGAGAGAGAGAGAGAGAGAGAGAGAGAGAGAGAGAGAGAGAGAGAGAGAGAGACAGACAGACAGACAGACAGACAGACGGAGAAAGACAGAGAGAGAGAGAGGGGGGGGGAGGGGGGGGGAGAGGGGGATTGAGACAGACATAAAGAGAAACAGAGACACATAGAGAGAAATATGGAGAGAGAGAGAGAGAGAGAGAGAGAGAGAGAGAGAGAGAGGAGAGAGAGAGAGAGAGAGAGAGATAGAGAGATGTACTACTGTCGGCAGTAGTATAAACTTAGGGTTCATTGAATTATGAACATAGGTAGGCAGATAGGTAACTAGTTTAACGTGCTCATATACCATTAGGGTTTCGAACACGCCCATCAGTGACTGGGGACATGAATATGAACATCGGTTGTTGTTTTTTTTAAAGTCACAACGTATTTAGATCAATCCAAGCATTTATTTATACCATAAAATAGTATTTACTGATTGCAATTATTACAGTTATAACAGGTGTTTTATTAAACAGGCAACAGTCTTCAACGTTAACTCCCTTAGGTGATTGCTTACCACGAGTTTGACTGTATAATTCACATCAGTACATACCCACCAAGAACAGTGCAACCTATGATAGGTAACATCCGATTTAGTGTTTTATCTCCTGAGGTACACACGATAGTACATGCGATACATTTTAACCTGAATCATATCCGGTGTTTACGTCTTAATTACATCATGTAGTAATATAACGAAGGAGCCCCCCAGGGGAGAACACGACAATTAAAGAGGTACCCGCCCACTTAATAACCGTAAACTTTAGCTAATTTTAGTCTAATCACTTCTCCGCTATCATATTAAAAGTGGGCTGTTGTGTTGACATGTTGCAATTACGTTAACAGCTTCCGGTTTGCCGGTAAAATAATTAGTTAAATTTCCGCTAGCTTCATTCTTATTGTGCCTCATTTTGGAACGGGGAAGATAGTGTGTCTCGATTAATACCCTGTATATCGGTGGGTGTTTTTTAATATGTTTTTTTTTTTTTTACCTTGTCTGGATATTTGTATATGTTTATATCTATGTCAGATTTGTAATACATTTTACGGTCGAACCTTTCTATGAAGATAATCAAAATACGTACAGCAACTGACGTTTATAATCAGATTTCTCACTCCTGGCAGTGCACCACGACAGGTACATCAATGTTCGTGGTATGTGCTATCCTGTCTTATGGATGGTGCATATAAAAGATCCCTTGCTGCTAATCGAAAAAGAGTAGCCCATGAAGTGGTGACAGCGGGTTTCCTCTCTTAATATCTGTGTGGTCCTTAACCATATGTCCGACGCCATATAACCGTAAATAAAATGTATTGAGTGCGTCGTTAAATAAAACATTTCCTTCCTTCCTTCCTTCCTTTCTTTATAATCAGGCGACTTTCATGTACAGGTTAAAGTTTTCTTTATTCATTCCTTCATTTATATTTAATTTCAACTTATTCGTTCTTATATTCAATTAAGGTTCAAGCACGCTGTCCTGGGCACACATCTCAGCTATCTGAGCTGACAGTCTAGGACAGAGGACTAGTTGTTAATGGTTAATGAGAGAGTAGAGGGTGTAGTGGTCTTACACCTATCCATTGGGTCGTTGAAATTCGCTTTGGATTGGAGCCGGTACCGGGCTGCGAATCCTGTACATACCAGCCTTATGTCCGATGGCTTAACCACGACACCACCGAGGTCGGTCTTCATTTATATATATTTTTGTGCTTATATCCAATTACTGTTCAAGCAAACTGTCCTGGGCATGCATCTCAGTTATCTGGACTGTCTTTCCAGGACAGTGGGTTAGTGGTTAGTGATAGAGAAGTCTCACACCTACCCATTGAGCTGTTAAACTCGCTCTGGTTTGGAGCCGGTACCGGGAGACGAACCCAATACCTACCACCTTTATATCCGATGGCTTAACCACTACACCATAGCTGCCGGTAAATTTTATTTATTTTGTATTCAAAGATATTTACATTGTTGCCTTTGTATAGACAGGTGGTCCTTATACAAGGTGTTGTACACAACATGTCTGACTGTACTGCTAAGTTTATATGTCACGTTGATAACCTACAAAGCTTATTAAAAGAAAGCTTGAGATTTTGATGGGGCAATAACTATCTTTAATTTTACATTTTAGATAATTATTGACCTTTTTGGTATACCTAACTATTAGTAACTGTTAAAAAATATATACAACGAATATGGTAAATACACATATTATTGGAATAGATATACATATAGTAAAGCTGCAGAATGGCAATTGAGGAAAAACTCAATTTAAAACCATGTAAGTGTAAACACTACAACACTTTAAGACAGAGGTGACATTAAATGCACACGTGTATTAAAATTCGTGTATTAAGTGCATCAATCAGGTCAAAGTTCGAGGAGTCTTTGACTTTAAATCATTGACATACGCAGAGGCACAGTGGGCAGGCCCCCATCCCCTCGATTACATCTCGTCCCCCCCCCCCCTCCCCCCACCTTTTATATTTAACGCTACTCATAAATTGTGTAGGTGGCACCCCTTACCACAGTGTGGGTGTCCCTAATATAAAATCATGACTGCGTCAATGGTTTAACAAGAACATTTAATAAAACGTTTGTTTCGTTTAACGACACCACTAGAGTACATTGATTTATTAATCAGCGCCTATTGGAAAGAAAGAAATGTTTTATTTAACGACGCACTCAACACATTTTATTTACGGTTATATGGCGTCAAACATATGGTTAAGGACCACTCAGATATGGAGAGAGGAAATCCGCTGCCGCCACTTCATGGGCTACTCTTTTCGATTAGCAGCAAGGGATCTTTTATATGCGCCATCCCACAAACAGGGTTGTACATACCACGGCCTTTGATATACCAGTCGTGGTGCACTGGCTGGAACGAAAAATAGCCCAATAGGCCCACTGACGGGGATCGATCCTAGACCGACCGCGCATCGAGCGAGCGCTGTACCACTGGGATACGTCCCGCCCCTCGGCTATTGGATGTGAAACGTTTGGTAATTTTAGCATATAGTCTTAAAGAGGAAACCCGCTACATTGTTCCATTAGTAGCAAGGGATCTTTTATACGCACCATTCCGCAGACAGGATAGCACATACCAGGACCTTTGATATACCGGTCGTGATGCACTGGCTGGAGCTAGAAATAACCCAATAGGTTCACCGACGGGGATCGATCCTAGACCGACCGCGAAACGAGCGAACGCTTTACAACTGGGCTACTTCCCGCCCAGAACAATTAATACTACAATGGCATTGGTAAGGTATGTTTCAAGACATGTTGCTACAAAGTGGGGCTTTTTTTTATGTTTGGTGAATACATACAGCGTCATTTGACCTTGCATTTTGCATTTTAAAATGCCATAACATATTATGGTGAGACGAGACTAAAACTTTAAAATTACTAGTTATAAAATACATGTTTGAACAGCGTGCGGATTTGAGCTTTCTTTGTCGTTAAAGTGACAAAGCCTAGTTTTTAATCACTACGACATATGTTTTCAGTATTAAAGCCGTTTCTGATAATTAAAATTATAAGTACTTACATTTTATTATTTAGAATATTCATTTTTGTACACGTGAAGTGGTTCTGGTCGTCCTGGTTTTTGTAATACCCCAAATTGCATTTCTCATAATTCTAAAAACGCACGTTCGTCTCAGAAGTAATGGTTATCGAGACAAGCTCTAGTTATTTAAAACAGGTCAAGTCAGGTCATAGGTGTTTAACGTGCACATTGAGAACAAGCTGTTGTAGCACACGCCTGTCATGGACGCAGGTGTCCAGGACAGGGATTTTTAAACGGTATATCCTCCTTTAAATACACATATTTTACCTTCTCTCTGTTATAACTTTATTCCGATGTGTTGCAGGTTTGTAGATTATCTAAATTTAGTATCCATTTTCACGGGCTGAAAGAAATGTCTGCGCCTTTAAGGGATCATACCTGTATTTAGTTCCATGGACAAGTGTACTCTTTTTCTTTATTTTGTTTTGTTATTTTCCTCAAAACCAGGTATTATGCAAATTTTAAAATCTTTTTCGACTAAACGTTATTTACAGCCTTTGCACTTGTAGCTAACTTACGCGTCACAGACAAATGATTGTCAGGTTTTCTATACGTCACAGTGTAATTCCTTTCGATCGTGCTGTTTTTTTTCATTGGATGTATGGCACTGGTGACCGGGGTCATTTAGGAGCGGCCAGTCGTTTGTCACAAGTATGTGCTATCAAAAATAACGAATGATGTTCTCACCAACGAGTGTTTAAGAAAAAGTAGAACATACCACACATAGCATATCCCATGCACACCTGTCTGTGTCTGTCTGTCTGTCTGTCTGTCTGTCTCTCTCTCTCTCTCTCTCTCTCTCTCTCTCTCTCTCTCTCTCTCTCTCTCTCTCTCTATCTATATATATATATATATATATATATATATATATCTCTCTCCCTCTCTCTCTCTCTCTCTCTCTCTCTCTCTCTCTCTCTCTCTCTCTCTCTCTCTCTCTCTCTCTCCCTCTCCCTTTCTATCAATCTACCTATCTCTGCCTCTCCCTTTCGTTTCCGAGTGGATTGAAAGTTTTTAGTTTTTTTAATATTCTGTCTATCTTTCGCATTAACCATCTTAATTTACGAACTCGAACACACCGACACCCTACCCCTCCACACCTCTGTTCGCTGCCACCTGTCTGTCTGCCTCTACGGTGAAACGTGAGTAATAAGAAGGCGGCGGTGCCAGGCAGTAATAACGAGCCAGTGTGGAGATAAACGCACGCGCGGGTGGGAGATACAAGGTGATAACATCGACTACAACATGCTGCGCATGACCAAAACACAAAGCAGATCCGGCGCGTGGCGCGCAGACGGCTTGATAAACGTTACTTAGTCGAACAAATGATTTCGCTTGCAGCATGCAAGATGGTTGATAAAAATGTAATGCCTTTAGTAAATCAGACAGATAACGAAATCAGGCACTGACGGTCGTGAACGGGGATGGAGGTGGGGGGTAGGGAAGAGTCTTATACATGAGTGATTATGATTCAGCACCGCTTCCGGTCTGGGGCGAATGTCAGGGTTACACATTATAACTAATACAGTGTTCGAAATAAGCACTTATCCGTTTGTCCAACCCTGAGTGAGTGCTCCGCAAGGCTCAATGGGTAGGTGTAAACCACTTGCACCGACCAGTGATCCATAACTGGTTCAACAAAGGCCATGGTTTGTGCTATCCTGCCTGTGGGAAGCGCAAATAAAAGATCCCTTGCTGCTAATCGGAAGAGTAGCCCATGTAGTGGCGACAGCGGGTTTCCTCTCAAAATTTGTGTGGTCCTTGACCATATGTCTGACGCCAAATAACCGTAAATAAAATGTGTTGAGGGCGTCGTTAAATAAAACACTTCTTTCTTCTTTTATCCGTTTGTCCTGACAAGTGACAACCTGCTGGGACAAGCAGAATGGACCTCAATGGTTGTCCAATGGACAAGTAATTTTTTTTAATTCTGTTTCATTTTGAGGAATCATTGCCCTTGTTATTGAATAAAACTTATTTGGACAACTTATTTGGACAAGTGAAAATATTGATGGACAAGTAGATTTGTAGATGTACTTGCCCAGTGGACTAGTGAAAAATGCTGCTTATTTCTATCACTGTAATAGAGTCTCTTTAAAAGTTTTAAAGTAAGATCAGTAACCACTCACTGATCTGCGATATTAAACTTGCATATTTAATAGTATCTTTATCCAGTCTATATAGGTGCTGTTCTCTGAATACGACAGCTTTGACAATGTGACATATTAATTTTTATACTGATGTTGACCGTCGAATATCGTTGTTGGACATCCAGTTGTCGATGTGCTGGTGGTGTTGTTACTTATGTATGTGCACTCATTTATTAGATTCAACTAGTGGGAAAAACCTGAATTGCAGTGATCAGGAAACGATGAAATTTTGATGATTAGCCACATGTTATATGCATGTGTTATACTGAAGTCGCTGACCCAAGTTTTGACTGGGCCACATATCCAACGATTCGGGATAAGGCGGGCCCAAATTTCGTGATTTTATTTGTAACATCTCACGGCGGCCGCAAGGGTGCCGTGGCTATCCTGCAGCGCCTTGGCGTTCTTACCTCGCCGTAGGGCGCATCGGAATCTTTTAGCGCGGAGTTAAAAGTTCCCGATGTGTCGTTGAAATGTTTACTGGCCGTAAGCCCGTAGACACGTCATAGACAGCATCGCACGGGCAACATTCGTATGGATGCTGTACGATTTTGGGACGGAATTTCGATCCCCTCAAATCGTACGGCACCCGTACGATTTCTAAGATCATCGTACGAGTATCTTACGAAAGAAAGAAATGTTTTATTTAACGACGCACTCAACACATTTTATTTACGGTTATATGGCGTCAGACATATGGTTAAGGACCATACAGATTTTGAGAGGAAACCCGCTGTCGCCACTACATGGGCTACTCTTTCCGATTAGCAGCAAGGGATCTTTTATTTGTGCTTCCCACAGGCAGGATAGCACAAACCATGGCCTTTGTTGAACCAGTTGTGGATCACTGGCTGGTGCAAGTGGTTTACACCTACCCATTGAGCCTTGCGGAGCACTCACTCAGGGTTTGGAGTCGGTATCTGGATTAAAAATCCCATGTCTCGACTGGGATCCGAACCCAGTACCTACCTGTAGACCGATGGCCTAACCACTACGCCACCGAGGCCGGTCCAGAGTATCTTACGATGTCCGTGCGAGTCCCTCACAAGCCCCGTACGATGTGTAAAAATCGTACGGGTATCTCACGGCTCCCGTCCGACTGCTGTGCGCGTTCAAGATTCCCTTGCGGCCCTCGCGGCCGTGTTTTTTCGGGCTGCCCAGCATATATATTGTGGCAGAATGTAGAAGAAGAAGAAGAAGAAGAAGAAGAAGAAGAAGATGATGATGATGATGATGATGCCGATACTCCCTCAACGTCTGAGGCTGGCGCACCTGAGACTGCAGTTATTGTGGGTTCAGCGGCGACAAGACGTGATTCTGGCCGATCTCCTCCTTGAAGAGCAGCGTCAGACCAGAGAGGAGCGGAGAAGACGGTCCGTGTGGGTGAAGCCATGGTTGCTGCGCCGTGTGAGCTCATGCTGGAGCTCATGCGGGGGTCGCAGGTGGACTTTAAGTCCTTCCTCCGCATGGAACCCCAAACATTCCGGGATATACTTGCTCGAGTCGCCCCACGCATCACGAAGAATCAAGAGAGCAGACCTCCACTGGAGACCACCATAAGTGCATAACTACCGTATGTAATTAAGGTGATCTTATCACAGAGATCCCTTAGTAAAATGGGCCCCAGGCTTGTCTCTGTAGTAGCTCAAAATTAATTATATGCTAAAAAAATAAAAAAAAAAAAAAAAAAGTAAAAAAAAATAAAGATAGGGGTTTTAAAGGTACATTCTCAAAGTTGCAAGTATAATATTTGACTTATTTTACATTTATGATAAATAACTAGACACTAATCGGTACCACATTTAATCTTCGCATAATTAATTGAAGAATATGAAAATTGTAATGTGTTGTCATTAACATCCCCCCACAAAAAAACCTCACAAAATCCCCCACAAAAAACAAAAACAAAAATATTATTTTTCGTTTTTAAAGACATCGCACGTGCATCTCTCTCCCATGAATTTGCGCCTTGTGTTAAAGGGACATTCCTAAGTTTGCTTCATTCCGACTAGTAAACTATTTCTACGATTAAACTTACATATGAAATATATTTTCTTATTTAGAATATCAATGTCTGTATATTCAATATGTTTCTGGTCGTCTTAATATCTGTAAGAAGCCCAAACTGGATTTTGTCTTCAAATAATTTCGTACGTACGAAAAAACTATATTTTAGGAAATAAAACCTAGTACATAATTTAACCTAGTACAAATATTAGAACGATTAGAAACACGTTTAATATGCAGCCACTAATATTGTATGCAGAAAAATATATTTGATATGTAATTACGATCGTTAAAAAGTCTGTTAGTCAATAACATCTTAAAAATTGCAGCAAACTCAGGAATGTCCCTTTAAGTCTAACTGTGTCACATTGCCCTGATTAAACAGTGTACTGACATGACTTTATTTAACAGACATTCGTTTCTTTCTTTGCTGGGACCGGCCTCGGTGGCGTCGTGGTTAGGCCATCGGTCTACAGGCTGGTAAGTACTGGGTTCGGATCCCAGTCGAGACATGGGATTTTTAATCTAGATACCGACTACAAACCCAGAGTGAGTGCTCCGCAAGGCTCAATGGGTAGGTGTAAACCACTTGCGCCGACCAGTGGTCCATAACTGGTTCAACAAAGGCCATGGTTTGTGTTATCCTGCCTGTGGGAAGCGCAAATAAACGATCCCTTGCTGCCTGTCGTAAAATAGTAGCCTATGTGGCGACAGCGGGTTTCCTCTAAAAAACAGTGTCAGAATGACCATATGTTTGACGTCCAATAGCCGATCAATGTACTCTAATGGCATCGTTAAATAAAACAAACTTTACTTTTTCTTTGCTGGACATTGACATTCATTTTATTTGGACTAACTGTTTTTCCTCGCTCTTTGATTACCAACATCATTGTAATTTTTATAACGGCCTTTTTGTTATGTTTGTATCATTAACATATGCGTTAATACCCACTCGAACTGATTTATAAATACTTTTTTTATATATAATAATTTATAAATACATAATTTATTTAAATTTATTTTAGATATGAATTTAAAAATATTTTATAGCTTTTGGGCGCAACATTAGAAATGATTTGTAAAACATTTCCTTGTTCCTTGATTGCACAATTGTAATTTTAACGCGAAATTATATAGTCATCAGTAAAGAAGCATAATGTTATTGTGTAGTGTAGTATAGTGTAGTGAAGTGTTTAGTGTAGTGTAGTGTAGTGTAGTGTAGTGTAGTGTAGTGTAGTGTAGTGTAGTGTAGTGTAGTGTAGTGTAGTGTAGTGTCGTGTCGTGTCGTGTCGTGTCGTGTCGTGTCGTGTCGTGTCGTGTCGTGTAGTATGGTATGGAGTGGTGAGGTGTGTTATGTTGTGGTTTGATGTCGTGTGGTGTGGTATGGACTGGTTTGGTGTGGTGTTTAATGTTGTGGTTTGGTGTAGTGTGGTGTGGTATGGAGTAGTTTGATGTGGTGTGGTGAAATGTAATGCAGTTTATTGTAGTAGTGTAGTCGCAATAGTAATATTAAAAATAATAGTAATAGTAATGATAGCAGTAATAGTAAGGACAAGGTTATATATTTCAGAATAGTCTCAGCGTATTGTATACGTATTGAATGTTAGTCATCAAAAATGTCACGCAGCTTTTTAAAAGTTTCCTTGTTGTCCAGATTTAATAATATATCAATGTCAGGAAATAAAACTTTATTAAAATTCCACAGTTCTGAATAAGCTGCCCAATGTATGTAATATGCATAATTAATTCCTCTTCACTGTTACGAAAATATAATTGTTTCTTCATTAGCATAACAGCGGTGTGAGGAAGGGAAAAAAAGGTATGTTTTATTTAACGACTTTTTAAGTACGGTTCTATGAGGTCGGACATATCATGGTTAAGGACCATGCAGATAATTAAAGAGGAAACCCATTTCCGCAACACAATGGGCTACTCTTTTCGATTAGCAGCAAGGGATATTTTACATGCGGCATCCCATATACAGAATAGTACATACCACAGCCGTTGGTATACCAGTTGTGGTGCAATGACTGGAACGAGAAATAGCCCAATGAACACACCGACGAGGATCGATCCTAGACCGATTCGTTTAACGACACCACTAGAGCACATTAATCATCGGCTATTGGATGTCAAACATTTGGTAATTTTGACATAGCCTTAGAAACGAAACCCGCTACATTTTCCATTAGATCCTTTATATACACCATCCCACGGACAGGATATACCACGGCCTTTCATATACCAGTCGTGGTTCGCTGGCTAGAACGAAAAATAGTCAAATGGGTCCACGAAGAGGATTGATCACAAATCGACCGCGCATCAAGCGAGCCTTCAGTCGAATATTGTGAGGAAATAAGATGCATCAAGCACGCCGTACACATTACTTCATGTTCCAATATGCTGAATAATATAATCAATAAGTTTAAAATTAGTATTTTGTTTAATGGCATCACTATAGCACATTGTTTAATTATCATAATCATTGGCTGTCAAACACTTGGCAATTCTGACAAGTTAAGTCGTTTTCACTGCCCTACAACTGGTACATCAAAGGCTGTGATATGTACTGTCCTGTCCATGGTAAACGTTTTGTTTGGTTTTGCTTAACGACACCACTAGAGCACATTGATTTATAATCATCGGCTATTGGATGTTAAACATTTGGTAATTTCGACATATAGTCTTAGAAACGAAACCCGCTACATTTCCCATTAGTAGCATTGTACCTTTTATATGCACTTTCTCACAGACAGGACAAGACATACCACGACTTTGATCTAACAGTCGTTGGGATGGGAATAAAACTCAATCAGTGACTTGACATGACTTGAATTGACTTGACTTAGGATTAAAACCCTAAGTCAGGTCAAGTCAAGTAAATACGTGCACGTGCAGAACAAGCTGTTGTAGCACACACCTGCCATGGTTGCAAGTATTGGCTCACGACAACTCTTCCGTCCACGACAGAAACTAATCACTGAATGGATCCACTGAGGTGATTCGATCCTACGACGCAAACACCTCAGGCGAGCGCTCTACCGACTGAGCTAGATCCTGCCCAACACAAGATGGTAGGCTAGATACGATAACCTATACACTGACTTGGAGATGTCGTCTGCAAATAAAACGAAGTGAGTGAGGGTGCGGAGCAGTCTGAGTATCGGGTACAAGCTAAACAAACCAAACAGTCTGTTTTTCCCGCCCTACTGAGTCACGTTAAGAAGGGGGAGCGCTCGATAAGAGTTTGACGTACCATCGTGTTCTATTGTATCTCATTAATTTAATGTTAGGCATAAACACCTGTTTAGTGAGCGATAGTGATTGTTTGCATTCCCAGACACATGTGTAAAACCCCTTGCTTCAAGAACATTTTCTTTAAAAAATTTTTTATATAAAACAAATCGCTCGCCATAGTCGAGACCTCTGCACACGCGCCTGATGTCTATAGTTCGTCTGTATACGCATGTACATCCGGATATCAACAATCTGAATGAAATATTTCACAACAATATGTTGTGTGGTAATAAAACGGCAAGCCCTAAAGTGATAATATTACCAAGCCGTTCTCTGAAACCACACACGTATGCTAATTACCATAATTACCATACGCAAATGACCTGTTCCAGTTTGTGGTTGGTACGCCGACCACAAAAACTCGAAACGAACTGTTAAGACAAAATATGCGTTGCATTTTGAGAAAGGAACTGGCCTTGGTGGTCATCGGACATAAAGCTGGCAGGTACAGGGCTCGCATCCCGGTACCGACTCCCACCCAGAGCGAGTTTAACGACTCAGTGGGTAGGTTTAAGACCAGTACACCGACTTCTCTGTTACTAGCAACGAATCACTAATCTACTGCGCTGGACATACAGCCTAGATGGCTGAGGTGTGTGTCCAGGACAGCGAGCTTGAACCTTAATCGGATATAAGCATAAATATAAGTTGACATGAATTAATATTTCGAAACAAAGAAAGATACAAAACCCGCTGTTGCTTACATGGCCTACTCCTACCGATAAAACAGCAAGTTATCTTTAATGTGCACTTTACCATGGACAAGGGCGAGACGTAGCCCAGTGGTAAGGCGCTCGTTAGATGCGCGGTCGGTCTGGGATCGATCCCCGTTAGTGGACCCATTGGGCTATTTCCCGCTCCATCCATTGCACCACGACTGGTATATCAAAGGCCGTGGTATGTGCTATCCTGTTTGTGGGGTGGTGCATATACAAGATCCCTTATTACTAATGGAAAAATGTAGCGGGTTTCCTCTCTAAGACTATATGTCGAAACTACCAAATGTTTGACATCCAATAGCCGATGATTAATAAATCAATGTGCTCTAGTGGTGTCGTTAAGCAAAACCAAACAAAAATATTTTCATGGACAGGACAGTACATATCACAGCCTTTGATGTACCAGTTGTAGGGCAGTGGTTGGGATGGAAATAAGCTTGATCATCAGTCAAAAGAGGACGATCGAATCTGTAACCCCACGCGAACTCATGATGCATTGGGTGGGGGGGGGGGGGGAGAGATGGGGGTGGATACAAGTCGTGTTATGTGGCGACAGGCAAATATAAACGGTGGTGGGGAAACCGTGTGATGGGTGGGTTATGTCCCCGCCCTCCCCTCCCACACACACACCCATACTCCCACGATTAATGAATGAATGAATGAATGAATGAATGTTTAACGACACCCCAGTACGAAAAATACATCGGCTGTTGGGTATCAAACTATACGTCGGTACTTTGAGCTACCAATCTACCCCCTCCCCCTTCCATTTCACCCCTCTCTCCACACCGTCCGTAATGGAAAATGCAAAACATATATGTCCATTCAAAAACTCATTCTAGTTTGATTCGACCGGAAAGTGTGTCTTTAAAATGCAAATACTAGTAACTAAATGAGAGAGGAGATCAGAGAGTGACATAATGGTGTCAAAAGTCTACACTTCACCGACAGCCCGAGGTTTAGCACGTTATACTCTCACTGCGCACTGTTGAACATAGGTTTGTTTAGTGTTTACGTTAATAAACGAACAAGGATATAGCTTCCTGTATTCGGATTGGCGGTGTATGTACACTAGCAGGCCGACGGGTGGAATGCACCCTCGTATCTTCTCTTACAGGATTTCCTCCTTCATTACTAAAACCACTTTCATTCATTCATTCATTCATTCATTCATTCATTCATTCATTATTTTGTTCATTCGTTCGTTTGTTAATTCGTCCATCCATCCATCCATCCATCCATACATTCGTTCATTCATTAATTCATTCATTCATTCATTCATTCATTCATTCATTCATTCATTCATTCATTTATTCACTCATTCACTCATTCATTCATTCACTCACTGATTCATCCATCCATCCTTCCATTTCACCCCATGCTTATAGCAAATAAAATTTCAAGCTCGCTGTGAACTATACACGTACACAAATATTGTATTTGTTCACCCTTTATTAAAGCATATTAAAGGGACATTCACGAGTTTGCTGCAACTTTTAATGTTATCGACTAACAGAGCCTTTTTAATGATTGTAATATTATTACATATCAAATATATTTTTCTGCATAAAATATTAGTGGCTGTATATTAAACGTGTTTCTGATCGTTCTAATAGTTTTACTAGGTTAAATTTCATTTTATTTCCTAAAATATGATTTTTTCGTACGAACGAAATTATTTGAAGACAGAATCCCAGTTTAGGCTTCTTACAGATATTAAGACGACCAGAAACACATTGAATACAGACACTGATATTCTAAAAAAGAATATATTTAATATGTGAGTTTAATCGTAGAAATATTTTATTAGTCGGAAACATCTTACAATGCAACAAACTCAGGAATGTCCCTTTAATTAATTCATTCATTCATTCAATCATCCATTCAATCCTTCATTCATCCTTCCATCCATCCATCAATTCATCCACCCGTTCATCTATCCATTCATTCATTTAATTTTATTGCGGCAAATAAAGGTTCAAGCACGCTTTCCTTGCACGTACGTCACCCAATTTCGGGTTGTCTGTCCAAGACAGAAAGAAGAAAGAAATATAGCAATGTAGTGGCCTTATACTTGTTCTCTGAGCAGTGTATTCACTCTGTACATGGTACGTGGTATGTGCTGTCCTGTCTGTATAAAATGCATATTAAAGACCCCTTGCTGCTAATAGGAAGATGTAGTGGTTTTCATCTGAAGACTGCGATATGAAATACCAAATTTCGACATGCAATAGCCGATTATTAATCGATCAATGTTGTTGTTTTTCTAGTGGTGTCAGTGAACAAACAAATCTATCTCATATGCATTGCCTGGGTGATCTGATACACGGTAGATTTGAGTTTACTTAAAAATGTTAACACTATCGGCAATGAGTACTGATATGATCAATAGAACCTATAGAGTAGGAAGACTGTAGAGATGTTTTAATTTAACGATTCTCTATACACATTTTTATTACGATTGAATGACGTCGGACATATGGTTAATAATGAAAGGAAACCCGCTACTGCCACGCAATGGGCCAATCGTTTCGATTAGCAGCAACCTTGTGATCTTTTTTGTATCCTCGGCCTCACAGACAGGATCATACATACCAAGGCCTTTGTCCCATCACTGACGCGTGATCTAACTCGGTACAGCGCTCGTCTTAAGTGCTTTAATCGCAGGATCGAAGCTTCCTGATGGACCCAGTGTCTGATTGGATTTCCCCCCGTCCCAACCAGCGCCCCACGACTGGTATATCAAAGACAGTGGTATGTGCTGTCATGTCTGTGGGAAAATGCATATAAAAGATCCTTTCCTTCTATTAGAAAAATTAGCGGGTTTCCTCTATGACTGCATATCAGAATTATTCAATGTTTGAAATCCAATAGCCGATTATTTAGGGATCAGTGTGCTCTAGTGGCATTACTACTATTTTTTAAAACTTATTTTCGTGCTTATATCCAAATAAGATTCAAGCATGCTGTCCTGGGCACACCCCTCAGCTATCTGGGCTGTCTGTCCAGGACAGTGGGTTAATTGTTAGTTGTTAGTGGTTAGTCAGAGAGAAGAGGGTATAGTGGTCTTACACCTACCCACTGAGACGTTAAAACTCGCTCTGGGTTTGAGCCGGTATCGGGCTGCGAACCGTGTACCTACCAGCCTTAAGTCCGATGGTTTAACAACGACACCACCGAGGCCGGTTTACTACTATTAAACAAAACACATTCTTCTTGTCCCACCAGTTGTGGAGCACTGGCCCGATTGTAAATAATGAATAAGGGGAAATAACTCGCGCCATGCTGTCCTTTCGTCTGCTGGACTATTGGTACTCTTCGCGGTTTGACATAGAGTATTACGTCAGGCCCGTAGGAGCCGGGGGGGGGGGGGGGGGGGGGGGGGGGGCTAGTTTTAAAATGTCTTATAATGCTAATAAAAAGGAGTCCCTCCCCCCACTTTGAAAACCCGTCCTACGGGCCTGTACGTGAATGTCATAGTTATAGTATTTACTTAGAGAGGCAAAAAAATAACTATCACCTCTTATTCCGAGACAACAAGCGGTTATTCTAAGCCCACGTACAGATAATACGAAGCATTAAAGTATCGTATTCAAACAAACATAACGAAGACTCCCCCGCATGTTTGTTTGGTAATAATATTTGCAATCGATTTCACACATTGATCGGGTAAAACATAGACTGATTAATAAGGAACTCGAATGTTTTGTGTGCATAGTCGATATTGTTCATTTACTAATTTGCGCTTCCCACAGGCAGGATAGCACAAATCATGGCCTTTGTTGAACCAGTTATGGATCACTGATCTGTGCAAGTGGTTTACACCTACCCATTGAGTCTTGCGGAACACTCACTCAGGGTTTAGAGTCGGTATCTGGATTAAAAATCCCATGCCTCGACTGGGATCCGAACCCACTACCTACCAGTCTGTAGTCCGATGGCCTAACCACGACGCCACCAAGGCCGGTAGACACAGAGGAGAGAGACAGAGAGAGGAGAGGAAGAGAGAGAGAGAGAGAGAGAGAGAGAGAGTAAGAGAGAGAGAGAGGAGGTGAGAGGAAGAGAGAGAAGAGAAAGAGTGAGAGAGGGAGACAGACAGACAGAACACAAAACACACAGACAGACAGACAGACAGAGAGGAAGACAGACAGACAGACAGAGAGAGACAGAGAGAGAGAGAGAGAGAGAAAAGAGAGAGGGGAAAGAAAGAGAGACAGAGAGACAGAGCGAGACAGAGAGAGACAAACATACAGAGAGAGAGAGAGAGAGAGACAGAGAGAGACAAACATACAGAGAGAGAGAGAGAGAGAGAGAGAGAGAGAGAGAGAGAGAGAGAGAGGAAAGACAGAGACAGGACAAAGACAGAGACAGACAGGACAGAGACAGACAGAGACGACACACACACACACACCAGAGAGAGAGAGAGAGAGAAGAGAGAGAGAGAGGAGAGAGAAGAGGAGAGAGAGAGAGAGAGAGGGCGGGGGGGGGGGGGCTTCTTCCTGAAATAACAAAACTGGAAGAGGTGGGCAGCTGGCAAAAAGAAAAGAAAAAAAGAAGATACTTTAGACTTAGACTTAGAGTATTTTTACATGCCCCTATACCACTAAGGTTTCAGGCATGTCCATCCCGGTTCCGGTATCTGGATAGCCAGTAATCTGACCCGGGACAAAAGTATTTTTTTCAGAAGTTCAGTTTCAAAGTTGGATTATGGGAAAGGAAGGAAAAAAATCAGTGGCTAGATCCAAGAAAGGTTTAAGGGACTTCAACCGAACAGGGGAGGAGGAAAGGGAAACAGAAGGAGATGAAAAAAAAAAGGGGGAAAGGGGAGGGAGAAAGGAAAAAAAAGAAACGCAAAGGGGTACAGGAAAGGGTTATAACTCAAGGGAAAAGTTCCCTACCGGGAAGGGCTTTGTGAAATAAGGAGGAAGCAGTCCCAAACAATTCCCAGAGGGGGGGACGATAAAACGAAGCTAGGAGACAATAAAGGGAGAAGAATGGGAATATTCGGCAAAGAAAGCAGCCCAGGGGCAAAACCATGTCACCAGGACGGCGAAGTGGTCTGCCGTGCAACATGAGACCGAAAGTATAAAAGGGGCAGGGGGGCTGTGACTGGGAAAAGCACGAATCTGGCCGACAGTTGACAAGAAAGGACATGCCACGGAAGGAGAAGTGAACCGCAGGGAAACAATGCCCATCGGCGAAAGGGGAGCAGGCGAATCCAGAAGGGGGGGTTGCCAGGGCATTTCCATGTGTCCCCAAGCAAACATCTCCAGACTGTGGAGAGGCGTTACCAAGGGAACAAAAAGGAATCAAACGTGAAAGGAGGAGATCCGTCGAAGACGGGTCAAGAGGTGAAAAAAAGGCAGGGACCGCTACACACTCCGGGGTACGCCAACTTTCGGGAACGATTGACTACTGGCCCAACTCCACAGCCGGAGCAATACCAGGTTTGCGCAGGATATCCGACAGGGGACGTACGGAAAGAGGAAAACGTGAGGTAGGGAAGTCGTGCCAGGAAAGGTCAAGTTCGAGGTGTCATCTTAACACGACAACAAAGAGGGACGTCGGACTCCGACTGAAACAGTGGTGACAGATTCATCGACAATGGAATCAACGGCGATGGAGAAGAGGTGTGGTTCAGAGACGAGTCCCGATTTCTGCTCCGACGTCATGATGGGGAGATGTCGCGTGTATAGAGGCAGTCGTGGGAGAACGTTATGCGGGGAAAAAAAGCGTGCAAGGAGTGGAATAGATTATGGCGGGAGGTAGGGTACATGGTGGAAAGGGAGAGCCATCTCACACACTGGCAGAACTGACCTGGTCAAGGGTGGCAGGGCAACCTGAATGCAAAGGGCTACATTGAAAAGATCCTCCGGAAAAACATCGGTCCAGTTATGGCCAACGGGGAAAGATTGTGGTTCCAACTGACAACGCCGGGGCCTCCACAGCACGTCTCAACAGAGGCTTTCCTTGCTACAGAAAAACAACATTAATGTCCTTCCTTGGCCATCGATATCAACGGATTGGAACCCAAGGAATGAAGGAATCTAGAGGGGGAAGAAGAGTTGGGAAAGAAGAAGCAGGAAGAGGAAGCGAGGGGACCAAGATGACAAGACCCTGCCGGCTGGCAGCAGCCTTGCAAGGCCGAGGAGGGCCACCATATCAAAAGGGGGGACGAAAGTTACTATGGTTGCTTCAATGGGCAGGGAGTGGCCAGGCAGTTGTCAAACACGCGGAGGGGACACACCGGGGATTGACTCCAGATGACCTTGACCTTGGGGGTGTGTCCCTATCAAAATGGGCGGGGACAATGGAAGCGGAGTGAATTATGGAAGGGAATCGGAGGGAAGATAAAAGGACAAAGAAGAGAGGGGAGGGGTGACGTAGAACATGGGGGTGAAAGACAAGGCTCCAAAGGCTACGAATCGGATAAGAGGGAGTTGTGGGTTTTGAGTGTCCTCAGGGAGAGGAGTAAAGAGGTGAGAAGTTAGGGCTCGTTAGAAAAGGAAAACCAAAGAGGGGGAGAGGCAACAGACCCATAGGTAAGGGGGTGAAATCGGGGAGGATAAGAGAGAATAAAGATTAATAGGTTAGTCAGAATTGAACCAAGGATCAGAGAGGGAAAAAGGACTACTTGGACGACAGAAGAATGAAATAAGGTAGAGGTATGTTAAAAGAAAGAGAGGAAGAATCGCAAAAAGAGGAGACGGGAGTAGCGAAAATAGGGGGGGGAAAAAAATGAAGTATTAGTAAGAGGAATAGAAGAAGAGAGGAGATAAAAATGAATGAATTAGAAAAAGTTAGAAAGAGAAAGATTGAATGATAATTAAGGGGCAGGAAAGAAAGAGAGGGGAGTAGGGAACTGGGAAGATCTGACTTAAAAACTGCAAAATAGTTTTAAGGGATAAAGGGGAAATTTAGTGGATGACCAGGAAGCAGGTACAGGGAAAAAACAAGAAAGAGGGTGGAAATCAATGGAAAAGCAGTGGGATAGGGGAAGAAAAAGGAAGAGTCAAGAAGAGAAGGGGGGTCCTGTTACCACAACACAATCTTAGTGCTTAGATCACCTTAAGTGAAAGTAACTATATAGGAGGTGTTGAGGTGATCTTAACGCTAAGATCGCTGTCAGGAACGAGGCCCTAAATCAGGTTAGGAGGTACTTGCCATGGTACTTGTATTTCATTTTTAAAGAAGAGGGAGAAAGCCGCGCACATGGCCAGGTGCCCTTTGCTGGACCAGAAATTCCTCATTAAAATTAATAAAATAAACATGTCTTGCCCAATCAGGTACGTATGCAGGACATTGTGCAGGGGTGGGGGCCTAGACTGTGGTAAGCATTGTTTAGAGAACACTTCTCCAGACAATATTTTGTTTTCAAATCACTTAAATCAGGAGCAGTTCAACAAAGCTTCCTCTCCACCCCCACACCACACACTTTCTTGACAAGGCTGCAACATGTAAGGGTCAAATTTTTAAAATGTATTTTCTAGAAATGACGATTTGTAATGTTCATTAGTATTGTCTGCTACATTCAAGAATGTGTCACAATAATGAATTTATTTAAAAAAATGACCAAAGAAAACATTTTCACTAGCGATTGCTTAACAGATGGTTACAGTAAATGTCTTTGTGAAACTGGCCCAGGACACCATTAAATTAGGCGTGTCAACGTTTTACTAAACCTTGTATATTAGATCTTAAAAGTTACATGGTAGGTTTCCTATAGGGTAGCTGTCTGCCACTTTTTAGAGTGTATAACAATATAATGTGTATACAAATTGTTCATTGTCCATTTAACTAACAAGAATATTCCTCAATGGTTTAGAAAATGTGTCTTTTAAGAGATTATCCACAAATATTTTCAAAGTAATACCTTTTGTTTCAGCTGAATTTACTTGTCTCACGGAATAAACTAAAATGTTTAAAATCTGGGACATGATTCATAGGTCTGGGCGATCTAAGAAAAATATGCCGGCGTGGTGGCTGTGGAAAATTCACATGATACGTCAGGTGCCGCGATGTACCCCCAGGCGATATTCCGATTTTATGATAAATAGCTAGGGTTTTAGAGATATCGGGGAGAAACATATTGGAAGGCGTCCAGGGGGAACGTTAGTCCGTCCGGACTGGTAATTATATATTTTCTGCTCTGTGAATTAAAGACAATTATTATCCAGGAAGTTTTTGGTGATAGGCCTGTTATGGAAGAAAGTGAGATTGTTCCAGAGATAGAGATAAGTGACTTGAGTATGGAACAACAGTTAGCTTTTAAAAAGCTAGAGTACGAAAGAGAAGAACGTGCATTAGATAGAGAGACAGAGAGAGAGAGAGAGAGAGAGAGAGAGAGAGAGAGAGAGAGAGAGAGAGAGAGAGAGAGAGAGAGAGAGAGAGAAGAGAGGGATAGAGAAAGAGAAGAAAGGGATAGAGAGAGAGAAAGAGAAGAGAGGGACAAAGAGAAAGAGAGAGAAAGAGAAGAGAGGGATAGAGAAGATAGAGATAGGGAAGATAGAGAGAGGGAGAGAGAAAGAGAGAGAGAGAGAGAGAGAGAGAGAGAGAGAGAGAGAGAGAGAGAGAGAGGAGAGAGAGAGAGAGAGAGAGAGAGAGAGAGAGAGAGAGAGAGAGAGAGAGAGAGAGAGAGAGAGAGAGAGAGAGAAAGAGAAGAGAGGGATAGAGAATTCCAGTTAGAAAAATTAAAAGTGGAACATGAGTTAAAGTTGAATACTGAAGAAGTTCGACGGGAGGCCGGAAATGGGTTTAACATGTCGGAGGCTTATAGATCAGTGCCTGTATTTGACGAACAGGAGGTAGATATGTTCTTCCAACTTTTTGAACGGGCCGCTAAGCAGCTAAATTGGCCGCAGTCTAAGTGGACATTGTTAGCCGTGTCTAAGTTTAAGGGGAAGGCTAGTGTAGCTTATAATTCAATGAGTGATGTGCGAGCAAGTCAGTACGACCTAGTTAAGGCGGCAGTGTTGAAAGCGTATGAATTACGACCTGAGGATTATCGTTTACGGTATAGCGAGTTGATAAAAACGCAGGGTCAGTCTTATAGTGAGTTTGTGGCTAAGAAGGCAGGGATGTTTGATACATGGGTGGTGTCTCATCAGGTAGAGTCATATACCGAGTTACGGGAGTTGTTGATCTTACAGGACATTAAAAATGGATTACCAGTTAGCTTACGTATTCATTTAGAGGAACGTGATGTCAAAAGGATAAAGGAGGCAGGCATAGTGGCAGACGACTACGTGTTAATACACAAAGCTCAGGCAGTACAGGGTAGCTCTATACAACAGGGTGATAAGAAGAAATTTCAGCCAGGTTTTCCCCGGGAAAGTAACTGTCGGGGAGAGTCATCTAGTTGGTCAGCTAGTCAGACAAGGAATGCACCTGGTGGGCAAAGTAAGGATAGGCCTGCATTATCAGCCAATGCACGAACTTTTCGTCCACATTGCAGTTACTGTAAAAAGGATAAACATCTTGTCGGGGACTGTTTTAAAAGGAAACGCGATAATGCGCAAGTGGTCGGTTTAGTGAGGTCAGCTCCGTTAGCGAGAGAGTTAATGGTTAGTCCCATGGCAGAGAAGGTAAACCCGTATGTGTCCACTGGTATGGTTTGTGATGTGAAACAAGAATTGAGTCCTAAGGCAATATCAATCTATCGAGATACTGGGTGTAACCTGTCGCTTATAACGTCAAAGTGTTTAGCTGGTATTGAAAATTCAGATACAGGACGTAGTTTGGCCTTAACCTCAGTTACTGGAGAGAAAAATGGTTGTCCGGTTACATAAGGTTTTCTTGTGTTCGAAGTTTGTGACGGGACCAGTCGTTATGGGTGTTGTGAAGGACTTGCCTGTTGAAAACATAGGAGTTGTGTTGGGTAATGATTTGACTAGTCAATGTTGTCAGCCGAAATGTGACCAATTGTTAATTAAAGACAGCCCTTTACTAGTAGGAGAGAGTGAGGTTGATGAGATTAGATATCCTGCGTGTGTAAAGACAGGGCTATGGCCAGTAGGGTAACACGATACCCAGAGGATATTTGTGATTTGTCTGATACGTGTGTGAGCCATGAACTTGGAGTGGATGAGGTTATCAGTCAATTGGTAGATAAGTCAACTGACGAACTAAATGTGGTGGAACCGGTTGAACTTCCGCAGAGGGTAAATGAACCAGTTGTGTTTGATAGAGGGGCATTACCTTGTAATCCTAGAGCAGGGGGCTGATCCAAATTTGTTGGCAGCTCGCACTACATTGTTAACTGAGGGAGTATTAATGAATAAGAGAGTTAGAGATAGGAGGTTGCCGGCGACCGAACTAGCTAGGAAGCAACTGAGCCATGCTCAGAGCAAAATAAAATCAGTGTTTTATAGGAACGCTAGGTGTCGGGAATTTAAACCAGGGGATAAAGTGCTGCTGTACCTTCCCATTAAACGGGGTTCATTACAGAACCGGTATTTCGGTCCCTATGTTGTGCACAAACGGGTTAATGAGACCGGGTATGTGATAAACACTCCTGATAGGGTTAGGAAAAGTAGGTATTGTCACATCAATTTGCTAAAAGGTTATTTTGACAGACTGCCGATAGTTCCAGAGTTACCGGTCCAAATTGAGAGTCACTCAATTTCCTGTGATGACGTCAAGACTGCAGAGAGAAAATTAACCAACCGCCAGATTCTAGCAGACATGAACCCCCAGCGAGCAAAGTTGACTACGTTGAAACAAGACAATGTTTCCATTTGTCAGAACCTTCCAACGGTTACCAATACCTTAAGCCAGGATGTGCGCTTGGAACCCGACGCTACACCGATTCGACAGCATGCCTATCGGATAAAACCTGGAAAACGTGCGACACTGAAAAAGAAAGAAACGAAGTTCCAGTGGTCAGGTGAATGCGAGAAGTCATTCAACCGTCTCAAGCAGATGCGCTACTCGTCTCCCGTGATGGCAGCACCAGACTACAGAATGCCTTTCAAGCTAGCTGTGGATGCCAGTGACGTGGGAGCTGGAGCTGTGCTGTTCCAGGAAGACGAAAATGGACTGGACCATCCTGTAAGTTTCTTCTCCAAAAAGTTTGACAAACACCAGGTGAACTATTCCACTATAGAGAAGGAAGCTTTAGCCATGGTACAAGCTCTGAAGCATTTTCAGATCTACGTGAAATCGGCAGTGCATCAAGTGGTGGTCTTTACTGATCATAATCCGCTTACCTTCATTCACAGAATGAAAGCCACCAACCAGAGAGTTTTGAGGTGGAGTCTTCTTCTGCAAGAATATCCAATTACCATTGAACATATCAAGGGCACATCCAATGTAATCGCTGATGCCCTGTCCCGAAGTTGAACGTTATGATAATGTGTTGACATTCTTGATTTCTGTTTTGTTTTTATATATTTTATTTGTATACCAGGGACTCAGAGACTCAGTGTGATTACTGGTAGTCGCCTTATTATTACATGTATTATAAATGCCCGGATGCGTCGGTTAACGCACCTTTTGTTTTAATGTAGTATATTTCCCTATTCCTAGAGTAGAGGAAATATCCTTTTTGAGGTGGGGGTGTGTGACGGAACATGCTCTTAATTTGTTTTCGCCTGTGGCGATATTAATTGTTTTAGAGGGCCGTGTGCAGTTCCAATATGCACTTAAGCCCAGATGGGCAACTTGTTACGTGATACCTTTGCGCGACGGTCGTCGAGCTTCTAATACACACCCAGCGCAGGTGTGGAGGCCATGTGGCCAGTAGTTACGTAATAACTCCGGTAGTGCTGTTTATGACCAGGGGATTGCTCGCGGAATGGCGACAGCCAGTCTGGGCGATCTAAGAAAAATATGCCGGCGTGGTGGCTGTGGAAAATTCACATGATACGTGAGGTGCCGCGATGTACCCCCAGGCGATATTCTGATTTTATGATAAATAGCTAGGGTTTTAGAGATATCGGGGAGAAACATATTGGAAGGCGTCCAGGGGGAACGTTAGTCCGTCCGGACTGGTAATTATATATTTTCTGCTCTGTTGTATAACCTTGATGTGATTGACGTGACTTTAAATATTTTAATACTGTATTATACCAATATTATTTAGACGGTGCAGCCGGTCATCTGACGCAGTAAACTGTAGGCTCACTGATCTATATATATAAAGCTTAACCAGTCATCCTAGAGGACCTAGGTAAACTGTAGATTATTGTCTTTATTGTGATAGGTACCAGTATTAATTCTGTGTTACAAGGTTACTGAATGAGTAGTTAAGGGTTAATTAAAAATTAACCAGTTAGGAATAGAGTTGTAATTGCTTTATTAATTAAGTTCCCCTGGAAGCGTTTCTCAATTATCACACGTGTGGGTGTTGTGTCACGGTGAAGTGATTAGCATATTGTGTAAACTAGACACCTAGAGATTAACTAATTAAGTGATCAGTTGTGGGTTGTTATTATTTGTTGTTGTTAATTAACTACTGCGGCAGTACATTTGTCAGCGTAGGTTAATACAGATTCCAAAGTGTATTGTGTTTTTGTTGTGTTTTCTAGTGAACTAAACGTACTATAATAATATATACTTTATATAAGATCTTATCTCTGATCATACCTAGACGAGCCAGCGGGTATAACTGCCTGTTACAGATAGATCTAATAAATATACAGTTAGGAGAGATGTTTGGACAATCGTGTTTCATTCAGTTACGGGTATTATAGGATCCCCGTGACACCACCAGTTGAATACATAATATGTACATATATACAATATAGACACTTTGGTCACCAACAATTTACCTTTACCCGATAGAAAAGGTTGAACTATGATGATGATAAAAATAATCAGTTGGTAGATATAAGGTTTTTATAACAGATAAACAGTGGTTTTCAAATACGTGTTTTACTTATTTGACATTTTCCATACTTTCCATTGCCTGGACATGTACGAGGTTTTGACAACAAAAAGATAAAAGATTTCTGTTTCTGAAAGAATAAAAAAGTGAAAATCGCCCAAACTGCACATACGAGGTTTTCTTAGTTCAGCGACGATATATCACAGCTTTATGTAACGACAGGCAGTCAACGTGTCTGATTTTGTGTATTCACGGATTTCACAAATTTGTTAGACGTCATAAGACAGGAATCTGTTTTAGTCGTGATGATTGGTTTCCAAATCATTACCTTATTAGGTAAACTCTTCCAGAAGAGCAGCAAATTGCTAATTTTATATCCAATCGAATCGACGTGAAAATAAGGCTGTTCAAAACAACGGATATGCATAGACGTACGGGCTCCAGGCTGAGTTTTGCCCGAATTAAACAAAAATGGCTGAATATGGATAAGAACATTTATTCATATTACCATTACGCCTAACGGCTATATCATTGAAGTTTGTTTTGTTTAATGACACGACTAGAGCACATATTTTTATTTCATGATATTATATTTATTTATTTACATTTTTTATTTATGTGTTCAAAAGTGCAAACAAATATGGAAACAATTTCTATCTTACAGAAAGATTCAGTGCTTCGGTGATTATCCGCAGTGGTCAGGGAGAAGGTAACAACCAGCCTCACATCCCAGTATGGATTTACTTTCATGATACACAATTTTAGATTGATATGGTAAGAGAGAATAAAGAAATAGATAGAACGAACACACACACACACACACACACACGCACGCACGCACGCACGCACGCACACACACACACACAAACACACACACACACATACATACACACACACACATACACACACATACGTACATACATACATACACACACACACACACATATGCACGCACAAGCACACACAAAATTACCTATTTCAAGATTAAGAAATATACAAGAATATCCTTGCTACCGCCACACAGGTTATGTCTACCGAAATAAAATAAAAACAGCAAGGGATCTCTGATGTATTCACTTTCTGATAGAACAGTAAATACCACGGGTTTTTGGTGTACTGGTCGTGAGGCACCTGTTGGGATGGTAAAAAAACAACCCTGCAACAATCAACGAACAAATGAAAAAACAACAACACAAAACCACCCCATAGAGAAAAATGGTTCCAGCTACCCATCGTATCTCGTGTTAGTGTTTTACCATTGAGTTACATCCCACTCCTCTTTTGTGCAAAGATGTTAGGTTGTGTTTAAAGTTTTATTGTTCTCCTGTTAAAGGAGAGGACAATTAAGGCATTTGGCCTGGTATGCATATTCAACGATATATAATGCACATTATTGCTTAATATCAACACGTATAATCATACAGTTAATTAATAAAACGGTTAAATGTGACGACTATTATATATAACGGGCGCAGCCATTTTGTACCATCTCAGTGAGTACGCTCTCTGGCGAGCTGGTGGTTACGTAATACTTAACGCGTCACATCAGGAATGAGCCTTAGAACTAGAGAAACACAATCTTCCTGGTTTTTGCGGGATGATAAATAGTCATACATTGCAATGTTCTGTAAAAATACGCATCCCAGTAAGCCAACAGTAAGTATATCCAGCACTATATATATTATTTTTCAATACAAAATAAAATACCATTGTCAAAGTGGCTACACAACAAGTCGAAACAATTAACAATGTTTTGCCCATGCATTAACCTACGTACTGAAATGATACACGGAGTGTTTTCTTAGTTAATTGGTCTATGCTGTTAGTTGCTTCTACCTTTGATTCCTGATTGGCAGGTGTGTATTTGATTGGTAACCAGACGAGCCGATTAATTGACGCTGTCTAGAAACAAAAATACATACCGCTATTGTGGAATATTACCTGTCGCCCCTAAAATTGTAATGGACATAGTTTATTACTGTAAATAGTTCTGTAAAACTATTGATTAAGTAGATTTTTTCCATCTAAAAACAGAGAACTGACCAATTACGTAGTCCCAAAAAAAAGAAAATTATCTCTTGGGTATCGTGGGTTGTCGTTTTTGCTCCAACGTAGCATATCAATAGGCGTAATAGTGTAAATTTTTCCTTTGGATTATTAAACAGAGAAAAAACACTATAACCCCATTTTTTTCCGTTAATGCAACTTGAAATATATTTAGTTAAATAGTTTATTATATTATTACGTCATTTATGCTGTTTTACAAGTCAGGTTGATCAAAGAGAAGCGCCTTGTCGAAAATTACTGCTTTTGTTTACACTGTACATACAGGAGATGGTCAGGAGCTGACGTCACTTCGCCCCAAGCTATCCCACCGGACGTCACAAAAACGAAACAAAATGGCTGCCCCCAGTTAGCAGGAATAATCATGGTTTTTCATTAACTCTAAAATTACACGTTTTTCATTTGCTAAAGTGTCAGTATGTGTTGGTGGTCCGGGTATGCATCTTTCCAACACATAAGGCTCTTGTTGGAGTTGACCCTACCTTTAAAATCATGAAAATTTCAAAGTGGTCAATTTTAAGAAATGTCAAACTGGTCGTTAATTGTTTTTAAAAGATGTGTTGCTAGAATACCAGTGACTGGTACCGGATGCAGATCGTTTCCCCTGAGATGCACACCAGGACCGACAAGTCAGTGACTGGTGCCGGAAGCAGATCGTTTCCTCTGAGATGCTCACCTGGCCGCGTTTAGCCAGACCGAACCGAAAAACGTTCGCTAGACTGGTTTATGCGCTTCACGGTAAACTAAATGACTACTTTGGGAGTCGGGAACCAGTCAAATAGTTCTCAAACGTTAGCGAAACGTTCGCTGTCTGAACTCAGATAGAATGTCCGTACTTCAGCATCACAGTTATGTTATACTGCGTTATTCCAAGATGGTAAACTGTTAAAACACGGTGCCTCATGGAGAGGGAGATTATTGTTTGTTCTTTAGAATGCACAAGGAGTGGTTTATTTCGAATAAATGTATGGCAATCTGAACAAAAGCCGTTGTGGTTATGAATTGTACATAATTAGCCTCCCCACCCCCCCCCCCCCCCCCCCCCCCGAAGAATTCGTTTGTTTTATTAAAATTCCATTTCTAATTGATTTTTTATTATTATTATTATTTAAAAGATTTGGAAGGTTATATCATATGTTCAGTACATAGTTCTGTCCCATGGTGGTCATCCATCAGAGAACATGCAACCTCGGTACGACCTGCGTGTATGTACGTATATACCTACTGTTATCATAATTATACAGCATTATACATTATTTGTTTTCAGTTCACACTGAATGAGAAAATAATGATGACAATTATTGTTCTTTTGGTGAACATAATATTTTTGCCTTGTGAATTGGCAATGTGTGTGTGCGTGCGCATATGTGGTTGTGTGTATGTATGTATGTATGTATGTATGTATGTATGTATGTATGTATGTGTGTGTGCGTGCGTGCGTGCGTGCGTGCGTGCGTGCGTGTGTGTGTGTGTGTGTATGTGGAGAGAGAGAACATTTAATGTCAAATGATGATATACTATTAAAAACTTACTACATCTTCTTTTATTTTGTTTCCAAGATAAAAATAGCTAGTTTAATAGCTAGTTACAGTTTCCAAACGTTCACGGACGGATGTACGAATGGACAAACAGAAGAAGAAGATAAATACGACTGAACGTAGATTAGCAAGTGCGTGTGCAGGAAATTGTGCTGGTGGTGGGGGTGGGGGTGGGGGTGGTCTAGTCTGTGGCGAACGATGTTTTTAGGGGTTCGAGTTATGCTCCCTCGAAAAATATGTTAAAAAGGAAATATTTCTTGGAACAGGGAGAGTTTCGAACCCACCACCACACCCATCCCTCCGCTCAAGCGCCTGGTTAGGGTATTAAAAAGAAAAAAGGCTCACGACAAAATCTCTCTGAACGCTACGTTAATAGAATCCCGACTAACTGGTTTTCTATTTTCAGCTGTCTAATTTTTATTGCACCCAAATTGTCAACATTTAAAGATGGTTTTCGAACAGTATTATATTGCTTCAGCATACATCTACTTTGCTCTAACAATAAAGTTTGTCATGCAACACCCTTGAAACAACACGCCGAAATAGGATCAATTTTAAAAGCAGATTGCTCAAAATTAATGGGTTGCCACAACGTTATTTCGTTTAATGGACATAGAAATAAGTGCTTATGATTACATAATTATGTTAGAGGAAGCGTGAAAAACGAACACAAAATAACATCAAATTCTTTTGAAGCCAAAGCAAATGAGTTGATAATAAAACGTAATTTAAAACGCTCCCACGCTTACACGGGTGTTACGTCTTTTAAAAATTAAAAAAAAAAAAAAAAACATTATTAAACCGTTGAAATAATATGCAACATCATGCGACCAAGCGATATCTACGTGAATAGCAAAATTAGGGTATGCCTTTTTAATTAAATCTGTCACAATAAAAAATGTCATATTTTTTTAATCAATTCTGCTGTCAACACTTAGGCTATTTCTCGTTCCCACCAATGTACCTCGTCTGGTATATCAAAGGCCATGGTATGTGCTATCATGTCTTTGGAGTGGTGCATATAAAATATCATTTGCTACTAACTTTTAAAATGTCACAATTACCAAAGTTTGACATCCAGTGGCCGATAATTAATAAATCAAAGTGTTCTAGTGGTGTCGTTAAACAAAACAAGCTTTAACTCAACATTTAGGGTGCGAGAAAGCGTTCACCTAACATGGACCCAATAAGGCAGAAGAAAACGAGGCCGCCCAAAGAACACAATGCGAAGGGACCTCCAGGTGGACCTCCAGGTGGACACCAAGAAGATAGGATACACTTGGAGGCAGCTTAAAACCAGAACCCAGGACAGATAACTCTGGAAATCTGTACTCAATAACCTATGCCCCAGAAGGGACGACGTGAAGTGAATTGAAAGCGTTCACCTGAGGCGCTATCTTTCGTACGATGGATCTCATTCCCACCAGTTTTCAACCACTGGTACATCAAAGACAGTGGTGTGAGTTTTCTCATGGACCTAGCCCAGTGGTAAAGCGCTCGCTTGATGCGCGGTCGATCTGGGATCGATTTCCGTCGGTGGACTCATTTGGACTATTTTTCGTTCCAGCAAATGCACAACGACTGGTATTATATATTAAAGATCATAGTATGTGCTATCCTGTCTGTGGGATGGTGCATATAAAAGATCCCTTGCTACTAATGGAAAAATGTAGCGGCTTTCCTCTCTAAGACAATATGTCGGAATTACCAAATGTTTGACATCCAATAGCCGATGATTCATAAATCAATGTGCTCTAGTGGGGTCGTTAAACAAAGCAAACTTCTTATATTTTTCTCATCAGTAATACTGATATAATCAATATATACATTCACCCAAACGGGTGATATTTATCACCCATCTACATTTACGTTCAATTCTAAGACTATTCTTCCATCTTCCCACTTCGATGGGTAGCTTATGGTTGGCACTAAGATACTTAACAAAAGTGGATCTATTGTTTTTATTTATTAGAATAAAAGTATGGTTCCAATTTAATGCTGTCTTTAAAAATTATGTAAACATAATGTAAACCAATTTAATGCTGTCTTTAAAAATTATGTAAACAGTATATGTGTCCATGTTTGCAAATACTTGTCCTTCGGTCCCTCTAAAATAACGTCACTCACATTTTAGTAGTTACTGTAACATAAATTTTGGATAACCATACAAAATTAAAATCCAGTTTTATTAAATACAATTTCAATAAATTTAAACCATTTATATGTATAGGTTCCATTAGCATAATCAGATAGAAACGCCTTATATATTCCAAACGATAGCTTATTCACATTATTGCCATTTACCATATTACACCAACAACTGATCATTCTAGTTTTTACATAGAGAATAAGTGGAAATCTTCCAAGCTCATCATATATCATATACATAGGTAAAATGGTCTAGTCAGAAAGCCCACACTGGATTTTGTCTTCAAATAATTTCGTACGTACAAAAAAAAATCTTTTTTTTAGGAAATAAAATGAAATTTACCTAGTACAAATATTAGAACGATCAGAAACACGTTTAATATACAGCCACTAATATTTTATGCAGAAAAATATATTTGATATGTAATTACAGTCATCAAAAAGTCTCTGTTAGTCGATAACATCTTAAAAATTGCAGCAAACTCAGGAATGTCCCTTTAAGTAAAATCATAGCTTTTGTGCTAGACGGTGTAAGCTATGTGTATGTTAAAGATTAAAAAAGAAAAAGCTGTATCAGCCAAAAATGTTTTACATTGCTTAACAGCATCCGAAAATGTTCTATACTGCCCAATAACAGCCGAAAATGTTTTACACTGCCCAATAACTGCCGAAAATGTTTTATACTGTCCAATAAGAGCCGAACATGTTTTACACTGCCCAATAACAGCCGAAAATGTTCTATACTACCCAGTAACAGCCGAAAATGTTTTACACTGCCCAATAACTGCCGAAAATGTTTTATACTGTCCAATAAGAGCCGAAAATGTTTTACACTGTCCAATAACAGCCGAAAATGTTCTATACTGCCCAATAACAGCCGAAAATGTTTTACACTGCCCAATAACTCCCGAAAATGTTTATACTGTCCAATAAGAGACGGAAATGTTTTACACTGTCCAATAACAGCCGAAAATGTTTTACACTGGCCAATAACAGCCGAAAATGTTTTATACTGTCCATTAATAGCCGAATATGTTTTACCCTGTCCAATAATGGTCAGAAATGTTTTACACTGTTCAATAAGAGCCGGAAATGTTTTACACTGCCTAATTGCAGCCGAAAATGTTTTATACTGTCCAATAATAGCCGAATATGTTTTACCTTGTCCAATAATGGTCCGAAATGTTTTACACTGTCCAATAAGAGCCGGAAATGTTTTACACTGCCAAATAACAGCCGCAAATGTTTTTTAACTGTTTAATAACAGCCGAAAAGTATTTACATTGACAAATAACTTAGGTTAATGGATTTGAATTTTAAAAGTTGAAGGTTTTCGAAAATGAAACGACACTATAATTATATTGAGAACGTTGTTGTTAAAAGTGCATGTAGGCCTAAGGTGTGTGGTGTCATTAGCTATAACAGTAAATGATTATTAATCCGACGACGACACATAAATTGGTGAAGATAATAACTCGTAGAAAATCTTCATCGGCGAAATCTGACGCCGTAAAATGTTATTAATTTGTTGTTTACGTGCATAAATATCCTTGAGGAATCTCGTTAAAAGGTTAAATCTACATATTATTCTGACTTAACAAAAAATGTTTGTTAATTATTTGGTCATTGCCTTAATTATTGATGTATCGTTTTCTGGGATTTGATGATGACGATCAAGCTATTAACTCGTCAAAGAAATTCTTTGAAACTCCTTCAATAATGTTACTGGCTATTAAATAAAACTTCACGTCACCAGCTATTACTTTAAACTCCCACGCGTCACCGGTTATTACTTTCAACTCCTACATGTTACTGTCTTCACAATTTGAACCATTTGTTTTATATTAGTGCTTTTCCTAACTTGTTTTAGCTTGGTGTGGCACAATGTCTCAATAGTCTAGCTCCATATAAATGCTGCCCTGAGATTAAACAAGCCATTTGCAATAATTAATTCAAAAATTCACTTCATAAAACACTAACAAAATATCAATTAATAAAAAAAAAATCCCTGTTATATAATTATGGTGCCATTTATTTGTTAAAGCAAGCTCATTTATTTTTATTTCTGTTAATATTTTGTCTTTAATAAAAACAAATGCCCTACAAATTCTAAAAATGTCCCAAAAGTATTTAGTCCACTCTGCCATGTCAAATTTCTAGTGAAAACACTATATTCGTAGATTTTAAATAAATGATAATTGCAACATGTGTGGTTAAAGTATAAAAGAAGTAACGCAAATAAACTGTTCCTAATCAGCCAGGAATTATATTTTATACATTACTTTTACACACACCGGTCAGCACATACCAGTGTTATATCAATGAATTGTGTGGTCGCGTTTTGTTGCAATGTGGTTGGTGCTAGTGGGCGTTTTCTAGTGAATCGCCTGCTAGCCACCGTACATTTATTGTCTACCGTCAGAGCCTATACCTTCTGATTACAGTGCATGGGAGAGCACTCGCAGTTATATGATAATTTTCTGCGTGCTCGAGTTGTCTGCCGTGTTACCTTAAGTATTATAATAATTCATGATACGAGGATGTGCTCCCAACTCTTTCGTAGTCGGTATGTTCCAATCTCAGTACCAGTTGTGCTTCTTAAAATAGTTCTTTAATTTGCCAGCTGGCCTAATACGATAGCTCAACAAGAGTAATCTCCCATGGATCAAAAAAACGTGGGCTATAGTCCGTCCCATAGGGAACGCCTTTCTTCATACTGTGAAATTTACTACAAGTTATTTATTTCTGAGCTGATTTGTAAATTGCACACCAAAAATAGCCGTTTTTTGTTATCTCTAAAACACTTTTACTTTTCTTCTTACGTCAAACCAAACTGAAATTATTTTAACAACCAAAAAAACAAACCAAAACATTTTAATAGAATGATGGGACGGACTACAGTTTATAAATATTAGTGCAAAAATTTACCAAAATAGAATCATGAAAGTTATTTATTTAAATACTTTTGTATCAACCTAAATTTTGACGTTTCAATTAAATAGGAAAGTGGTGTATATTTAACACCTTCTGGTACATTTTAAATTACGGTCATTGGTTATTTATTCAACATAGCTACAGTGAGGGGGCGGGAAGTACTCCAGTGATAAATCGCTCACCTAATGCGCTGACGGTCTGGGATCGACTCCCGCCAGCAAGTCCGTAGTATATTTCTCGTTCCAGCCAGTGTTTGACAGCTGGTGTAACAAAGGCCGTGGTATGTGTTATCCTGTCTGGCGGATGGTGTATATACAAGATTCCTTTGCTACTAATGGAAAAATGTAGCAGTTTTCCTTTCTAAGACTCCATGTCAAAATTACCAAATGTTTCACATTCAATAGGAGATGATTACTACATCAATAGCTCTAGTTTGGCGTTAAACAAAACAAACTTTAGCTACCATGATTATCTGTTAAATCTTCCCATCAGACACTATAATTTCTAGTTGAGTGCGTCGTTAAATGAAACATTTCTTTCTTTCTTTCTGTAATTTCTATTAGATTACCCGATTCTGCATGCATATTTAATGTTAAAATTATGACATTTGACCAATTATTAAAGCCATGGAAGACATAAAGGATTTTGTTGCTTCAAAATATTTACAAAACTCACTTTCGTGTCTCGAAGCTTTGCAATATATGAAGCTAGAACATCCCTTAATTGGGATCGTAATACGCAACTGCGACTTTTTATTCACTACCAATAAAGACCATATATGTTGGTTGCTTGGCCATATTGGCAACAAGCTTATGGCAAGGACAAAGGGAGATTTGGTTTCCGATTCTGCTATGCATTTGCCCCATGCCGATCTTAATGTTCCCACGCCGATCTTAATGTCATCACGGTGATTTTAAACATTGTATTAACGAATAGATCTTTTCGACTTGGCAAGATGATTGGGTCGGTACGGTTGCAAACCAGCTTCATTCTAATAGGAGTTCGGGCAGATTAGCAGTCTTCGTTCAGGCGGTGCAGGAAGGATGAGGCAGCCTTATGTCGCGCTCGCAACGGTCATACACATTTAAAGGGACATTCCCGAGTTTGCTGCATTGTAAGATGTTTCCGACTAATAAAATATTTCTACGATTAAACTTACATATTAAATATATTTTCGTATTTATAGATCGGTGTCTGTATATTCAATGAGTTTCTGGTCGTCTTAATATTTGTAAGAAGCCCAAACTGGATTTTGTCTTCAAATAATTTCGTACGTACGAAAAAATCTTACAAATATTACAACGATCAGAAACACGTTTAATATACAGCCACTGATATTTTATGCAGAAATATATATTTGATATGTAATTACAGTCGTCAAAAAGTCTCTGTTATTCGATAACATCTTAAAAATTGCAGCAAACGCAGGGATGTCCCTTTAACGCATTCATTTGTTTAAAATATATATTTTATTCTAAAGCGAAGACTACCAATGCACTTGACCATGCACCACACTTTGGTGGAGTGCAATGAAGTGAAGCCGACAAACCTGTGAAGCCAGTATTTTTCACAGCTCATTACATTGAGTGACTTTTTTTAAAATTGTTTTTGGTTTTGGTTTACCTTTTTATTTATTTATTTATTTATTTATTTATTATTATTATTATTTATTATTATTATTATTATTATTATTATTATTATTATTATTATTATTATTATTTGGGTGTTTTATTTTTATATAAATATAGAAGTTTTTAAACATTTACATGTAAACAACTATTTTCATAAAATAAAAAATGTATTGTTTGTGCTGGGATGCCATTCGTTCGTTCGTTCATTTGCTCGTTCGTTCGTTCGTTCGTTCGTTCGTTCGTTCGTTCATTCATTCATTCATTCATTCATTCGTCCATTTATGCTTTATATTGTAATTGCGATACTTCGTCTATAGGTGACACAAATGTTACTCCTCTCGAAGAACAGCAAGATGATCTTTTTTTTATCATGCAACCATATTGACCTGATAACCCCTACCTAATAATTCGAAGTGTTATCATGTCACTAGGAAATGAGTTTTGCGCATGATGAATGTTTGCTCAATTTTCAGGTAGATAATTTTCTCATTTTTCAAACATCCATTTACAGTAATAATTGTTGAACTGCATAAATAAATATAACATTTACACTTCCTGTAACATCAAATTACCTCTTACTTTTCAATTGTCCATTATTCGCTCCCATTCGGAACAAGGCAGCGTTTTTAATTAAACATTTTGAAACAAAAACGCAAGTGGGTTCCTGTAAATAATGTTTACATTGGGAACAGCGTCTGACGTCACAGTCACTAGCCGCCAGTGATGTAGATCTTCAGGTCACACATAAACTTATTTATTGAAAAGTTTATTTTCACAATTGTAATGTGACACAACAGACTTTGAAATATAATCAAAGTATTTTATTTAAAATTTGGAAACACATAACCTTTAGGCTGGCTATGACATTCCCAAGATGCTTTTGGGCACCTGCTATTGTCAGACTTCCGGAAATAGTTTACACGATAAAACTAATAGTTTGTATTCCGCTTTTGACTGAAACATATTACAAAACTATAACAAGAAAGGGGTTGCATAATATATATATATATATCAGGTTACTACGTTTTGGTAGCTGAAGCTCGCCTGTTACACCGTTATCTAAACCTCGCCAAATAACCACGATATCAAAACGTAGTAACCTGATATTCTATATATATTCACTTTCCCCGTACACAGAATAGCATAATAAATACCACGGCTTTTGGTTTATATCATACTACGAACTGTCATGACGGACTTGGTCTAGTCTGAGCAATTATACAACTCGAGTCTCGTCGTATACAACTCCTACGACCGATTAGTTGTTAATCAGAACCCACCCGTCGTAATTCGGCAATCAGAAAAATCACCACGCAACCATCGAGTTGGCCAACTTCTTCGTGACAGATGATAGTCTGACGCTAGCATTATATAAAGCTACGTCTTTCACTCAAACTGTCATTTAGAAATGAGGTATTTACAAGTACTGTTAACAAAACACAAGAACAAAAAATCTGGTATATAAATAATATTTAATTAGAATTTCATTCACAGTACAAGTTATAATTTTAGGAACATACGTTGTCATGCACTAATCTAAATGATGTTACGAAAGCGAAATAGCCAAGTAACTCGGAACTAACAGCTATACTAATAGGTATTATTTTAATTTATATTTGTATATATAACATTAAACATTTATCAATCGATTCAGTCAGTATTTAACTAATGTTTCATCTCGGGTGGTCTAACGGTTAGGCCGTCGGACACTGATAGGCTGGTTTAGGGACGCATTCCTGTACCGAAATCATCACAGGGTGAATTTTTAAAGGCGGCTAGACCACTACACGATTTTTCTCTCACTAACCACTGGCAAGTTACTAATTGCTAACCCACTGTCCTGGGAAGACAGCCCTGACAACTAAGGTATGTACCGGGCAGCGTTCTACCACATTCATTGGAAATAAGCACGGAAATCAAGTTAAAATTAAAGAAATCAAGGTTGAAAATAATTGTAGTAGTCTTAGCTGTGGTTAGTTTGATACACTGAAATAACTACATAATTGCATACAGTTACCAACAAACACGAACTACAATATAAATATAAATATAAATATAAATATAAATGTTAAATACAGGTACATTTAAGCCAGCACGTTGTAACATACGTAAATATAGGCTTCTTTTATATATTGCTGATAAATAATTGAGCAAGTCCGAAATTACAAATAACTCTAACCATAGTAACAATAAAAGTGATGTGAGTTATTCAATATAAAAGTAATAATAATATTTATTGCTACAAATTTCGTTTGTTCTGTCTGTTCTTCTGTTTTGTATTTCTCTATTCGTTGCTTTCACTTCAGTTTGTTCATTGTTAGTCTCCCGACACCTTTCCTGATAAATCCAATGGGGCTTTGTAGAATTCCGTTCTGCTAATTTTTTTATCGCCTGAAACGAAAAAAAATATATATTCATGTTATTAAATGTTTTAACAATGTCAGTATATAGGTGTCTTGATGTTGGAACGGATCGAATCGAATAGTTCGCGATATCGGTACCTCGAGAGAAGCATAATAGTTTGTAGTGCAAATTGTGCGAAGGGACATCTTCGAGACACCCGAGCTGACGAGATATCTGAAGTCGTTAAAAAACCACATTTGACTCTCTCTCTCTCTCTCTCTCTCTCTCTCTCTCTCTCTCTCTCTCTCTCTCTCTCTCTCTCTCTCTCTCTCTGTGTGTGTTCTGTCTTTGCCTCTCTTTCTTTGTTTCTGTCAATTATTTGTGTGTGTCTCTCTCTATCTGTGTGTCTCTCTGTGTGTCTGTGTCTGTTTTTTATCTCTGTTTTTTTTTTTTTGACTCTCTCTGTCTCTTTGTGTCTGTCTCTGTCTGTCTCTCTATCTCTATTTGTTTCTGTCTGTCTGTCTGTCTGTCTTCCTCTCTCTCTCTCTCTCTCTCTCTCTCTCTCTCTCTCTCTCTCTCTCTCTCTCTCTCTCTCTCTCTCTCTCTCTCTCTCTCTCTCTCTCTCTCTCTCTCTCTGGGTGTCTCTCATTCGCAGAACGATACATAAAATCTTGCTATGGTTCCCATAAAAGTATGTTTGAGTCAACCTCAATCTGCATCGGTCACTGGAGTTTTACATATTTTATGGAAACCGGGGACACGATCAAGACCTCAGGCGACCGCATTGTTTTGCTAGGTGTCTGCGTCTAAAGTTAGATGGATTTTGATATAATAGAAGACGGTGGTACCTGTTAAACAGTTCGCTAGCATCCTGCCTTCTGAACGCGCCACGGTCTTATTTTTAATCAGAGCTAGTTTCCATTTCGTATCCAGTTTAATTATAGATAAAATACTACGGTGGTTTGTTTCGAAACGTTTTTAGAGAGTGAAAGCGAGTTTTGTAACAACTGATATGTCAGTCTGTGGTATGGGTGATAAGATTGTGGCAAAAACATGTTATCTCTTAAGTTTGATATTTCAGTCGAAAGCAATAAGGCTTATACACACACACAAACACACACACATACACACACACACATACACACACACACACACACACACACATACACACAGACACACACACACAGACACACAGAGACACACATACACACACACACACACACACACACACATGTATCTGGGTTCACAATTACACAAGTTTAGCTGACACATTTCTGTTTAAAAATGACGAGCGTTCACACGTGTACTAGCTACACCGGTATAAAGCGGAAGTTTGGATATCCGAACTACGGGTCCCTGTCACTTCCGCCTTATAGTAGTTAACTAAAAACGTTTACACTTAAATTTAAACTGTTTCAGTTATACCAGTTTAACTAAACCACATACCGAAGTGTTTTAGCTAAACCGGTTTAGCTGTACCGGTATGGTGAAAACATCGCGTTCACACATACATTTTAAACGGGTTTAGTTGTACCAATTTAGTTAAACTAGGCGTAAATTCAAAAAGCTGTGTACAATGTTTAAACTAAGGAACGGTATGGCTCCTGATTTTATGATACACAGTATCCCACAAACAGTTGGACAAAGATCCCCTTGCATGCTGAGAAATCGGAATGATATTTCTTTACCCCCTGCTAGAACTAATTTTACTTCAATCTTCATTTATCCATTCGACGATAAAACTTTGGAACAACCTACGAGCTGGAATTCGAAATTGTCAAAACATATCTTCATTTAAAAAAGCAATAAAACCTGATGCCCCATGCCTTGCACCATACTATTCATTTGGTAATAGAAAAGAAAATGTATTGCATACAGGATTAGTGCTGTAAAAGCAGATTTATAACGAGTTGGTCTTAGCACCGATTCTGGATATAATTTCGAAAACAATTATCATTTTTTCTGTGAATGCATTTTATATGAAAGGCAAAGACGCGCACTCTCTGGAATTCATTGCAAACATTTCAGCCAATAGATTTACAATTGGTTTTAAATGGTAAACGTGATCTAAGCGAAGAAGACAATAAACAAATATGTGTTCATGCACATAAGTATATAAATGAAACAAAACATTTCCCGTAATTAGTAAATAAAGTACAGATTTTAAACATTATTACCATTTATTTATTTTATTGTTATTATTATTTTTGTAGCCATTACGTAATCATTTCGATGCCTTGTTTGTGTTTTGTGTTTTCCTTTAGCAAACCTGCTGTCTATTTATCGTACATAGAAAACTTTATTGTGTCTTTTTTCTATTTCCTTTATTCTTTCTTTGTTTCTCTTTTTCAGTGATATTTATTTCTGTTCATATTTAAATTGCAAAAAAAAAAAAAATTACTTTCGTAACATGTATGTATTACGAAGAAGGCTTAGTAAGTTGTTTAACTTGCGCCTGATCCCTGTGTTCTTTAAAAAGCAATAAAATATGTTTCAATCAAAACTAGTTTAAGTAAGTAAAACTAGTTAGAAGTAAGTAAGTGTAAAGTGTGAAATGCATCTTATGTTAGATCAAGAAATATGGGACTAGTTTTAAACAACATGTTGCTAAAGTCTTTCGTTCCGAAATATGGGATTATCTAAAGTTGTTGTTAAACAACCATCCCTTGCCTTTGCATTTCTTTCGATCCCATCCGAAATATGGGATTATCTAAAAGTTGTTGTTAAACAACCATCCCTTGCCTTTGCATTTCTTTCGATCCCATCCGAAATATGGGATTAATTTATAGGCACTGACCCTGTACATATGTATTTATATTTTACCCAACATCCTCAAGACAGTATCGTTGCAAATGTACAAACAAATGTACATTAAAAACCTAATAATGATTTAGTTTGGCGTATGACTCCCTTTACTTCATTGAAATTATTGAGTGACAGTTTGTTTTGTTTGAGTACACCACTAGAGCACATTGATTTATTAATTAATCATCGGCTGTTGGATGTCAAACATTTGGTACTTTGGCTATACAATCTTAGAGAAGAAACCCACTACATTCTTCATTAGTAGCAAGGGATCTTTTATATGCACCATCCCACAGACAGCGTAGCACATATCACGGCCTTTGGTATGCCAGTCGTGGTGCACTGGCTCGAACGGAAAATAGAAGTCACTTGAAGTGAGACATGGAATTTGTACAAAGGAATACTGAGTACATAAATATATTACAAAAATATGTTGGTATCTCAACATAAAACAGACACCGTAAATATGCACATTAGCTAAGACATTACTGGAAGTGAGCGATTCCTGCAAGTTTTAAAACTCTTGTGTTGAAGGTACGTTTTATCATTTTCTATGTTTAATGCCGAAATTAGACTTTTTATTTGTGTTAAGCAATTTGTTCTGTTGAAAAAAAACATTTTCTTGGAGGCCATTTTATTTTTAATAAAACCGGAAGAACACTCAGAAACCTTGCTTCTTTATCAAGAACTGATAAGTAGCCCATCACCAACGTTTCATGATTTTAGGAAGACGTGAACAGTAATAAGTCCACTCATCTTCCGCACTAGGATATTTAAAAGATTGCCAGCGGGTGCTGGAGAACTAGGTGTTTGTTCGGTTTGATAACAGCTCTTTCTTCAAAGTTTTATCTAAGCGTAATGAAACTGTTGTCTTTGTAACAAACCCCTCTCTCGAACATTTTATCTAAAGGTAATGAAAATGTTGTCTTTGTAACAAACCCCTCTCACGAACATTTTGTCTAAAGGTAATGAAACTGTTGTCTTTGTAACAAACCCCTCTCTCGAACATTTTATCTAAAGGTAATGAAAATGTTGTCTGTGACAGAAATAACTCCACGTTTCGTTTTCAGAATCTCTGGTCGACAGATGTTTGCAATATTTTCCGTCTGGCAGCAAACTGGTATGGTAAAATATTTAAACAAATATATATTTATTTAGTTAGTTTTCTTTTTCTTTCTTCTTCTTTCTTTCTTTCTTTATTTAATACTTATTTATAATTATTTTATTATTATTATTATCATCATCATCATTTTAATTATTATTAGTTTATTTATCATTATATTCATTGTATTATTATTATCATCATCATCATTATTATTTTACGTATCATCATTATTATTATTATTATTAGGTCTATTATTATTATTATTAGGTCTATTATTAGGCATATTATTATTAAGTTTATTAATAGGCATACTATTATTTTTATATTATTATTATTATTATTATTATTATTATTAGGCATATTATTGGGGTTATTATTAATTAGTTTTTGGGGTTTTTTTTAAAATAAACTTTCTTACTCCAGAAACAGATACGGTAGTATTAGGGATAAATGTCATTTTAATAACTGTTATTAAAAATGTAATCACGTATCACTATGCTATTATTAGTTAAAGTTAGCGCATGATTAGCTGCACACAGCCGATAGTCCCGTGTGAGACAGGCAAATTGTGCAGTGATAAATAATATGAACTTGAGAAATTTAATGATACTTTCACATACTTAGAAAGCGTATTTTGTATAATGGTACTTCAGTTTTATGTAGTGAAGAACAACAAATTGAAGGCACAATTCTTGTTTTAAAGAAATTGCTATCTTGGGATACATATCTAGAATATTGCATCAGTTTATCTAATAGAACCGGATGTACTTGAGTGGTCGAGTATTTGCCCATTTATGGTGCTTGAGGTCGATTGTCCGTGGTGGACTCGTCTGTTTTGTTCCCAACTAATGTCACACAACAGGGCCCCGTTCCACGAAGCGATCTTAGCGCCAAGATCACCTTAGATGCATAACTAGTACCTTATTCACTTAAGGTGATCTTAGCGCCAGGATCACCTTAGATGCATAACTAGTACCTTATACACTTAAGGTGATATTAGCTCTAAAATCGCTTCGTGGAACTTGGCTCTGGTATAGTAAATACTATGGAATGTGGTGACCTGAGAGTAGAAAAATACATATAAAAGATAATTTACTGCTACTCGATAGGAGGAGTCCATACGGCAGTGGAGTTTTCTGGTTTCTCATTATCTAGACCAAATATCGTCATAACCGTGTGTCACGGGGATTCTATAATACCCGTAACTGAATAAAACACGATTGTCCAAATATCTCTCCTAACTGTATATCTATTAGATCTCTCTGTAACAGGCAGTATATACCCGCGTTGGATCGTCTCTAGGTATGATCAGAGATACGATCTTATATAAAGTATATGTAATATAGCACGTTTAGTTCACTAGAAAACACAACAAAAACACAATACACTTTGGAATCTGTATTAACCTACGCTGGCAAATGTACAGCCGCAGTAGTTAATTAATAACAACAATAATAACAACCCAGAACTGATCACTTAATTAGTTAATCTTTAGGTGTCTAGTTTACACAATATGCTAATCACTTCACCGTGACACAACACCCACACGTGTGATAATTTAGAAACGCTTCTAGGGGAACTTAATTAATAAAGGAATTACAGCTCTATTCCTAACTGGTTAATTTTTAATTAACCCTTACTACTCGTTCCGTAACCTTGTAACACAAATTAATACTGGTACCTATCACAATAAAGACAATAACCTACAGTTTACCTAGGTCTTCTAGGATGACTGGCTAAGCTTTATATTACCAAATACTCGTATAAATATAGAACAGTAAGACTACGATTTACTTCGTCAGATAAAGAATATTGGTATAATACAGTATTAAAATATTTAAAGTCACATCAATCACATCAAGGTTATACAACAGAGCAGAAATAATATATTTACCCAAAGTCCAAACGGACTAACGTTCCCTGGGAGCCGTCCTTTTTGCTTCTCCCCATAACTCTAAAATTCTAGCTATTTATTATAAATCGAATATCGCCTGGGGGTACATCGCGGCACCGAATCTTATCATGTGAGTTTCCACCACGACCAGAGTCGGTATATTTTTCTCTGATCGTCAGACTAGCTGTCGCCATCGTCGCCAAATCACGGTTGTAAAAACCGCATTCGCAGAGGTATTACGTAACTACTCGTCACATGGCCTCCGCACCTGGCTAAGTGTGTACGGTCGCGCGGAGGTATTACGTAACCAAGTGCACACGACCCTCTAGAACAATTAACATCGCCACAGGCGAAAAGATAATTAAGAGCATGTACCGTCACACCGTGTTTTATCATTATTATGCACTGAGAAACATGTTTCTTTGATTTCCTTTCCATTTTATCATAAGTAGGCCTATCAGAAAACATTCAGAAAAAGATACCTTTAAGTGGTTCATTTTGCACAGACGTCTCTTCTCTTAAAAAAGTAATCACGCCTCTGTTTAACGACACCACTGGAGCGTATTACTTAGTTAATCATCGGACAGCTACTTTTTACGGTTAGCTTACATATTACATACAACGTTTTGTTTAAAAACTATCTTTTGGCAATAAAAGAAATGTGTATTCTGATCGTCCTGGTGTTAAAGGAGCTCAATCACGGATTTCTCTAAATATGCATTATAAATGAAACTTACATTCATTTGGAATACAAAACCTAGTTATTGTATGATCCAAAATATTTTAATTGAACTACGATCGAGGGAATTCCATGATACGCTTCTTTTTTTAAATTTGGAACTCTTCTTGTGATGAAACATGAAAAATACGGAAAAACAGACTCGTAGTGATGAGGCTATATATACGACAACCGTATAATGTATTTTTGGATTTTATATAAACGATCGCCGTGCATAGAGACTTGGCAAATGAGGGCCGGCACCTGGCTAAGTGTGTACGGTCGCGCGGAGGTATTACGTAACCAAGTGCACACGACCCTCTAGAACAATTAACATCGCCACAGGCGAAAAGATAATTAAGAGCATGTACCGTCACACCATGTTTTATCATTATTATGCACTGAGAAACATGTTTCTTTGATTTCCTTTCCATTTTATCATAAGTAGGCCTATCAGAAAACATTCAGAAAAAGATACCTTTAAGTGGTTCATTTTGCACAGACGTCTCTTCTCTTAAAAAAGTAATCACGCCTCTGTTTAACGACACCACTGGAGCGTATTACTTAGTTAATCATCGGACAGCTACTTTTTACGGTTAGCTTACATATTACATACAACGTTTTGTTTAAAAACTATCTTTTGGCAATAAAACAAATGTGTATTCTGATCGTCCTGGTGTTAAAGGAGCTCAATCACGGATTTCTCTAAATATGCATTATAAATGAAACTTACATTCATTTGGAATACAAAACCTAGTTATTGTATGATCCAAAATATTTTAATTGAACTACGATCGAGGGAATTCCATGATACGCTTCTTTTTTTAAATTTGGAACTCTTCTTGTGATGAAACATGAAAAATACGGAAAAACAGACTCGTAGTGATGAGGCTATAGTATTATATACGACAACCGTATAATGTATTTTTGGATTTTATATAAACGATCGCCGTGTATAGAGACTTGGCAAATGTGGGCCGGCTGTATACATGGCAGATAATAAAAAATATATTATTTCATGACGAAAATAACCGCGAATATGCTGAACTAAAATAATAAACAGTCGGAACATGAACCATTTATTATTATTATTATTATTATTATTATATTATTATATTATTATTATTATTATTATTATTATTAGGCGAGTGTGCAAATTATTTTGACTGGTTCGCAAAGTGGTATTTCGGTTTTAATATATAGCGTAAAAAAAAGAGTGTATTATTGCATGTTTTGTCGTCCAAAGGTTGGCTAATTATTACTTAAGCCAGTTGAATCCAGTTCTACGTGTAGGGACAAGTTCAGCCTGCCGTTTGTGCGTGTGTGCACGCACGTTAGGCCTAATCTTGCATTTTTATAGCCAAAACTCCTCCAGATAAAACACCGCCCCTCCACCCCAAAAAGGTAGTAGTAGGCTAATAATAATAATAATAATAGTAGTAGTAGTAGTAGTAGTAGTAGTAGTAGTAGTAGTAGTAGTAATAGTAGTAGTAATAGTAATAGTAATAATAATTGTGTATTATTATTATTATTATTATTATTATTATTATTACATGTATTATACTTTTGGTAAAATCACGTCGCGGTGGGGTGGGGTGGGTGGGTGTGGTTGTTACAAAAACATTACATAAATTTAGAGGGGGACCCGGGAGTGGTCTCAGCTTTACTAGTAGCCTGTAAAAACTGTATTTTGAATTTTATTGCCTATTGCAATTTTGAGCATTTGAAATGTGACTAAATACAGCAAAATAACCTTTTAGTCATATTTATTTAGGGTAAAATTAACTTTTTTTTTTTACAACATTTACGTAAGCAGCCTCAAAATTGCAATCAGTGAAAATTTATTAAGTTCAAGCCTTGTTGTTAGTTTGTGTACTGTCCGTAGTTAGTTTCTCTTTCACTTAATCTACCTCAGCCGCTGATAATTTGTAATTATTATTATTATTATTATTATTATTATTATTATTATTTATTTATTTATTTATTATAATTAATTTTTTGTTAGTACTGTAGGGACAATATGACGCTATTCATATATCTATGGAAAACGTACACAAAAGAGTCCGCTAAATTCAAATACTCCCGCACCCCATCCCCTGTTCAGGAAATGCACTTTTCGTACAGTACTTAGTATGCATTCCTCCTGTTCCAGATGGTTCGGTAATATGGATCAATCAAATACAGGTACTTATTTACCGCCTATATACATTTTTGCTATGAATATAGCCAGCCCTCGTTAGTGGAGGCTACGGCCTTCGTATATATAGTCACATCGTATATAAAAACCGTCTAGTTCAGAAAAAGAAAGAAATGTTTTATTTAACGATGCACTCAACACATTTTATTTACGGTTACATGGCGTCAGATATATGGTTAAAGACCACACAGATTTTGAGAGTAAACCCGCTGTCGCCACTACATGGGCTACTCTTTCCGATTAGCAGCAAGGAATCTTTTATTTGCACTTCCCACAGGCAGGATAGCACAAACCATGGCCTTTGTTGAACCAGTTATGGATCACTGGTCGGTGCAAGTGGTTTACACCTACCCACTGAGCCTTGCGTAGCACTCACTCAGGGTTTGGAGTCGGTATCTGGATTGAAAATCCCATGCCTCGACTGGGATCCGAACCCAGTACCTACCAGCTTGTAGACCGATGGCCTAACCACGACGCCACCGAGGCCGGTCCCGTCTAGTTCAGAGTATTCTTTAAAAATGTAACAATTCTTATCCCAAGTCAGCTGTTATGGCATATTTTGTATAATAATGAATTTGACAAGGTGGAAAATGACGGTGTTTGTGATCCAGATGTTTAGAGTTTTTCGCGTACGACTAACGATAAATTTACCTATAGATGCAAAGGTCTGACTAGTCGGGATTGTCGACATTTAACATGCTTCTGTTACTAAAATAAATTAATGTATAAGCTTATTATCATTCAGTACATGTTTTTATTATTTTTTAATAACTTATGTTCATTTTATTTTATTTTTCTATTTACCCTACGTCGCAGAGGACAGTCAAGCGTTCTCGTTACACGAGCTTGGTAAATCGTTTTGGCACTGCGGTTATTCGGGAAATGCCCGTCACGTGACTCAAAATAATACGTCACACCTCCGCTCTCCAAAAAGCCGTTATTTTTCTCAGAATTATGGACCGTGCCCATAATTCAATTTAAAAAAAATAAAAATATCAATAATAAGTGTGATATGGTGGTTATGTAGATGGTTCAATAAAGTACTTTTAGGTACAAATCAAATGTATATATTGTCATATAATACCTTGCTGGGTCAATAGTTAGGTCAACCATCTGTGAGAGAGCGCGTTTAATAGTAACTGGAAAATGTGTTATATATATGACACGAGGGGCGGGACGTAGCCCTGTGGTAAAACTCTCGCCTGACGCGCGGTCGATCTAGGATCGATCCCCGTCGGTGGCCCATTGGACGATTTCTCGTTCAGGCAAGTGCACCGGGCTGGTATATCAAAGGCCGTGGTATGTGTTATCCTGTCTGTGGGATGATGCATATAAAACATCCATTGCTACTAATGGAAAACAATTAGCGGATTTCCCAATCTAATTAAAATTAGCTCCACTATTACATGTGGATCTAACACCAGCCAGTTGGAGCTCATGTCCACCAATCAAAACCTTACTTGCAGAATCCTGCCAGTGATTTAAAAATAATTTGAAAACATTCCGAATTATCCTGAGGGTATACGACATGTTTCGTGTGAATTACGAATGCCGCTTTAACAAATCGTGCAGCACCTGTACTCGATCGTTCTCCCCGGTGCCGTGTTTCATGATGCTTCCAGTCACGTACACATCATCGTCCGGTGAGTGAAGGAAAATCGGGTATCTCCATCATGGGTCTTCAGGACCGCTTCGTTAAAAGACGAGTCCTTGTTGGCACAAGCTTCTTAATTTTTTGTCCACCGAATCTCTTTCCCCGAAGACGCATCTTCTTCATTTCCTCTTAATACAACCGATCATTTGAGTGAAGGGTCTTTGGTTAAATCTTGAAGTGCTACTTATGGTGAGTGAACAGAATTCGGGAATTTTCTATATGACTTTTCAAAATCCCTTCTTTACGAGTCTGTATTTTCAGTATCTTTCTGTATCGATGTAGCTGATTGTTTGTCTGCCAATACGTCCAACTCTTTCAGTGAAGTGTCTTTGATTACATCTTGCAATTCTGATTTTTGTGGTTGATCTGAATTCGGGGTATTTTCGACGGACATTTTCAAAATTATTGTTTTCTAAAAGTAAGCTTACATATTCGACAATTCAAATAGTTGTTTCATCATTTTTATGCATTGTGATAAATTTATTTAAATTTATTTCGTAAGATGAATATAAATATTGTTCATTATAAACAGAGTCAACCCAAAGAGGTAAAATCTATACAGAGAGAGAGAGAGAGAGAGAGAGAGAGAGAGAGAGAGAGAGAGAGAGAGAGAGAGAGAGGAGGGAGGGAGGGAGGGGGGGGAGGGAGGGAGGCAGACATACAGAGAAACAGATACAGAGGGACAGACAGAGACGGGGAGACAGGGAGAGAAGGGACGACTTCACAAGCGCATAACTGGCTAAATATGAATACAAAGTTTAGGTTTTCATATAATAATGCAAATTTTACAAGAGAGCCAAACATTCTTAATAATTTTTATTCCTTAGATTTTCCATTTGCACTGCTAACGTAGCTGGCGTCTTCCCAAGACAGATACTTAGTTAACCCTTGTCCTTTAGTGGTGTGGGGAAAGAAGACAAACTTTAAACACATTTTGTACTTGCAATGGTTGTTTTTAAGACCTAATATTTATTTCAAAATGATGACATCGTGGTATTAGCATTTCCTGCGTTTTGTACTATAGACACAACCTCCTACAAAATACATTGATCAGAAGTACTGTTTAAAAGTGTTACGCTGAGAAGCAAGTCAAACAGGTGGTACTCATTTATTTATAGTTTTTTTTCTACTCGTTCTCCTTTACTGATATGCGACGAACCGAAAACATTTCTTGGTTGTTATCTGCTTTTAAAGTCGGTGCCAAAATAGAAGGGTCAGTATAACTAAGGAGACAGACTGCTATCCAATGTTACTTTTCAACATTACAACATTACAACATTTGTAGTCAAAATTATACACTGGGGAACGAGGGGTGAGCAGTCTTAGATTGGTACAGAAATAATGCTGGGGTTGTTTTTGTTTGTTTTTCTTCTATGTTTTTCTCTCTTTTTTTTCTTTTGGTAATCTATAAACCTGTAACACATTTGGATAAAGTTACCATTGAGTGAAACATGAGTCTGTGACTTTGAAATGGTGAAATACCTTCTAAAAATAGATTAAAGCTAGACTCCATAGCTGTTACTTCTCAGACGCACATGCTTTTTAAAAATAAGAGAAATGCATTTTGTGATATTAAAAACACTAGGATGACCCAAAACACTTCAAATGTAGGGAAATGGATAATCTAAACAATAAATCTAAGTAAAGTAAGATTTCAATTATCAAAAACGGCTCTAATAGTAAAAAATATGCCTTAGTGTTTAAAAACTAGGGCAAGTCCCTTTAACGAAAAAAAAACAAAACAACCTGAAAAAACACACAGAAAACAAAAATAATTTACTACTAGGTTATTGTTTAATTTTAACAGGGGAAACAACTCAAACCGGTGAACATATAGCGGTGTCGTAATACTATTTTATCACCTCATCATGGAGCACTGGTTACACAAGCCTTGGGCCATCAGGTTCGAAAACCTGCTTTGATGATGGACGTCAGACGAACGTTACGCGAACAACACCTAACAAGATTGTAAACTACGGCTATTTAGTGATAGTAGTTAAGTCGACTCCTACATGTATTCGACAGACAGAGATGGACAGAGGGAGAGAGAGAGAGAGAAAGAGAGAGAGAGAGAGAGAGAGAGAGAGAGAGAGAGAGAGAGAGAGAGAGAGAGAGAGAGAGAGAGAGAGAGAGACGGGGAAAAACACAAATACAGAGAGAGAGATACAAAGACAGAGAGAGAGAGAGAGAGAGAGAGAGAGAGAGAGAGAGAGAGAGAGCGAGAGAGAGAGAGAGATTGAGAGAGAGAGTGTGGGAGGGAGAGAGAGGGCATAGAGAGAGAAACAGAAAGAAAAAAAGAAAGAGACAAAGAAAAATAGAAAGAGACAAAGAAAAATAGAAAGAGACAGACAGACAGACGGACACGGGGGGCGGAGGGGCGGCTATTTTGTTTTCTATTAAAATGCAACAAGGAATCTTTAATATGCATTTTCCCGTAGACAGGACGATACATACCATGGTCTTTGATATACCAGTTGTGGAAAACCGAATCTACCACTGAATTAATTTCTGTACCATGGGAATAAGATGGTCAAAATGTTGAATAGATGGATGCACACAGGCCTTTAATAATTAAATCTGTTTTCTTTGCACTTCTTTTATGGTTTTCTCATTTTTATTGGAACCTTTTTATATGTAGGTTGGTTAAGGGAATATTTTCAAATTAAAAACAAATTAATACGTATACGAGACGGAGGTGCGGTGGAGTAAATCCTGAAATTCAGGCAAAAAACGATAAAGATATTCAGGCAAAACGAGCTGGCCTGACACGCTTTCACCATGTATTTGCATCATTCTAGCAATAATATTAGTTGTAATCTATAGCGTAGTGATTTGTTTGCATCCCTATATAGCTGTTTGGCAGTAATGCTAATATGAATAATTGTTGTTAGACAGATTCGGTCATTTTCGTTTAATTCGAACAAAAAACAGCCTGTTCCCTACAGGAAGGTAATTAAAGTGTTTAATCGAAATAAATCAAGAGAAAATCGTATGGAACTTGTAAGTTCGAAAAATGCTTACAAACATTTAGAACGCAGACTAAAAACGTAGTACACGTCTCAACAAGGTAACAAGCTGAATTATTTGCGGAAACATAACCTAAAATCATTTTACAAACAGTTCGAGAAATGTAAAAATAAAGTAAAATCAGAACTTAATAATGACGATTTTGATAATCACTTTCTAAATCTGGCTCTAAACGAACCAACAAGTAACTGTGAAGTAGATCACGTTTTAACCAATTATGATACTGTTTAAACTGATGACTCAGTGGGTAGCTAATTAGATAGTGACATCACCGAGAGTGAAATATCGAATGCTATTAGTAAGTTAAAGAAAAACAAAGCATGTCGCTATGATGGTCTTTTAAACGAATATTTTATTAATTGTATGAATGTTTTGATGCCATATTTGTTTATATTGTTTAATGCTGTTTTTAAATCGAGTCATTTCCCTCATAGTTGGTCAATTGGATGTATGGTGCCTGTTTCTAAAAAGGGAAATTCCAACGACACGGTATTACTTTAGTTAGCTGCCTAGGTAAATTGTTCACTAATATACTAAACGAAAGATTATGAAATTTGTTTTTAGAAAGCATATGTCCACTGTGGATGTAATTTTCGTTCTACAGTCTCTAATAAACAGAGTGTGTAAGGCACCAAAACGGCTTTATTGCTGTTTTGTTGACTACAAGAAAACATTTGACTTATATAAATAGAAAAAAATTATGGTATAAATTAATTAAACAAGGCGTAAGCGGGAAAATGCTTGCTATAATAAGGTCGCAATATCAAAATGTTAAATGTTGTGTAAAATGTAATAATATAATTTCTGATTTCTTTATATGCAAAAACGGTTTATTTCAAGGAGAAGTGTTGTCGCCAGTATTATTTTCCATGTATGTCAATGACTGTGATACGCAACTATTATCCTGTTCAATTATTTAGACCCAAAGTTTTTTTGCAAATGTTACGTTTATTTCCTATTCGATATTTGTTTTCTTTGCATTTACATGAAAACAAACCCAAACCCCGACAGGTTTTATATACAAATCATCATATAAAATGCACGAAGTTGACTTAATTCCACTTTTTAAAAATCTCTGTGTCGTTTGAATGCACGTTATTTCGCCTATAAATAACTACGGTCATTTGCATATCAAAAGCATCATTCTATAGTGCGTTTCAAACTAATGTTCGGTTCTATCGTCCTTTCCGCACAAATCGTAGTATGACCTATATTTAAGAAAATATCTGTAAACATGAAGCAGGCGCGGATTCAGGTGGGGAGTTCAAGTGACAAAACCACAGTTTGAAAAAAAATATGTATCAAATATTATAATTATATTGTGGAATACACAAGCGCGCTCGCTGAAGGGAGAGAGAGAGAGAGAGAGAGAGAGAGAGAGAGAGAGAGAGAGAGAGAGAGAGAGAGAGAGAGAGAGAGAGAGACGTCATTTATGTAACGACGCATTCAACATATTTTAATCTATGGTTATATGGTTATAGGGAGAGAGAGAGAAGAATATGGTATGCATGCGATTGGTGGAGGTGTGACCCTCTGCACAACCCCAACCCCACTTAAGGCTTCTTTTGTATATGGAGCGGGACGTAGCTCAGAGGTAAAGCGTTCGCTCATGGTAGGTCGACTGATCGATCCCACATGGTGGACCCATTGGGTTGTGTCTAGTTCCAGCCTGTGCACCACAACTGATGTATAAAGGCTGTGGTATGTGCTATCATGTCTATGGGATGGTGCATATAAAACGTCCCTTATTACTTATCAAAATTGCTTATCGGAAAGAGTGGCCCATGTGGCGGTAGCGAGTTTCTTTTTCACTGTCATAATGCTCCTTAACCGTTTTGTCTGACGCCACATAAACGTATATCAAATGCGTTGAGTGTGTCGTTAAATAAACATTTCTCTCGTATGTATGTGTAGTCTATATGCATTTCGAGTCGATTAGTTTATAGGTTGTTAGGTTGTTTGATAGTGAATGATATGGAAATAAATTGTTTTTGGTGTTAAAGAGTTCATGCATACATTAAAGTAATACTCCTGGTGGGTATGGAGAAATAACTTAATCAGTCGACGAACTCATTTCTTCATCACTATCTTCGTTAAGGGGGACTATCACAAGGGGTATTTTATTTCTTATAAAACTATTTTGTTTTCTAAAATCTTCTTCGATCTTTATTACATGTTTAACTGCGTCAGAGAAGTGTGTAGGTGTGACAGAGTTCAATGCATGTGCAAGTTCTCTCCGCACCGTGGTTATTTTACCATCATTATGACGAGCTATGTGCCCTTTGACTTGACTCCAGATCAGTTCTATCGGATTGAGTTCAGAATATCTTGGCAGCAGTCTTAGACACAAGTGCCCACGGCGTTCAGCAATATCATCAGTAACAAATTGCTTTGCACATTTGTTACTTTTCACAAGTTCATAAAGAACTGGCTTTGTCGTGTTACTCTCAAAAGGTATATTTTTGTTTCGTAGTCACGACTGAATTTCTTCCTTTTTAGCGTTTAGTGCAGGACATCGTGTAATCTCAGTTTATTTGTTGTGGTAGCTTGCGTTATCCATGACGATAACAGAAGGTTCTGGTAGAGAAGGCATAAGTTGTTCTTCAAACCATTTGATGAAATTGTCATGATTCATCTCACCATGATAGTCTCCGTCTGTTTTTTTAGCCTCAAAGATCAATTCACAGCCATCTATCAATCCATATTTATCACAGCCAGCATAACAAATAATAAGTCTTTTTCCCTTCCCAGTCACCGAACAGAGTTTAGGAACTCGATCAGCAGCGTCTGATTTCGGCAGGTGATTGGCGGTACTTGTGCCCGGGTGGATATCTGTCCAGTGGTGGGATGTTGTGTGGTTGACATTCACCCATGTCTCATCTTGATACACTATTAAATACCCCTGTTCTCGTAAACTGGATATTTCATGGAGATAGGACAGTCTCCTGTCTGATATATTGGCGTCCTCAAAAATCACTTTTCCGATTGTAGACATATGTTGGTATTTAAAGTTGATATGGATATGTTGATTCCACATTCCTCCCTTAAAGCCACGTTAATCTTATGTAATATAGGTAATTCGCCCTTTCTATAAAATCTGTATACTCGTCGTCTAATAACATCTTTATCAAATAAATCGATGAGTTTTCGGTCGCGTTTTTTAACAGTGATTTCTGTGCTTGGATTCGTAGAGCTTAGATTTTTCACAGTTCTTTTTACTGTTGAAACCGAAACTTTTAGTGCAGCGGAAACTCGATCGACAATTCGATAAGAAGCATACCTAGGTCTACCGCGCTGATATTCATCTTCAAAATAATCGAAAACGTTCTTAATACACGATTTTACATCAACTGAAGTGTTTTTCGATTTACCCATATTTTTCCTCAAATAACAATAACAAGAATGTCGAGTAATACATTTTCAATGAATTTATATACCCTACCTAACTTGTATTTTACGTGGTTTACACATTGCTACAATAGCACGTGCAGTCATAGATCGAAATAATGATGTTATTGACCAAGCAATGCTATCGTATTTTGAACATTCAGGGCTGTGTCTGCGGGATGAAAAAGTGGTTTTTCGCATTACAAATGTAACACTCCACCCCCAAATCCCAGCCCCTAGCACCACCCTAAATACTATATATATATATATATATATATATATATATATATATATATATATTATATATATATATATTTATATATATATATACGTATGAGGCCCATTAAATAACAAATTAAATAACATTTTTGATGTGATGATGGCCTTTGACATTTTATCCCCCCCCCCCGGTCTTCTGGGTCCGGCCCTGCATTAAATTTATTTATAAATTTGGAAAGCACATTCCTGCGGTGTGTGAGGTGATTTGTGTTTATTACTGTGCTACACCTCAGTTGTGTTAGGTTAGGTATGGTATGCTAATATATAATTGATATAATAAAATAAAAATGCATAATACATTAGCTAAATTTATTAAATATAATGCACCTACAAGAAAGGGTTACATGTTCTGTTTGTTTACATCTATGTTTAACGGAAAGATTAGACAATGCTGTTACACACTGCAAAACAATAATAACCTTGATTTAATGAAACAAGCTATAATGGCCTTCACGTAGCCTCAGATCCCAATGTTTTGATATGCAAATGACCTTAGTTATTTATAGGTGAAATAACGTGCATTCAAACGACACAGAGATTTTTAAAAAGTGGAATTAAGTCAACTTCGTGCATTTTATATGATGATTTGTATATAAAACCTGTCAGGATTTGGGTTTGTTTTCATGTAAATGCAAAGAAAACAAATATCGAATAGGAAATAAACGTAACATTTGCAAAAAAACTTTGGGTCTAAATAATTGAACAGGATAATAATATCAGACAACTGTCCTTATGTCGATATACAAATGTTAAACATATTCCTGATAATGTACGCTGATGACATGATTCTGTTAGCTGAAAAACCAGAAGGGTTACAAAAAAACCCGATTAATTCTCTGTTTAATTATACCCAAAACTGGGATTTAACTATCAATACAAATAAAACTAAAATTGTTGTTTCTAGAAACGGAGGTAAATTACGAGATAATGAGAAGTGATACTTTAATGGATGTGAACTAGAGGTTGTAAATGAATGTATTTATCTTGGCGTTTTATTTTTCTATAATGGTAAATTTACACGTACACAGAAACGATTTGCAGAACAAGGACGCAAGGCATTATTTTCAATATTGAATGTATGCAGGGACAATTTCTTCAATATCGAAACAATGCTTGCTGTTTTCATACATATATTAATTCTATCCGTAGTTATGGTCTGAAGTTTGGGGCTTTCACTCGGGTCATGATGTTGAAAAATTACATATACAATTTTGTAAAATATTATTGGGTGTAAGAAAACGAACGTGTAACGAATTTGTTTATAGCGAACTGAGACGGTTTCCACTTCAAGTACCAAGAAAACTGAGAATTTTTAAATATTGGATAAAATTACGTAACACTTCTAAGGGGTATATGAAGAAATGGCACAATATAACAAGAATTAGTTAATGAACATTAGGCAGGAACTGTATTCACTTGGATTAAACTATATTGGGAGTTTATCGTATGTTGACGACTGTGACGGTACATGCTCTTAATTTTGTTTTCGCCTGTGGCAATATTAATTGTGTTAGAGGGCCGTGTGCAGTCCAATAAGCACTTAAGCCCAGGTGGACACTTGGTTACGTAATACCTCCGCGCGACCGTACCTTCTATTACACATCCAGCCATGTGCGGAGGCCATGCGGCCAGTAGTTACGTCATACCTCTGCGAGTGCGGTTTCGACGACCGTGATTTGGCGACCAAGGCGTCAGTAAGTCTGGCGATCAAAAAGAAAAATGCGTCTCTGGGAGTTGGGGATATATCACTTGATAGGGGGAGGACCGCCTTGTACCCCCAGGCGATATTCTGTTTTATAATAAATAGCTAGTTTTTTTTAGATATCGAGGAGAACCATAGAAAGATATCCCGGGGGAACGTTGTCCGTTTGGACTTTGGTAAATATATTTTCTGCTCTGTTGTATAACCTTGATGTGATTGATGTGACTTTAAATATTTTAATACTGTATTATACCAATATTCTTTAGACAGTTTCTTCGGTCATCCGACGAAGTAAATCGCAGTCTTACTGTTCTATATTTATACGAGTATTTGGTAATATAAAGCTTAGCCAGTCATCCTAGAATACCTAGGTAAACTGTAGGTTATTGTCTTTATTGTGATAGGTACCAGTATTAATTCTGCGTTACAAGGTTACTGAATGAGTAGTAAGGGTTAATTAAAAATTAACCAGTTAGGAATAGAGCTGTAATTCCTTTATTAATTAAGTTCCCCTGGAAGCGTTTCTCAATTATCACACGTGTGGGTGTTGTGTCACGGTGAAGTGATTAGCATATTGTGTAAACTAGACACCTAGAGATTAACTAATTAAGTGATCAGTTCTGGGTTGTTATTATTGTTGTTATTAATTAACTACTGCGGCTGTACATTTGTCAGCGTAGGTTAATACAGATTCCAAAGTGTATTGTGTTTTTGTTGTGTTTTTTAGTGAACTAAACGTGCTATATTACATATACTTTATATAAGATCGTATCTCTGATCATACCTAGAGACGAGCCAAAGCGGGTATATACCGCCTGTTACAGAGAGATCTAATAGATATACAGTTAGGAGAGATATTTGGATAATCGTGTTTTATTCAGTTACGGGTATTATAGAATCCCCGTGACAACGACAATATCTACATGATACACAAAGAAAGGATGTTACATACTTTTAAGCAATTATGTTGCAGCAAAAGAATGACAACGCCTAAAGGATTTTTATATCAAGATTTATTAAATGAATTTAGATTACAAACATATTTAAGGTTGCCAATGGAAACTCATTATATAAAAGAAATATGTAAGATTAGAATATACGCTCATAAATTAAATGTAGAATCTGGAAGGTATCGAAACATCGAAAGATCAGAAAGAATATGTACTCTGTGTAATGCTAATAGAAGATGAATATCACTTCATAATAGAGTGTCCACAATACGAAGATTTGCGTTGTAAATATATAAAAATGTATTATTATAAGCGGCCAAGTGTTTATCGTTTTATACAGTTATTAACCACCGGTAACAATAAGGAATTGAATAACCTAGGGAAATATTTAACTAGTGCAAGCTAATACAATTAGAGATCGGTTAATGCAGGATGATAGTTAATGTAATAAATGTAATTTATATCACTTTATTTGTCCATGATTATATATAAACCACACCCACCATTGTTTTGCACGTGTGTATTTTGAATAACTATGTTGTATTATTTATGTTATGTATTCAGCTGATGAGTTATAAAACTTGAACTTGAACCTACCAAATAAGGATCCCGTACGCCTATGGCAATAGCAACATATATTTAAGACGCATAGCTCAGGGCCGTACCCTCCGGGGGGGGGGGGGGGGGGCTGGGGCAGTTGCCCCCTGAGAATCTAACTTTTTTTCTTCTTTTTTTTACTCCAGAAAATAGCATACACATCTCAGGGTTTAATTTGTATAGTGTTTCATTTGTTTATAAAAAGTAGTGCCCCCCCACTAGGAATTTTGATCATGGTAGGGCCCTGTAGCTGCATCCATATGCCACCATGACATAACTTGGTTTAAATGTCAGGGCTCACGATTCCAGGTTTCGTAATGTTTCATGGAAATGATTCGATTACCAGATATCGGTATTCCAGTAAAGTTAAGTGTTTGTATAGAACTTTGTAAACGACAGCTTGTTTCCGCATCACTCAAATATACATTACAACACCCACGTAACATAATATATAGAAACAATATATATTACCTGCAGCGTTAGAAATAGATACTGTTAATACAAGTTACATATATTCAGTGAGCAAGACATATATGTAACACTCTCAAGAAATAATGTTTAGTGCGATACATTATCTGAGGCCGTATAAGTGAGAGAGAGAAAAAAAATCACATAAAGCAGACACAGACACACACACACACACACACACACACACACACACACACACACTTACGCAGGCAAGCAGGCACGCAAGCATGCGCGCAATTACAAAATGCAACTAAATACCCAACCACCACCGACCCCCACGCACACAATTACAAAAAAAGCCACGTCAAAAACCCACCAAAACACCCCAATAAACCCCCTTACACCCCCACCCCCTCCCAAAACAAACATAACAAAAAATATAATTAAAGGCAAAAAAAACTGATATGTGAAAAGCAAGAAAAGCAAAGTAAATAATTGTTTAAAACTCTTCAGCATATTTAAATATAAGCTACGGATGTTCGATGTCTAACATATCGCTATTTCGACACTTGGTTCAGACAGTGAGTGAGGAAATCCATTGTCGTCACATAAACTAGTCTTAATAAATAGGATATATGTTTGGCATTAATTCTATCGCCACAAGCATAACATCCAATGAAATAAGTACAATACAAATTGATTGCTATGTGACGCGATGCCTGCGTAAGCACCGTAAAATACGTTTTTGTTGGAAAAGACGATTGAATTTAATTTAAACCTGGTTTTTGAGGATATGTAACAAAAACAGAATACCGTGCTACATCCGTGTTCGTTAGATATTATTTATCTTACCACTCGTTTAGAAACAACTCGCAAGATAAATGCTATTTAATAGCCACCCATGTAACATTCTCTTCTACTAAAGGGGCGGGATCTAGCTTGGTGTTTTGTTTGTGGGATTCCAACCACCTCAGTGGACCCATTCTCATATTGGATTTTTACCCCGTCCTTACCAGTTAAAGAAAGAAAGAAACACATTTTATTTACGGTTATATGGCGTCAGACATATGGTTAAGGACCACACAGATATTGATGGAGGAAACCCGCTGTCGCCACTTCATGGGCTACTTTTTTCGATTAGCAGCAAGGGATCTTTTATATGCACCATCCCACAGACAGGGTAGCACATACCACGGCCTTTGATGTACCAGTCGTGGTGCACTGGCTTTACCAGTTAAAGCACATTGATTTATTAATCTGCTATTGAATGTCAAACATATAGTCTTAGAGAGAAAACGCGCTTGATTTTTCATTACTAGCAAGGGATCTTTTATATGTACCATCCCACAGACAGGATAGTACATATCACGGCCTTTGATATACCAGTCATGGTGCACTGGCTGGAACGAGAAATAGCCCAAATAGTCCGACCGCGCATCAGGTGAGCGCTTTACCTCTGGCCTACGTCCCGCCCCTTGCCCCATTGTTAAATATCAACGGCCATGGTATGTCCTGTCCTGTCTGTGTGGAAGTGCGTATAGAAGATCCCTTGCTGATAATAGCGAATGTAGTAGGTTATTTCTAACAGTATCGCCACAAGTAACTCATTTTGACATGTAATTAGCCAATGATTAATAAATCAATGTGCTCTAGTGGTGTCATTAAACAAAACAAACTTAACTTTCTGTTAACGCACTGATATCTCTTACATGTACGTTCCCCCTAACCAAGATAAAACATACCATAACATTTCCTGATACAGCACTTGTGATGGACTGATTGGAACGGGAAAATATTTAAAGAAATAAAAGTTTTATCTATAGCACCTCAGAGCACTGGAATTTAGGTTTTAACATGCATAATACTAACCTCAACCATATTAACTAAGGGTCAGTAGACCTTTTACTAATTATTTGCCGATTTATTATTAGTCCAGCAGGTTTTGATTACAGATGTCTTCTAAACATGCTTTCCCTAAAATCTGACCTGTAATATTCGTTAAAGCATCGTGCACACTGTGTGTCAAACGGAAATATGCATTCGACTAGGGTTCATTACACGTAACCTCATAGCCTACGGCGGTTTTGCGCTATGTTATGACACAGTTGGCCAACGGTTGCGTTATAATGTTTGCGCAACTCCCAACTTCCGACGGGTGCGTTCAGACTAACAACTGGACAGTCGTAGTCCGAGCCTTGGATTAGGTTCGAAAGAACCGTAGCTAAGGTTAATTGTAGTGGCTTACGGTGCGTTTTACGGATGGCAAATGTAAACTTCACAGTCGTTCCACAAAACCACGAAGGATCTTAACATATATTATAGTAATGCATACCGATGGATGATCGGACAACGACAACCATACAGTGCCAGCAGGATGTTTGCCAGTCATCGAGTAAAAAGCTTTGGCGCTTTACTTCGCTCAAGAGCAGAATTGAAACAACCTCAAACGACCTACTTGCCCATCTGCGGTGTACAAATGTGTACGTCAAATCTGTTTGTGTAAATTTTTGGCACAAGCTACTTTATATTATGTAATCAGTTTTGTATGTGATGTTTAAATATGTTCTATGGATCACTGATCTGAAATAAAAATCTATTGTTATTGTTATTGTTAGTATTAGTATTAGTAGTAGTAGTAGTAGTAGTAGTAGTAGTAGTAGTAGTAGTAGTAGTAGTAAGTAGTAGTAGTATTAAAGCAACCTTACGGTAGTCGTAAGTGCCTCTTTAATGATGAAAATCTTCTTTGCGAAGAAGTAAGAATTAATTAAATAATACATTGGATACCGACTATTCGGAACATCTTGGATGTATTCAGTGGAATTGGACATCCACGATGATATTAAAGATACTTATCATTTTGCTTGCTGTAAATTGTTGTTTAAATCATTAATTTTAAGAAAAGATACTTGTCATTTTGTAAGCTTTAACTTGTTTAAAGCATTAAGTTTAAGAATAAGCAACAGTGTTCACATCTTACAATAAAATTATCTGTATTTAGAGAAACATGCCGAAAATATCTACTATCTCTTAATTAATTTTATTGAGCATGCATTTATATTATAACCTAGGTTAGCGAGTGTAGCCAAAAGATATCGAAGAATGACATGTAGCAGTAAGCAAATTAATGTTGATGGTCTAAAGTAACAGACCCTAATTTGTTAACGTCGTATTTTCGACCATTAGTCTTTTTCGATAGCTGCAATCAGACATTATTTAGATGTTCTTATTTAGATTATTCATTTCTGTACATCCGAAGTGTTTCTGGTCATCCTGGTGTTTCTAATAGCACGGAAAACCGTTTTTATGTTTTTAAAAACGCACGTACCTCTAAGAAGTAACAGTTATAGAGACGAGCTGTAATCTCTCTTTTAGGGTATTTTTACGTTTCAACGTAACAAATCTTGTTTTACTAGTCTTTTTTGTAACGTTATCCAAATGTGTTACAGGTTTGAACATTAACCAAACGTAGTGTCCAGTTTCACAGGTTCATTGTTGTACCTTTAGATCTATACAGATGTTTCTGAAGTGTCAAGCTTCCCATGTACATCTCAGTCAAATTCGATTCGTCTGTAGAAATTTACTGCATTTGTTTTTTTTACCGCAGCGAATGTGTACCGCATATGAGAAAGCACGATCGTGACAACTCCGTCATGTTTGAGCGTGTACTGACATTCCGTAGCCTGTACCTAAGCTTGTACCACTGATTCTACTCTTGCTGACAGTTGTTAGATACACTGTGTATACTGAACATGTAGCGTATCGCATACAATCTGCCTTCAGCTGTCGCAACCGCTCCGTGGCGTTTACTGGCTTCAGTTTTGTTGTGTGTTTTGTCTAGGTTGATTTGTTTTTTTGTTTTTGTTTTGCTTTGTTTGGTTTTTGTTTTGCTTTGTTTGGCTTTTATTTGATTTTGCTTTGGTTTAATAATAATAATAATACTAATAATAATAGTTGTTGTTGTTGTTGCTGCTGCTGCTGCTGTTGTTGTTTTTATTCTTGTTTAATTTCTGGGAGTGGGTTGAGGCGACAGTTTGTTTATTTCGTTTTGTTGTTTTTGTTTTGTTTGTTTGTCTGGTTTTTTTTTTTTTTTTTTTTACATTTTGTTATTTCGTTTTTTTTTTGTTTTTTTTTTTTTTTTAATTTGGGGGGGGGTGAGGGGTGGGGGGGTTTCATTCTTTTCTTTTTGATTGTTTACTTGTTTTGTTGTTGTTGTTTGTTTGTTGTTTTTTTAATGGGGGGTCGGTGTTTGTTTTTTGTCATTTCGTTTTGTTTGTTTGCTTGATTTCGGTTGCTGGTTTTGTTTTGTATGTGCGTTTTTTGTTATTTAGTTTTGTTTGCTTGGGTTTGTTTTGTTTTGTCTGTTTGTTTTGTTTGTTTTTTGTTTTGTTGTTGTTTTGTTGTTGTTTTGTTTGTTTTTGTTTTTGTGGGGGGGGGGTTGTTGCTTTTTTGCTTCTTTTTTTTTTTTGGGGGGGGGGGTGGGGGGGGGGGGTAGGTGGTTGGGAACGCTTAACATTAAACAATGCAATAAATCATTAGTCACACACTCTACACGTGTACTGAACGAAGACTTGATTTAGTGTGTGTAATATGAACCTTGAATGATCTTCTTGAAAGGAGAAAAAGTAAAAATATGTTTGTGTAATAATACCCAAGCTCACTTCCTCCAGAAGAGTGAATATTAGATGTCTAACAACTGATCATTCAGGGCGAACCTAGCCCGGAATAGCTTGGGAACATAAAAAAGAATGATGACATGAGATACAGTGATTTTATCTAGCTAGACAAAAAGGGCACTTGAAACTAAAATTGCACTGAAAGCTAGCGCTTTACCACTTTTTGTCGCGGCACGGGTGCAATGCGGTCGCAGTCTAGAAAACAGATGCATTAAAAAAAAAAAAAAACGTTCTGTGGCTATAAATAGCAGCGTTTCCAATTGCGCGACGAGTTTTTTTTTCAAGTACATTGTATGTATATTTGTTGTGTTTAATGACACCACTGGGGCACAATGATTAATTAATCATCGGCTATTGGATGTCAGAAGGTTTTTTTTTTTAAGTAACCGCATCCGTGCCGCGTCAAAAACCCGTTCCTTATGTATCATGGGATGCGGTAAATGTTATCATGTTTGTGGAAATATAGACATGAAAGAAGCATTTTTACTAATTTGCTAGAGTAGTAAATGCAGGGCTTTTCTTAAACTCTCTGGGGCTGGACGTAGCCAAGTGGTAAAGCACTGGGCTGATGCGCGGTCGGTCTAGGATCGATCACCGTCGGTATATTCATTGGGCTATTTCTTGTTCCAGCCAGTGTACCACGACTGGTATATCACTGACCGTGATATGTGCTATCCTGTCTGTGGAATAGTGCATATAAAAGATCCCTTGTTATTAATGGGAAAATGTAGCGGGTTTCCTCTCTAAGACTATAGATCTAAGACTAGGATGTATCCCTGCCGGTGAGTCCAATTGGCTATTTCTCGTTCCAGCTAGTGCTCCACAACTGTTGTAAAAAAGGCCGTGGTAGGTGCTATTCTGACTGGTATGGTGCATATAAAAGATTCCTTGCTACCAATGGAAACATGTAGCGAGTTTCCTCTCTTGGACTATATGTCAAAGTTACCAAATGTTTGACATCCAATAGCCGATGATTAATAAATCAATGTGTCCCAGTGGTGTCGTTAAACAAAACAAAGTTGTTCTCAAACCAAGCGTCGCAACTGTTTGCTAGGACCCGTTCTTATAAAACATTTAGAGTCTAGCATCAATTACAAAGGGCGTCACACGCATACATTTTGTATGACTTTGCCATTGCGTTAAAGTCCATGACTCTATTAGAGACTTGAGTCTACACTAAAAAAATTATAAGCACGGGGCCTGATGTTACGCCTACCGGCCTTGGTTCGAAGCTCGGTGCCGGCTCCCACCAGAGCAAGTTTGAACGAATGGATAGGTGTCAGGCCACTACATCGACTTCTCTCTCACTGACCACTGACAACTAAACACTAGCCCATTGTCCTGGACTGACAGCCCAGGTAGCCGAGGTGTGTGCCCTGGACGGTGTGCTTGAACCTTAATTGGATATAAGCACGAAATTAAATTGAAAATAAAAAATTAATGAGTTACGTCTGATAGTAAAGGCGACGCCATACGATACGAGTGCTTCGTACGAGAAAAAACGATTGTATAGCAATCGATGAAATTGTCATATTGTCTTGTCGCAATCAGCTATTGTCGTACGAGATACTCGTATCGTGTGGCAAGGCCTTAACTGTTTACATATGCATTGGTGACGTTGGGGTTTCGTCAAACAAACAGTCCTTTCCGTTCGTGGGCTGCAACTGACCTCCACTCACACTCTCTGGATCCGCCGCTGAGTAATATGGCAAAGTAATGACATAACTGACTGAACTTTTAAGTACACTTAGCACATTGTTTACCATTCCTTACACTAATGATATTATTCTTTAAAAAAAACAGAGGGGAAAAAAGAATGTAACATAAATTTTCTTTTTACATTATACTCCAACCCTGCGATGACCTTATAGGCCTTTAATTGCTTGTTTTCTTTCATCATGAACTAAAACAATCAACATTTGTTGTATGAACATATGTTTAGGTGATGTTTAGTTCAAACGAATGTGTTGAACGTGCTCCAAAACAAACAGCTCCCGAGCAGGCCAAACCGGCAAAGCAATCTAATATTAACACAGTCTTTTAACAGTCATATTAACGCGTAATGCAATTGGTGTCTCGAGTTCAGTGTAAAAAAGAGGTTAAACATGCATACCTGCACAAATGATTTACAGTACTGTGGTTACATCGTTTCTTAAGTTAGCATTGTACAAATAGATCCCTTTCAGTTAGGGGGCGGAACGTAGCCCAATCGTAAAGCGTTCGCTTGATGTGCGGTCGGTCTAGGATCCATCCCAGTCGATGGGCCTATTAGGCTATTTCTCGCTCCAGCCAGTGCACCACGACTGGTATATCAAAGGCCGTGGTATGTGGTATCCTGTCTATGGGATGGTGCATATAAAAGATCCCTTGCTGCTAATCGAAAAGAGTAGCCCATGAAGTGGCGACAGCGGGTTTCCTCCCAATATCTGTGTGGTCCTTAAACATATTTCCGACGTCATACAACCGTAAATAAAATGTGTTGAGTGCGTCGTTAAATAAAACATTTCCTTCCTACCCTTTCAGTTAGCTCCCTTGTATACACTGCGCAAAAAAAGTTCGCTTGTTATTTCTGCGCATATCCATGTTTGAAGAACTAATTGTATGGAATATGAAGTAAATTCTAAAGCTTAGTGATAGGTAAGGAGTTATTGTTTAAGAATTACATTTGTTTTTTTACAAAGGTGCAAACTGTTTAGCTGTATTGAGGCTTTGTATTCATGCACCGGGTTTTCCTTGTGACAAAAGTGGGGCGCGATCAATTTGTGTAGTTTTCAAACAAGTTGATTTTTATAAGGTTTGGTGAGCAAAGTTTTCATAAATATATGCGTGATATCTGCCAACTTCCGCTTGGGTGTAGTTTGTATGGGTGTGAACATTGTCAAATATGCACACAGAATCATGCAGTTTGGGCACATTATGATGAAAGTAACACAACAATTTAACTCAAAATAAATTAAATGAATCCTTTTTATATCTATGATCCTATTTGTAATTTCCTTGAAACTAAAAATACCTGTATCTTTCTTTATTTTTAAAGCATAGGTGGGCATTTAGGATGCCTGGGGCTGGCATGCTATAAATCTCAACTGAAGATTCACAAATAACTGTGGTCTTCTACCAAATGTAATATTCCAGAAAGGATCACACGAGAGAGATGGAAAATTTATATACAATAGTTGGGCGGGATCGGTAGAGTGCTCGGCGGAGGCGGAAGCGTTTTAGGTCGAAAGATCGAATCACCTCGTTGGACATATTCAATGATTCTACGACTGGTGTATCAAAAGCCGTGATTGGTGCTGCCCTGCCTGTCTGTGAGAAAGTGTATACAAAAGCGGTATTGGCAGTTTAGTGGTTAAGCCCTTGGACTTCAGACTGGTAGGTACTGAGTTCGCCTTCCTGTATCGGCTCCAACCCAGAGCGAGTTCTCTCTCACTAACCACTGATGTTACGCCTACCGGCCTCGGTTCGCAGCCCGGTACCGGCTCCTACCAGAACGAGTTTTAACGATTCAATGGATAGGTGTAAGACCATTACACCGATTTCTCTCTCACTAACAACTAATCATTAACTCGCTGTCCTATACAGCCAGTCCAGATGGCTGATGTGTGTGTCCAGGGCAGCGTGTTTGAACCTTAATTGGATACAGGCACGAAAATAACTATATAAACGAATGGAAAATGGAAATAATCGAAACATTTTAGCAATTTTTTTTTTTTTTTCTCCCCCCCCCCCCCCCCCCCCCCCCCTAAACTCAAATCAGGCTATTCGTGTTATCCATCACAACCAATAAACAGGTAGTACTATACCCATGGACTGGTTTGTACAGATAAAGAATTGATAACATTATTTAAACCAAAAATGGTGGGACGGGGATTCTTTAACTTTAATAAATATAGACCATAGTGTAAATAAGATAAATGTATGTCAGAGTTAGGGGTAAATGCACGTCAGGGTTAGGGGTAAATGCATGTCTGAACATATGTCTGATTAGACAAAGCAAAGCACAAAAATCGCATTCGAAATCAAACAAGACATAGCAAAACAAAACAAAAAACAAAACTAAACCCCTTAGAAAACACCCACTCCCCCTAAAAAAATCCACACAAAAAACAAACAAAAACAACAAGCAAAATAAAAAAAAGTTTTTTAAAATAATCATCGGAATTTGCTGGTGTACATGTACTTTTGAAGAAAATACGTCAGCTGTTAACGTAGTCCTCATCTATTTATTCATTAAATTGTTTTTTCAATAATATCTGTGATTTTATGTTTTTGTTATTATTTAAATCAATCTTATTTTATATTTAACCCTCAAAATAAAGAAAGAGAAATCACCACAACTGTCTACGACAACAGCACTGTTCTGACATTCATCTGCAGATAAAGACAAACAGGCATGTTATCCAAGGTATGTTACTCGGTTTGTAACTCTTCCAACAAGAAGGTACATTTCTACACTTTCGTCGTTCTCATAACAATAATTGCACTGTTTACTCACGGCACAATGCTCTATATAAAGCTGTCCATGCATTAAGTATTTTCTTTGTTTAGTAGAAAGTTTGTATATTATACAATTACAGTTTGGCAGTAATTTACTTAAATGCATTTGGAATTTGTCTGAATGCAAATAATTCGTCAGTGATTTATTTTCAGTGTGTTATCAAACACATTGTTAATTATTTACTTATTTATTTATTTGTTTGTTTCCCGGACTTTGTTTTACAATGCCTTGAAATATTGATCTGAAATGGTAGGTATAGCTTTATTATGTACTGTTACAGATCAGGTTTAACTTTCATGGCGATTTACCCATTTACAGAGTTATGCCCCTTGAATTTAGGAGATATGAAAATTTGTTAGGCCCAGATGGAGACATATATTCCTTTAGAAGTATTCTCAGAATGCTTGTTTTATTTATCCTGCAATCCACATAAAAATTAAAATTAATGAAATGTCGCCTACAATATCTATACACGAAGCAAAATAGTACTTAATAATAACAATTTATTTCTTATTTTTAAAGTAAACATTTTCTTCAAAATTGTTTTAAAAAATCAAATCTATCAACTGGAAATAAAAAAAGGTAAGTAACTTTGAACAATACAACACTTCTTTGCTTATCATAACTGGTGTAAAAGTAATTCCGTCCCCTCAAAAAGCTATATGTTCGGTGGGTGACCGAAAATACCGAAATTTATCTAGGCATCATATATTGACAATACATATAGTGATTGCAGGATAAATAACGAAAAGATAACAACAAGGCAGATCTGTGACCTTGACCTACTACATACCGTCAGTGTCAGCAATGGCAAACACGACGTCCACGTTCTCCCAGGCTCCCGTCACCTTGATCAGTTCCTCCTTGTCTATAGCGTCGTCGTGGTTAATGTCGTAACTCTCAAATGACGTCGGCATCGGGATCGGTTCAAATGACTCAGCTGTTCGCGCGTTCTCTCGCTGTTTGTCCTTTTCGTCCATGGCCTGTCTCAGTTGGTCAAAATCAATGTCAGTGTCTTCCATCGGAAGTCTATTCTCTTTATTGAAAAATGTTGCACCATCGTTGCTACTTTCAACCACCTCATTTTTATTATCGTGTGTTTCTGAGAGTTCATTTTCGAAATCTTGATCAGAAACCGTTTGAGATAATGACTGCATGGTTTCAGTTCCTTTGTCGTCTAGGAAGGACTGCATCAGTTCTCTGTCCTTTTCACTGATTTTGGAATCGCCGTAGCTTCCGTCTTTTCTATATAGGTCACCCGGTTCTACCTCTTTATCAATCACGTCTCTGACATCCAGTGGTGTATCTTTTTGTTTATTGATGCTATCTGTTTGGATTATTTCAACTGTGTCATAACTTTTTTCATTGTCCGTTATGTACACTTCGTTTGTCTCATCACTGTCTTGCCTCTTATTGCCAACTAACAGTTCAGCTTCTTCAGTTGGATCCACTGTATTCGAAGGAATGTTGTCAGCCATGGTGTCAATATCTTTAACAATGTCTACATCATCACCTGATTCATCTGGGTTATCTATATGTGTATTGTCATCAACAGGGCTTGATGTATCACTATCCCCATCCAATGAACTTTCAGTGTCCACATCGAACAACGTTTTATTTTTATTATCCAAAGAGATTTTGCCGTCATGATTAGCCAAAGCATCGTCAATATCATTTTCCAAGGAATATTCACTGTTTTTATTTAGCACATCTGTGTCACTATCCAAAGCATTTTTATTGTCATTAACTAAGGAAGCTTCTCCATCGGTATCCAAAGAATATTTATCTTCACTTTCGAGGCGATTTTCACTGTTTCTATCCAAGGAATCTTTAACGTTACTATCCAGAAAATATTTATCTTCACTAAAGAGATAATTTTCACTATTACTATCCAAGGGTTTTTTAACGTTACTATCCAATTGATATTTACCTTCACTGTCGAAAGAAGTTTTATCGTCACTATACAAGGAACTTTTATCATTGCCGTCCAAGAATTCCTTGGAGGGAATTTCTTTGGCGATACAAGTAAGTAACGATAAACTCAATATACAAAGTGCAAATTTTCCAGTCATTGTGAACATTTAGACTACGAAAAACTCACAAGATAAACTAGTCCAGTTATCCTTCTGTTATTCCTGATCGTAGCAAGCACTATAGAGATAGTTGTGTAGGATATATAATCTTGTTATTGGCGGTTTAGAATTCGTAAGGTATCTCGCGCGCTGCGAGGAACTTCGAGACTGTGGTTGGAATGCTAACCGAGATATGTTCCTAATAACTCTTACGTAACCTCCTCTCATCTTCAACTCTTTTTTATTTGTATTACCGGACGTTTTATTGGCTGGAGAAAATTGCTTTTCTGTTTTTTTATAGCCTGAATCAAATGTTTATACACCAAGCTTCTTAGAAGTCTGTTTTCCTTACAGGTGTGTGTGCATAGTACACAATACTTGTTTTAAATCAAGTTAGTAGATTTCGTCGGGTGCTGTTTGCGTAGGTCCTGCTAGGACCAGTCTCTCATTGTTAAACGACTGGTGTTCTTCCATCACCCCCTTGACGCTAATATGTTTAGACACTCACCAAATGTGCGGGTTGCCCTAAGATAATTTCAATGTAACTTGACGCCTACAAATCTTATAACACTGTCTCTTCGTCTTCCGTGCACACCAACGTACGCACGGGTATATGCCAAAGACGCCAGCGTGATTATTTGAAGATAAAATTGAAGAGTCATTCATGCGTGAAACCTGTATAGAAAGCTAGGTAAAGCTCTAAGAGCCGGACAAACAGCGTTGTCATAAAAAATTTTTATAACGTAACCTGGTGACTTAAAAACACGCTGAGCGAGCCCGCGAACAAGGTTAAAATAATATTTGAATCATGGGATGGGATATTTGTTGTCTGTCTTTCTCCTCATTTCAGCTGTCTAGAACCGATGGGTTTTTGACTGTTATACTGGTTTTGGTATTTTCATTCAAACTTTCCTCTTTTTTTTTCTTTCTCTTTTGATTTATTACTTACGGTTTTCTTTCGTTTTTATATATATATATATATATATATACACCTCTTCATAAACCTTGATAGAAGTTCAAAGTAATGATGTATAACGTGTAAAACATATATAAAGTGTAACAAGTGGGAAAACATTGTCTGCGATCAGACATACAGAAAGCAGATATTACTACTGGGGTCACGAATAGACGTGCTTGAAAACTACTGTTGTCTGATTTAATAGGTTCACTCTATAGCTCTTTTGTTTTCATAAAACATGTCAATTATTTATTTATTTATTTGTTTATTTGTTTGTTTGTTTGTTTATTTGTTTATTTATAAACTATCTATCTATCTATCTATCTATCTATCTATCTATCTAGGATCGAATCACCTCTGTGGAACCATTCAACTGATCAACGTCTGTGGTATGTGCTTTCCTGTCTGTGGGAAAGTGAATATAAAAGATCCATTGCTGCTAATGAAAATATGTAGTGGGTTTCCTCTGATGACTACGAGTCGGAATTACTAAATGTTTGACATCCAATAGCCGATGATTAATTAATCGCTGTGCTCTAGTAGTGTCGTTAAACAAAACAAACTTTTGTTTTCTTCCTTTTAATTCCGTAGTTATTTTCAATTATGTTGCAGTCACGCCTGTCTGGCCACACTGTTCAGTTACAAGTCACTCTAAGTTTGAGTCTGTACTACCGGGATGGGAAATTCAACATTTATTAACAAGCTTTAAGGTCGATGGTATAACAATTAGACAACCAAGGCCGGTCATCCACTGTACTCATTTACATAAGATTGACAACGCTGAACGTGACACTCATACAGATGCAAGTATATTAACATGGAAGGGAAAGGAGAAATGTTTGATTACGGACACGAGAGAGAGAGAGAGAGAGGGAGAGAGAGAGAGAGAGAGAGAGAGAGAGAGAGAGAGAGAGAGAGAGAGAGAGAGAGAGAGAGAGAGAGAGAGAGAGAGAGGGTGGAGGGGTGGTGGTGATGGGGGCAGGGGAGTGACCTATTGCTCCACATATTATGGTACTCCTACTGAAAAACAAACTCATAGATGCTGGGTTTTTTGTTGTTTTGGATGTGTATATATATATATATATATATATATATATATATATATATATATATATATATATATATATATATATATATATATATATATATATATATATAGAGCGCCAAAGAAGTCGAGGGCGTCGCGCACTAGATATATGACAAGGAGATTCCACTACACAGACAGTCTTGGCCTAGTCGTGTGCTTTGCTCTAGTCAGTGTACTTCTGTTCCGTAACAGACAGATAAAACAAAGACTATAATGCTGTGCAATTGTGAAACAACGATGTCTGCTCCACTTGATGTTTTCATTTGGATAGTATGTGCTGTTGTCTGTAACGGACAGCGCAGTACATTCATCTGTGTGTACAAATCTTGCATTCCAGGATCATTCGTATTTGTTCCGTTAAACGATGCCTGCACTGACCTCGTGGTTTCTGGTAGTATGTGAATATGTTAGCAAAAAGGACTCCAGATATGTTTGCTACCGACAGTCAATTTTAGTTCTCAAATGGTGTGTAAGAAAACATAGGCACTTGATGACAGGGTAATTTAGTTCATCCCATCTTTGCAGATTTTGTAGCACACTAATTTGCACACACCAGTCTATAATATCAATGCTGGCTAAATATACATTAACCGTATCATGGGGAAATTGTTTATTATCCTACCATCAAGTACCTATGTCTGAAAACAAAGTAACATAGTTTAATAGTAAACATTCGACAATAAATGCAATATGTAAATTTATACTTCGATTGGTGAAAATGATATCATGTGACATCAATGCTAGTTAAATATACATTAACCGTATCATGGGGAAATTGTTTATTATCCTACCATCAAGTGCCTATGTCTGAAAACATAGTAACATAGTTTAATAGTAAACATTCGACAATAAATGCAATATGCAAATTTATACTTCGATTGGTAAAAATTATATCATGTGACTTAAAATGAACCTCGATTTTGCACTACTTTCGGCAATAATTGGAATACAATATAGATCGTTTCAGATGCTTTCTATACTTCAAATTAATAACATAACTGAAAGAATGAATGAATGAATGAATGAATGTTTAATGACACCCCAGTACGAAAAATACATCGGTTATTGGGTGTCAAACTATGGTAAGTCAAAACATGTAATATAACTGTTTACGTTATTTGTTAAAGTTACATGAGTAAATGTTCTTGTTTAAAATTGTTTAAATTAATGTATGAAAGAATGTAAGAATACCCTAAATCGTGAAAAGTCGAACCGCAGAATGGGAATTCCTCTTATTCCGTGTGTTAATTTTCTGAAGAAAAGTTCGATTGTTAGTCTATAGTATTTTATATTCATCAAATAGTAATACACTTGGATATATAAATGTTTGACTTAATTAATTATTCACTTTCATGGAAATAGCGTAATTGACAGAGTATATAGGTGTGTGTGTATGTCTTTGTGTGTATGTGTGTGTGTGTGTGTGTGTGTGTGTATGAGTTTGTGTGTACGTGTGTGTGTTTATGTGTTTGTGTGTATGTATGTGTGTGTGTGTGTGTGTGTGTGTTTATGTGTTTGTGTATGTATGTGTGTGTGTTTATGTGTTTGTGTGTATGTGTGTGTCTCTGTGTGTGTGTGTGTTTGTGTGTGTGTGTGTGTATGTGTGTGTTTGTGCGTGTATGTGTGTGTATGTGTGTGTATGTGTGTTTATGTGTTTGTGTGTATGTGTGTGTTTGTGTGTATGTGTTTATGTGTTTGTCTGTATGTCTGTGTGTGTCTGTGTGTTTATGTGTTTGTGTGTATGTGTGTTTATGTGTTTGTGTGTGTATGTGTGTGTATGTGTGTGTGTATGTGTGTGTATGTATTTCTGTGTGTGTGTATGTGTGTGTGTGTATGTGTGTGTTTGTGTGTGTATGTGTGTGTGTGTATGTATGTATGTGTTGTGTGTATGTATTTGTGTGTATGTGTGTGTATGTATTTGTGTGTATGTGTGTGTGTATGTGTGTGTATGTGCATGTGTGTGTGTGTTTGTGTGTGTGTATATATGTGTGTGCGTATGTGTGCGTATGTGTGCGTGTGTGTATGTATGTGTGTATGTGTGTGTGTGTGTATATGTATGTGTGTGTTTATGTGTGTGTATGTGTGTGTGTGAGTGTGTGTGTGTGTATATATATGTGTGTATGTGAGTGTGTGTGTATATATGTGTGTATGTCAGTGTATGTGTGTGTGTGTATGTGTGTATGTGTGTATGTGTGTGTGTATGTGTGTATATGTGTGTGTGTATAGGTGTGTGTGTGTATATATATGTGCGCATGTGTGTGTGTGTGTGTGTGTGTGTGTGTGTGTGTGTGTGTGCAAAAATATCATAACTTTATGATACTCAAATAGTATTTAGAATCGATTTGGGAATAGATAATAATATAAGTGATTTGGTTTTTGTATTTTTATTTTATTATTATTAATGTGAAGGATTCATGCGCTGTGACCACCTTTAATAGGTAACACTGAGTATCAAGAGCAGTACCTGAATTAACTAGTATTCAGTAACAAACAAACAAACAAACAAAAACAAAAAAAGCAACAAACAAAACAAAAACCCAAAAACATCAAGGCACAGTAAAATACAAAAATCTCCAGCCCCAGAATAGGGGCATTTTAACAAAACTAGAGCATTTTTTCATATTGCACCTCCCTGCCCCTGCCGCCCTCTACGTACTGGCTCTGGTATTTACGTTTGTTGTTTTATTTTCTTTCTTCTTATTTTTGTCTAGGAGCACACTGTATCTGGAATAAGCATCTGTGAGTACAATAACATATTTATGGACGGAGTGATGCTTGTACATACATTCCTGTGTGAATTAACAACGACGCTGATCACCCTGGCGGTAATGACGCCGTCCCATTCATCTGAGACGAGATGGACAGGACTAGACAGAATGTTGTTCCGCAATCTAATTAAAATTAGATCCACTATTACATGTGAATCTAACAGCAGCCCGTTGGAGTTCATGTCCAGTTGATCTTTCATTCGACCAATCAAAACCTTACTTGCAAAATCATGCCAGTGATTTGAAAAGAATTTGAAAACATTCGGGATTATGCCGAGGGTATACGAAATGATTCGAGTGAATTACGAAGTATGCCGGAAACTAATTTCAATATAACATTTGATATAAACTTCGTTTCAAGACGAAAACAAACCCGTGATGGTATAGCCATAAAATCAGTTTATACTAGTATACAATCCAGAGTTTATTACTGCATTTTTCCCCCTGTTTTCTCAATGTTGAAATAGACCAACAAGTTCGCCTATTGCATAAATATTCTCGCCCGATATTTTTAGAATTTATATGCTCCCGAATAACGCTATAAAACGTGATGGACAGAAATAGACAGAGTACTATTACGAACAATTATATTAGCAATGACGCTGATCACTATAGCGGTAATGACACGGTCCCATACACCTGAGACGTGGTGAACAGGAATAGACGGAGTGCTATTACGGACAATTCTGTTTACTGCAGAGTAGCACTCCGGAAACAAGTGAGATGCGCGCGCAGTTCGATCATAGCGCGTTTAGCATGGTTACCCGATGGGTTGGTTTGGAGCAATCTCCATGTTTTGTGACATAAGTGTTACATGTTTAACATTCCCATCGGTTCAGTACAATTACTGGTAACTTTGAGAATAAGTTCTCATTGTTTGATTGTTTTTTGCATACGTACGTTTGTACTTTTGAACCTTTGTTCGGCCACAACTTGTAGGCCCATGCCATGTGACATGGCGAACGTTACGCCGCCATCTTGTGTGAAAACTGCAAATTGTAGTACTATTGTCTGAATTTGACTTAGTCGGTGCAATATTGGGTTCAGATATGCCTAGCAAGGGCAACGTGGCAAAAAGGTCATCGGGTTCACGTTTGGCTAAATCTTCTAGACAGATAAGGGAGCTAATTCTTCATCTGTGGGCATATCGGATAAGAATGGTCCCGATACCTCTGCTAAAGACACATCTTTGAGTGAACTTTACAACATGGTGCATTCACTGGCGTCATCTGTTAAATTAATGTCTGAAAACATTCAGAGATCGAATGTTTGCAGTGATGATGAGGATTTTGTTGTTTACGGTGAGCGTTCGGCGAAACGTCGCTGAGTTGATTCTTTTTCCGGATCTTCGGGTGATGACATTTGTGACCAGATCGAAAACTTATTAACAGACAAGTCTGTGGTGGATAGTGGTTGCCTGGTTGCGGACAAAGGCTGTGACAACACATCTGATATGACGATTTTCCCAGATTATTTCAAGGAAATTGCTCAGGATTTTTCTGAAGAGGAAACCACTGGGCCAGATTTGGGAGGTCAGTTGTCAAAATTGGTACAAGACATTTTGAGTAAGAAAATGCCAGAAGAGAAACTGAAGGCCAAGTCTGATGAATATCCCAGACTGAAGAATATTGAATTTCTTCAGGTGCCAAAAGTCAATCCTGAAATTTGGAGTAAACTAAAACCAGCTACTAGATCCAGGGATATTAAACTTAAAAAAACCCAGGGGAAAATTCTAAAGGGTTTGGTCCCTTTTGCCAAGTTGCTTGAAGATTGTCTGCAAGCAAGGAATTCGGGTGCAAATGCCGGTATTGTGTTAGATAATACAATGCGATATGCTATTGACAGTTTTGCACTCATAGCAAACGCTAGCCAAGACATTAGTCAACGTCGTCGGGAAATGATAAAACCTGATCTGAATGCTCAGTTTGGACAGTTATGTTCAGCTCACATCCCAGTCACAACCTGTCTTTTTGGAGACGACTTGCCACAAGCAGTGAAAGATATTAATGAAACTAATAGAGTTGGCTACAAGCTCGCAGGGCAAAAAGGTATATCCAGAATTGTCAATAAGGGCAAAGGACCCTTTTATCCTAGAAAGGATGCTGGACAGGAACAGTTTTATCAACAGAAATTCCGTCCAAAAAACTTCCATTTTCAAAAACGGAGGGGAGAGCAGCAGAACAGACCGTTCAACCCCAGTCAGAAGTAATTCTGGTGGATATGGACAAATCTGAACCTATACAGGTAAGTCAGATGATGTGTGATGAATGGTTACATTTTAGAACATTTAGTGAATTAGACTTGCCACAACAGGTTCAAGATTTTCAGGCTGAATGCATTAATTTCTGGGAAACTTTAACACCTGATAAGCACATTTTAGCAACAGTTAAAGGTTGTACATTAGAGTTTGAAACATTTCCCAATCAGATACAAGAGCCATGTGGGTACAAGTTTTCAGATGCTGAGCTTAGGGCAATGGACACTGAATTAATTATGTTAGTTAATAAAGGCGTGGTAGTTGAAGCTATGCCTCAAGTTGGCCAATTGGTGTCTAATATTTTTACAAGACCCAAGAAGGATGGTTCTAATAGGTTAATTTTGAACCTCAAAAGTCTTAATAATCAAATTACATACAGGCATTTTAAAATGGAATCTCTGAAAAATGTTATCAGTTTGATGACTAAAGGGTGTTACATGGCTTCCACTGATTGGAAGGATGCCTACTACAGTGTTCCTATAGATCAGAATTTCAGAAAATTCTTAAGATTCAGACATAGGACTAAATTGCTTGAATTCACAGCACTTCCAAATGGCCTAAGCTCAGCACCATGACAGTTTACAAAACTGACCAAGCCATGTTTTGCTAAACTCCGAGAAAAGGGCTACATCAATTCTTCATACATCGATGATGCTTATTTACAGGGAGAGTCAGTGGCTGAATGTAGGAATAATGTCAGGGAGACCACATTAATGTCGTCCCAGGCAGGTTTTATAGTACATCCAACGAAATCGGTATTTGAACCTTCACAGAAATTGCAATACTTGGGATTTATTTTAAACTCTAAGGATATGACAGTTTCTATCACAAATGAGAAAGCTGAAAAGCTTAAACAATTTTGTAGAAAACTTTTGCTGCAACCTGTGTGTTCTATCAGAGTTGTAGCTGAATGTGTTGGTCTGATGGTTGCAAGTTTTCCAGGGGTTCAGTTTGGACAGGGTTTTTTTATAGACAGCTAGACAGTGAGAAAGCACAAGCATAACGGCTAAACAAAGGTGACTTTGAGGCAAAAATGACTATATCCTCATCTGCAAAGTTAGATTTGGACTGGTGGATTTTGAATGTTGATCAATATCCTTGCCATATTTTACATGGCACACCCTCCATAATACTTCAGTCCGATGCCTCGCAAAATGGTTGGGGAGGAGTCTATGGCAGTAAGGTTACAGGAGGACACTGGTCTTTTGTAGAGTCTGCTTATCATATTAATTATCTATAGTTGCTTGGGGGTTGGTTTACCCTTAGAGCTTTTTGCTCTAACATTGGTAATACTCATGTCCGATTGCAATTGGATAATAAAACTGCTATAGCTTACATTAACAGCATGGGGGGGGGGGGGGGACTAATCAGTGCAATAAACTGGCTAAAAGTATCTGGCTATGGTGCATGACTAAGAATATTTGGCTATCAGCTAATCATTTGCCTGGTGTCAAGAATGAACTGGCAGATAAACAGAGCAGAATCAAACATGATAATGCAGAATGGAAGCTAAATCCTGCTGTGTTTGAAAAGTTGGTTGTTATTTGGGGCAGACCTGACTTTGATCTGTTTGCTTCACGGCTTAATTACCAAATTACTACTATTACTAGTTGTAGTTCCCTTATGGACCACACAGCCATGGTTTGGGAAACTTTTAAGGATGCTAATCGACTGTCCTTTTCTTTTGCACAGAGACAACAGTATCCTGTCTCATCCAACAAAGAGAGTCCAGAATCACTTGCCCAAGTTGCGTCTCATAGCATGTCGGCTGTCCGGAATGTAGTCCAAAGCCAGGGAATTTCGAGGGCTGCAGAGCACATTATCATGTCTTTATGGCGTGGCGGAACCCGTAGGCAGTACGACACCTACATAAGGAAATGGTTTTGCTTTACCAGCACTCAGGACATTAATCCATTTTCACCCTCTGTGGCTCAGGTGTTAGAATTTCTTACAGATTTATTCCACAGCGGACTTGGTTATAGCTGCCTAAATACAGCTCGGTCATCTTTATCTTCTTTTATTTTAATTGATAGTTACCCTGTTGGGAAGCATGTGTTGATTAAGCGTTTCATGAGAGGAGTGTTTAATTTGAGACCTTCATTGCCAAAAAATATGGTCACATGGGATACCAATGTGGTTTTACGTTATTTGAAATCTTTATCACCAGCTGACAGTTTGACGTTAGAAATGTTAACTTTGAAAACAGTTTCTTTATTGGCTTTGCTCACAGGACAGAGAGCACAGTCTTTAGATTTGATTAACATTAGAAATGTGACTGTTACAGATCATTATGTTAAGTTTCGTTTTGGAGACCTGCTAAAGCAAAGCAGGCCTGGATTTCATCAAGCAGAGATAACTCTTAGAGCGTTTGAAGATTCTAGCTTATGTGTTGTTACGTTTTTGTCAGAATATCTGACGAGAACTGAAGCACTTAGAAATGAAACTAACAGTTTGTTCATCAGTTTTGTGAAACCACATAAAGTGGTGAGTAAGTCTACAATTTCTAGACGGATCAAGACATTGCTATTTAAGGCTGGAATTGATATGACTATTTTTACCCCACACAGTACACGTGGAGCTGCAACTTCTGCAGCTAGCAGGGCAAGAGTGCCTTTACAAACTATACTGAGTACAGCAGGATGGAGTAATTCATCAACTTTTGCTACATTTTATAATAAACCTTTGTCAGATGATCAAGGTTTTAGTGATGGTGTACTTGCATTGATTAATGTGAAGTGATACAGGTTATGTTCTTTTTAGAACTGAGTTACATAATTACTGAACATTTGAATTAAGTATTCATGGGTGAGGTTTTTTTATGTTACCAGTATGTGTTTTAGTTTTAACTTGAGAACTATTTTAACACTCCCTTGAACGATATCCTAACAGCTAACTTTAGTTGTGTTTTGTTTGGCCAGTAGAATGGTAAATAAAGAAGTGTGAATTTAAATGTCCTTTTGTCATAACTGGTTCATCTCCTGTGTGCTCTCAGAACACCAGCTTTGAAATCTCACTTGTTTCCGGAGTGCTACTCAGTAGTAAACAGAATTAGAAGATTAAACGAGACTTACCTGTAAGTTGAAGTTTGATGATAATTCTGTTCTACTGCTGAGGTAACGGAGGAATCAAGTGCCCTCCCTTGTTTGTTATGCCCACCCGTTGATTCTTCCGTGTGTGTGTGTTCTGTTCACACAATCCTTTGAAGTATGATCGACCTGCGCGCGCATCTCACTTGATTCCTCCGTTCCCTCAGCAGTAGAACAGAATTATCATCAAACTTCAACTTACAGGTAAGTCTCGTTTAATCTTCTAATTAGCAACGACGCTGATCACTCTGGCGGTAATGACACCGTACCATTCAACCGAGACGTGATGGACAGGAATAGACAGAGTGCTTTTACAGACAATTATATTAGCAATGACGCTGATCACTCTGGCGGTAATGACACCGTACCATGCACCCGAGACGTGATGGACAGGAATAGACCGAGTGCTTTTACAGACAATTATATTAGCAATGACGCTGATCACTCTGGCGGTAATGACACCGTACCATGCACCCGAGACGTGATGGACAGGAATAGACGGAGTACTGTTACAAACAATTATATTAGCAATGACGCTGATCACCCTGGCGGTAATGACACCATACCATTCACCCGAGACGTAATGGACAGGAATAGACAGAGTGTTGTTACAGACAATTATATTAGCAATGACGCTGATCACTCTGGCGGTAATGACACCGTACCATTCACCCGAGACGTGATGGACAGGAATAGACAGAGTGCTGTTACAGACAATTATATTAGCAATGACGCTGATCACCCTGGCGGTAATGACACCTTACCATTCACTCGAGACGTGATGGACAGGAATAGATAGAGTGCTGTTACAGGCAATTATATTAGCAATGATGCTGATCACTCTGGCGGTAATGACACCGTACCATTCGCCCGAGACGTGATGGACAGGAATAGACAGAGTGCTGTTACGGACAATGTCTTCAAAGTATGGTCTGTGTTCTGATGAAGGCGAGTATATCTATTATCAACTGAAATATGTGTCCGTCTGTCTGTCTGTTCTCCAGGCTGACTGTTACCTTTGTGTCGGTATGTATGTTCGTTCGTCTGTCTCTTCGTCTATCTATGTATATAATGTAATGCGTGATGACTGTATGGAAGGATGATTGTCATTTACTTTCAAATAATAGAGCTGTTTACAGTCTCGAGTATATTGTAATATGAGAAATATTAAGCGAAGCTTTATTAAATTGTGTTTGTTGAACAGACAATTTTACTTTATTTAATACCTATTACTTTTGTTTATTTTATTAATCATCGGCTATTGGATGTCAAACATTTGGTAATTTTGACGTGTAATCTTAAACAGGAAACCCGCTACATTTTGTCATTAGTAACAACGGAGGTTTTATATACACCATACCACAGACAGGATAACACATACCACGGTCTTTGATATACCAGTCGTGGTGCACTGCCTGGGACATGAAACAGCCAAATGGGCTCACCGACGGGGATCAATGGTATTTAAAAGAAGAAAAAAGTATGATGAATATGGTACGAACTAACTTTATACAATGGTACGAATTGATTTTTTGCAAGAGTCCGAAATGATTCATGTTAAAAACGACAAAATTAGGTACCAAATAACTATAAATACGAAATGAAACGAACTGAACAAGCAACCTTTATGAATCCGTGTTGGACTGAAGACAATCAGAGTTGTTTCCCTTCCGTTTAGGGTCAATTTCAGTTCTATCGGCCTCGGGTGGTGTATGGCTAAGCCATTGGACATAAGGTTGCTAGGTACTGAGATCGCATCGTGATAAAGGCTTCCACCCAGAGCGAATTTAACGACTCAATTGGCGGATGTAAGGTCACTTCGCCGAGTTCTCTCTCACTAACCACTAACAACTATCGACTGACTAATCCACTGTCCTGGACAGCCAGTCTAGATAGCTGAGGTATGTGCCCAGGACATCGTACTTGGACTTTAATTAGATATAAACACACCAATAAGTATAAATGAATGAATGAATGAATGAATGAATGAATGAATGAATGAATGAAAAAGGTTTCGCAGAGGTCAAAAAGTAACATGTAACTCCAAACAGCCGGAGAAAACGGTTTTAAAAAAGCCAAAAAACTACTGTTCACATTAATAATGGCATTTTTGTTTGTGTTATATATCTATTTATGATTGTAATAATAAAGATAAACATGACAGAATAAACCATCTTGATTCGCTAGATAGAAAAACATAATTAGTCAAATCAGCTATTTCAGTGGACAAAAGAACAGAAATTATTTGAAAATATTTTAGTTTGAAAATCTTGTGGTGTTCTAGGATTTAGATTCAGTTCTAACCATGTACTGTTCCAACACTTTTACCAGTATATTAAAGGCTATGGTATGTGATATCCTGTCTGATAAATAAATATATAATATAAATGTAATCAACACGTGCACCCCACTTACCACAACCTCCCCACCCTCGGTATTGTTTTAGTTATGGGTACTGTTTGTTTTAGGTTTTTGCATTTTTATCACATTGTGACACTCGATTAATAGAGGATGGTTACGTGGTGTTTTGTTTGTTTGTTTGTTGTTTTGTTGTTTGTTTTCTTTTTGTTGTTTTTTTGTTTTGTTTTGTTTTTTCTTGACGGGGGTCTTATTGAGGGGTTTTGTGATGAGATGTCCATTTGATTTCCGCGACTAAGATCTATTTTCTTTAGAGCCACCCCAGAAAATTTGCTCATTGGCCGTTTCACCAAAGTATTATTGGTGCTGTCTGTCGCTATATCAAACTCGGGCCACTTTGGGCAGCATTCACTATAATGAATCCAGGTCCAATTTCAAGGGGGGGGGGGGGGGGGGGGGGGTCCGGGGGGGGGGGGTGGGGGTGGTCAAATATTGTTATTGTACAAGTTAATAAAAATCGACTGATAGTTGACAATATTTTCACATATAATATTTAGAATAATAATGCAACTGACTGTTCTGTGTTCTAAATATATGACAAAACTGCCAGGAATTGCTGTGAATGGCAGTGGGATATGCTGAACAACGCAACTAAGATTTATATATACATAATGTGTATTTGTTTTATTTAACAACACTAGAGCACATTGATTTTTTAATCATCGGCTATGGGATGTCGAACATTTGGTAATTTTGACATATACACATGTAGTCTTAGAGAGGAAACCCGATACATTTTGTCCCATTAGTAGCAAAGGATCTTTTATATGCACCATCCCACAAATAGGATAGCACATACCACGACCTTTGATATAACAGTCGTGGTGCACTAGCTGGAACGAAATTTAGCTTATGTATACATATGCATATACCTCTATGACTTTCATTGTAATGATTACAGCCAGTTTGTTCAGAAAAGAACAAACAGTTTACAAAATAATTGTACTGTGCTTGTACACGTTTGACATAAAATGTGATGAAAACAACCTCATATTTAATCAAACATTTGCATATTCGAAAGGCCTGCATTTAATTTGTTTAATTTTTTTTATTTACAAAATCCTACTTGAATATTTGTGAACATGTTAATAAATATTGTTAAACAGCTCATAGGTAACAAAATCACATATGATCATGTTAAATCCTTACATCATATTTATTTACACTAGACATGCATAGTTAGTATTTTATGCCATTGAATCGTGTACCATTGTCGCATTTTTATTATTATCTAGTTGTTCCGGAAAGGACACTTTTTTACGGACTTAGTTGTTAATGAAGTAAATGTTAGGCCAGAAAGCAGAGTTCGTGCTGCTGAAGGCTAAACAATGTATCAAAGTATGAATGAATGAATGAATGAATGAATGAATGAATGAATGAATGAATGAACGAATGAATGAACGAACGAACGAACGAATGAATGTTTAACGACACCCCAGCACGAACAATGTGTCCGTTCATCCACTGAAATGGAGTAATATTTTAAGGTATAATTTACTGGTTGGACACCTGATATCATCACTATTGTAACAGTGATTCATGAGTGCATGTCATCACAACTGTACTTATTCCAATGAGCAGCTCTGTCCGATGCTAGTTTTGTTTTAGAAAACTAGTCAGGGAGTGGCAGTCCTCCATGTGGCGGTGCAAGGGGATGAAATATTCAGTAAAGGATTTCATCGGGAGTGGCTATCCTCTTATAGACGAGGCATTATAGAGATTCATGGAATTAACAACTATTTTAACAACTGCCCATTCGACTCTGCATTGTGCAGAGATACAGACCTGATCAAATAATATGGTTTAGTTCTGTCGTTCAGATTTATCAGCTGTCCGGCCTTTTAAGTCAGTTAGAAATAGAATGTTCAGGAAATGACAACTGTTATTTTTACGTCATCCAGCTTCTTGATTTTAATGTAACACACAACTATTTGGTATATTTTGATAAAACTTGGTATATACATTTCTGGTGATATAATGGAACATTACTATGTTTCACTTACTTTCTATACCATGTGTTGTTAATTCTCAAGTCGTTTTGTATCATAAAAATACAAATAAGACTGAGGAACCAGTGAAATCTCATATATATGTGATCATAGACTGAAAACTCTAATAGCAAATTTTCTTTTTAAAAAATCAAGAAGGTTCCTGTATCATTAATTTTATACGAGATTCAAAGAAAGAACACTAAACTTTATTTGTGTAAGTATTTTGAGCTGGGGTGTTGTTATTGTAAATATTCATTCATGCATTCGTATTTAGAGCTAGTTAGGCATAACTGTCAGTCTGCAACCTTTCCCGTAAAACTGCCTTTTTTTTTCTTTTTCTTTTTTGTAGTTTTTGCTTTTGTTTGCTTTTTTTTTTATTTTGCGGGTATGTATTTTTGTTTTGTTTAAGGTATTGTTTAAATTTGTTTCTTGGTTTGTTTGTTTGTTGTTGTTTTTTGTTTTGGGTTTTTCTGTTTATTGCATAATATTCATAAACATCACTTGAAAAAAAACGTATTAGCATTATGACAATATTGCTGTTGACAAACAACATACATATTGCCATTTGTAGCTAAAACATTTTTATCTCAAACCACATATTGACGCTCTTAATGCCATATATACACAGAAAAAATTATTAGCACCACCTGAAATAACAAAATACCCTGATGTACCTTTTGATAAAAAAAAAATGCAGGTTTTATTTAATTTATCCCTAACATGATGTCCTGGCAAACCTTAGAGGTTGCATTGAATCAGGAAGGTATCAATTACCTCTTGATCGTACCAGACGATTCACTGTGGGGACTAGGGTTGTAATATTGAAATTACAATGAACGTTTTCTGACAGAAATGATCAGTTACACTTGATCGTAGAACTTTCCATCTCCATAGTTATTGTGGCTCCAACTTTGTTTTAAATACAGCATTGTCAAACCTGTGTTATAAACGCATATTGATTTGTGTTTTTGTTAGTCAATAGACTCATCTTTCAGTTAACATTATTTGTTTTCGTTATAGTTCAGACTGGACGCGAGTAAGAACATTTTATTAGATGTATCTAACTTTAATAATAAAATAATTTTATTTTTAAATTTTAATGATTTTGATTTCAATTGAATTTAGCTTAGTTTAATAAAAATGTAATATAGCATAGCAAAGCATAGCATAGCATAGCATAGCATAGCATAGCATAGCATAGCATAGCATAGCATAGCATAGCATAGCATAGCATAGCATAATAAATAAATTTCATTTCATTAGTTGTTAATTTGGAGGTTTTGACAGTTTGTATCACAACTGAGGACGGGTGTCTTTATAAATTGTTTTTAATTGTTATTCCAATGTAAATATGATTAGCGCTGTACTTAGCCTAACATAACTAGAGGTCAGTAAAAAAAATACTCAGGGCACATCGATATGGAGTCTTCTCCAGCTAATATTAAACTTAAAAGAATATACAACAGAGAGACAGTTTATTAAAGTTACAGCTCATGACAATGGAATAAAATGCTGCTCATAGACACAGTCAGTATAAACAATACAATTGTAATGAGCCACTCTATACTGAGTTACGACAGATTAGTAGCCATTAACCCTGTGTGACCCTGCAGGACAAACATCCCAGATGGCTGAGGTGTGTGTGTGCCTAGGACATCGTTCTTGAACCGTAATTGTATATGAGCACAAAAAGAATGAAATGATATGAAGGAGCGGAGCAGAACTCTGTTTACATGTTCATGTACTACAAAGGTTTCGAGCATGTCCTTCACGGGTCCTGTCTCTGGCTAGCCAGGGACCCGATCCGGGACAGAAATGAAGGCGGCACTTTTTGAATAGTGTTTTTCAGATATTTTCAATCAACAGTTTGGCCTTGACAACAACAATACAAAAATGTTAAAGAGGTGTTTTAAGAAGGCCAAAACGACAACAACACGCGTTAACGGCTGTATTAGTGTCCTATATAAACCGGTTATAATGCGCGAAGCCACACCTGACCGCCTATCGATATTACATCTTCTGCAACCGAATGAGCCACTCGGCGACAGCCTTACATAACTGCCGCTAGATGTCGCACCGCTCGGGAAAATACCCGAACAGGAAAACAGCACAAGACTACATACACACCATAGTGGGGGTCATCAGCAAACACCATGACACACAGAAAACGTCTTCATCTGAAAGATCATGGATGACAGGATGAGATTTACTGACAATAATGTGATAACTGTCGAGTAAATTTTGAAACTTTCTGTATTACTAATTTGTTGTTTTATTCACCTATATGGGACACAAAAGTTACCTGAAGGAAATGACACAGGTGAGAGAAGACCGGATGGCGTTGGGAAGGATTACTTTGTTGTTGTTGTTGATCGTTGTGTTGGGTACGGGTGTGTGTTTGGGCCAGGATTACTGCGTGGCGAAGACGTCGCGTTGGAACGTCGACGCTGACGTCCACTTCGCGCTCATGATGAGTCTGAGGAAGGCAGACCGCTGCGAGATGATATCGGGGGAGTCCATACAACAGTACGCAGCGGCCGCCTGGGTGGTGGAGACACTCAATCAAGGCTACCCGAACGATTCTTACATACCCGGAGTGAAATTTGGTAAGAAACACATTTTGCTTTCAAAAGTAATAACATTGAAATACATACGAATGTTGCGTTGTCTTTGTTATACAACTTTGAAATAGTTAGTAAGTTTTCTAATTATAAGTTTAAAATATTATGAAATGGAGTAATTTAAAAGAAAAAATAATATGTCGTTAAGGTTGTTTTTTTTGTTTTTTTTATTGTTGTTTGTTATGGAAGAGGGATGTTTGTATGTTATAGTGGGGTCGTTTCTTTGGGCTTTTTTTGTTATTAGTTTATTATAGATGGGTTTTTTGGTGGGTTGGATATTGATGGGTTATTGTTTGGGTTTTTATGAGGGTCTGTGTGGCAGCGTGATAAACATTTTTTTTTTAAATGTAATGTGTTGTAAAGTAAATATTTACCTTAAGTATCAAGTAAAAACAAAGGAAAAAAGAAACATGATGATTGGACACCCCAGAACATTGTTTAATCAGCTTTTAGTTGACTATGTGGTAATTGCAACACATGATTACTTGATCTATACAATATGTCAGTGACACAATACGTGTGTAAGACAAAGATTTTAAAATCTATATCAACAGTTCAACACGTTTTGTAAACATACTACAACTGACTAAAATTTAATAAGTACAAAAACTAATTTTATTTACGAAACATAGTCATAACAAATCCATCATTTTGGGGGTATAAAAATAAACGAAACTTCATTCAAAATAACTAACAACAAGGATGTATATATGTTTTTTCCACCATTTTGTTTTGTATATTCATGTGACCCATATCTACTGAAGCGTGACAACTCGCTCAACTCTCGAACACACGACCATGGTCTTTTAACATAATGTATTACACTACGAAGACTTTTACAAGAAACACGGTGTTGTTTCAGTGAGCTGGAAAAACTAAATATATCAACAAAAAGAAAACTGAAATCTGTGTAATGAATTTGTGTCTTAAGAGAATGTTATTGAAATACTTTCAGAGTGAGTCATACCAAATCATTGCTCTGCGATGATAAAGAGGGATCAATTTTTACTTAACAATCACTAAGTCCAAGGCGTACATACCTGCGGCATTGATTTTGCAATATAAACAAATCAATACGACAAACCGCGTTACGGTCTCTGTTATATATGTCACGGTCTTATGCATAAACAACATGAAGGAAAGGACGGGCCAGATGATTGGGCAGAGAAATTAATCAAGAGATGAGTGAGTGAGAGAATGAATGAATGAATGCATGAATGAATGAATGAATGAATGAATGAATGAATGAATGAATGAATGAATGGGTGAGTGAATGATTAACTAATAAAAACACACACTAATGTATGGGCGGATGGGTGTGTGGATAGATGGATGGATGGATGGATGGATGGTAGGTAAATAGATGGACGGATAGATTGAAGGATGTGTCGATCAATCAATCGAACTGGCTTGGTGGGTTTTGGGATATAAGTTTTGTAAATATTTATTGTCATTTTAACAAAACAAAAATAAATCATTAAATAATGTAAAATATCATCTAATTGGCAGTCACTTTATAAAGTTAATTAATAATGGATTAAGTTGGAAAATGCACTCCAAAGTGTGAATTCGTGGGAAACAATTAACTCGCCTCTAAGGGGCTCGATAAATTTTTTCTCTCATGAATTCACACTTTGGCGTGCATTCTCCGCTACATAACTGATATTTTTTCTTTCGTGCTGACATGTACTTAAGCAGCCATTCGTTTTGTTGTTCAAAACTATATTTAAAACATACGTTAAAACATAATGGGTTTCGTTGTCGACACATTTAAAAAAAAAAAAAAAAAAAAAAAAAAAACATACGTTATAATGGATCAAATTATTGACGAAATCTGATGTTCTTATACACAGGTGTTTAAACATTGCACATATATGTAGTTAAAGTTAAGGCTGTTCTTTACTTTATTTCCCCATTTTGCATTAATAATGCTTCAATGATCATATACAATACCTTTAAAAAGAACACTGCTCATGGTGTAATAAACACTATACAGGTAGATGAAATCTACACGTCTTTTATTTCAAGAACATCCTCTTGGACTATAAATAGTTTCCTTGAACAACAAGTCATAGGCGGATGTATAACTTGTGTTGGGAATAACGGGGTGTAAAAATGGGGTGGGGTGGGGTGGGGGTGGGGGTTCAGGCCAGATCCCGCAAACTAATAGCAAATTAACGAATGGGGTCTAAAATACGTAGCCAAATTCAATTAGCCTCACACAATATGTAGTACAATATGTAAGATTGTTTTTTTGTTTATTATTTATGCTTTTTTGCGATTTAAATATATTTAATATATGCTTTAATAAAATTGTCAAATTTATCTTTAGAACTATATTTCCATCAAAATCCACCATTCGTTTATATACCTTTGTCTGACACCCAATAGTCGGTTTACTTTTGTACTGGGGTGTCAAAACATTCACTATTTCTTTTTTCTGTTTTGTTTCGTTTACAGATCCCTGGTTATTTCAGGCTAGGTAACCAGAGTTTAGGGAATATTTTTAGTTAACACAATATGATTTTTCAAAATGACTCTGGATACATTAAAGGGACATACCCTAGTTTCAACCCGTGAAAATTAACACTAAGTTTATTTAATCTACAAACCTGAAACACATTTGGATAAAGTTACAATTGAATGAAACATGAGTCTGTGACTTTGAAATGGTGAAATATCTTCTGAAAACGGACTAAAACTCGACTTCATAACTGTTACTTCTCAGACGCACGTGTGTTTTTAACAATATGAGAAATGCATTTTGTGATATTAAAAATACCAGGATGACCAAAGACACTTCGAATGTATGGAATTTGATAATCTAAACCATAAAATGTAAGTAAAGTATGATTTTAGTTATTAAAAACGGCTCTAATAGTCAAACATATATCTTAGTGTTTAAAAACTAGGGTATGTCCCTTTAACAACTGATTCAATTTTGTACTCCAATAAGATGCAAACGTGTATTGATAGTACTAACGTATTATCGAGATACATTGGTATTTCAACATTTTGATTTCCTTAAATAGACACTACAGGTTGTGATGGGATCAGAATGATTAACATATTCTATCTGCTAGAGAACACCTCTTACCCTAAAAAAAAAAAAAAAAAAAAAAAAAAAAAAAACACACACACACACCAAAAAAAAAAAAAAAAAAAAAAAAACAAAAAAAACACACACACAAAAACACAAAAAACAAACACAAACACATACCCCAAGCAAAAAACAAACAAAAACAACAACACAAAAATAAAACCCCAAAGAAAACAAAAACATTTTCAAAATTGCTTAATCTGAATCAAATACTAGTATTCTACTCATTGCTTGTTATCGTAAGTTGTGCTGTGTTAAAACACCTTTAAAATGCACAATTCATATACGTACTTGTTCATACATTAGTATATACGTGTAAATTATTCAGCTATGCGATTGATATTAAGTTTCCAACATTAGTCACAGCAACAGCTGTTGTACATATGAGAAGAACGCATCATTGTTGCTTCACATCGGGGTGATTAAACCACGCCCCTAAACCGATCGATTGGGATTTTGCGCGTCGCTGTTTCCTAGGAACAAATTCTGAACTGCGTTCAGCAGGGCTGACGCTATATGACCGTCAGTAAAAACGTATAACGTAAAAAAAAGTTTGTTTTGTTCAACAACACCACTACAGCACATTGATTAATTAATCATCGGCTATTGGATGTCAAACATTTGGTAATTCTGACACGTAGTCATGAGAGGAAACCCGCTACATTTTTTTCCTAATGCAGCAAGGGATCTTTTATATGCACAATCCTACAGACAGGATAGCACATACCACGACCTTTGATATACCAGTCGTGGTGCACTGGCTGGAACGAGAAATAGCCCAATAGGCCCATCGACGGGGATCGATCCCAAACCGACCGCGCATCAAGCGAGCACTTTACCACTAGGCTATGTCTCGCCTCTGGGCAGAAGAAGTGCAGGCCTGTATGAAGAGTGTGTGTGTGTGTGTTGGGGTGGGTGGGGGGTGTACTTGTGCCCATCTCACTTTTTTGTCCTATTCTATATAAATGAAGATACAAATCTGGTCTGTGTCCACACGAGAGACTGTGTCAACCTTAACTATGCACCCCCACTCCCACCCCATCCGAAATAACAACAACAACAACACAAAAAGGAATCTTTTATATGCACTTTCCCAATCTGATTAAAATTATCTCTACTGGGTCTAGCCAGTAGATCTAACAGCATTGCGTGGACTTCCATGTCCAGGTGACATTTCATCTATAAATAACAGTTTAAATATTGACCAATTACACTTCGCCTTTTATAGCGTTATTCGGTAGCATACACATTCTAAAAATATCGGGCGAGACTATTAATTTTATGCAATAGGCGAACTTGTTGGTCTATTTCAACATTGACAAAACAGGGGGAAAAGTGCAGTAATAAACTTTGGATTGTATACTAGTATAAACAGATTTGATGGCTATACCATCACGGGTTTTTTTCGTCTTGAAACGAATTTTATATAAAAGAAATTATATTGCAATTAGTTTCCGGCATACTTCGTAATTCACCCGAATTATTTCGTATACGCTCGGCATTATCCTGGATGTTTTCAAATTCTTTTCAAATCACTGGCATGATTTTGCAAGTAAGGTTTTGATTGGTCGAATGAAAGGTCAACTGGACATGAGCTCCAACGGGCTGCTGTTAGATCCACATGTAATAGTGGAGCTAATTTTAATTAGATTGGCACTTTCCCCACAGAAAAGAAATCACATACAACGGCCTTTGACCAGTTGTGGTGGTGCACTGGTTGGAACGATAAAAAAACAAAACAATCAGTTGAATGGATCCTTCGAGGTGGTTCGATCCTGTGACGCAAGCTCCTCAAGCGAACATTCAACCGATTGAGCTAAATCCCGCCCCCAAATGTTTAATGTGTCATTAAATAAAAGTAAAAATTCTTCTTCTATTTTTGTCTTTGTTTATCGTTTTCTTTCTCTGCTTTCAACATGACGAGCGCATTGGAACAGATTGACTGGTTTCCATTGTGTCCTGTTCTATAACATCAGTTTGAATTAATTTAATGAATGAATGAATGAATGAATGAATGAATGAATGAACGAACGAATCCATGAATGCATGAATGAATGTCAAACAAAGTTCAGATGCAGTCATTGAGCCATCATAACTCGCTCGTACCAGGATTCGAATCCAGTACCTACATGATGCGGATCCAATATCTACCAGCCTGATGGCTTGACAGACTTCACCGAGATCGATTAAATCTACGCAGCGTTCGCGTTAACAGAACGCACGTCTCCTGTATGCTTTTGCTAATGGAGCCACTGGACATTGATTTGTTGTGATGGTCTCACAGCTATATTTATTTCCGCCTCGGGCTTTTTGCGGTGATTAATGCCACTTTTCCTCGTTGTGTAAAAAACCCCCACAAAACACTAATATAATTGGAAATCTGAGAGACTTAGTGGTGATAGAGATTGTTCTCTGTTTCGGTTGTAGTTTTAAACGTCCCTAGTGATGTAATTCCATCGATTTTAATTAATATTGAGTAATAGTGAAGAGTTATTTATTAGGGTTCTTTGTCACACAGATTTCATTCAATATCTACTTTGAGGTATTTCACAATATGTTGTTAGGAGCGGATGCAGAATTGTTTTCCTAGGGAGAGGGTGCAACTTTTAAAACGCCATCTACAGTATTTTAAAGTACAGAAAAGTGCCTTTTGTTGACACCAAACTTCCCTATCCAACAATAAATATTACAATTCACCAACTAGCAATAATTGGTTCATTATAGTCACCTATTAAAGGAATATATTATATTGAACAATCAACTTCTAATGTTGTGACGGTACATGCTCTTAATTTCTTTTCGCCTGTGGCGATATTAATTGTTTTAGAAGGCCGTGTGCAGTTCCAAATGGGCAACTTGTTACGTGATACCTTTGCGCGACGGTCATCGAGCTGTACGCCTAATACACACCCAGAGCAGGCGTGGAGGCCATGTGGCTAGTAGTTACGTAATATCTCCGGTAGTGCTGTTTATGGCCAGGGGATTGCTCGCGGAATGGCGACAGCCAGTCTGACGATCAGAGAAAAATATACCGACTCTGGTCGTGGTGGAAACTCACATGATAAGATTCGGTGCCGCGATGTACCCCCAGGCGATATTCGATTTATAATAAATAGCTAGTGTTTTAGAGTTATCAGAGGAAGCAAAAAGGACGGCTCCCAGGGAACGTTAGTCCGTTTGGACTTTGGTAAATATATTATTTCTGCTCTGTTGTATAACCTTGATGTGATTGATGTGACTTTTAAATATTTTAATACTGTATTATACCAATATTCTTTAGACAGTGTCTTCAGTCATCTGACGAAGTAAATCGTAGTCTTACTGTTCTATATTTATACGAGTATTTGGTAATATAAAGCTTAGCCAGTCATCCTAGAGGACCTAGGTAAACTGTAGGTTATTGTCTTTATTGTGATAGGTACCAGTATTAATTCTGTGTTACAAGGTTACTGAACGAGTAGCAGGGTTAATTAAAAATTAACCAGTTTGGAATAGAGCTGTAATTCCTTTATTAATTAAGTTCCCCTGGAAGCGTTTCTCCATTATCGCACGTGTGTGTGTTAGCGTTTCTCAATTATCACACGTGTGGGTGTTGTGTCACGGTGAAGTGATTAGCATATTGTGTAAACTAGACACCTAGAGATTAACTAATTAAGTGATCAGTTCTGGGTTGTTATTATTGTTGTTATTAATTAACTACTGCGGCAGTACATTTGTCAGCGTATGTTAATACAGATTCCAAAGTGTATTGTGTTTTTGTTGTGTTTTCTAGTGAACTAAACGTGCTATAATAATATATACTTTATATAAGATCGTATCTCTGATCATACCTAGAGACGAGCCACAGCGGGTATAATTGCCTGTTACAGAGAGATCTAATAGATATACAGTTAGGAGAGAGATTTGGACAATCGTGTTTTATTCAGTTACGGGTATTATAGAATCCCCGTGACAAATGTCGATATCGAATTTTAATCAGTATTTTCAAGTGCGTGTGTGTGAAAGAAATTACAGTAGATACCGGATGATACCTTTAGACACATTGGCTGTATATCCACATGACCTATCACCAAAAATCCCTCAGTGAAATCTAATATTCATATTTGCTTATTAGCTCTTCTCGTGTGTGATGAATTCACATGTTAAAATATACATTAGCTAGCAATGTTTTCATATGATATATTGTAATGCTATTTGGGTTCTTAGTAGCCCAAACTGGATTTTATTTCCCGATAATTTCGTACGAGCGAATAAATATATAACTGCATTCCACTCACACCATCCCAGGTTACTCGCATCTTCCGACGCCTGTGCGTCTCATGATTTATTGCATGTACATGTGTACATAGACAATAACATGACTCACACCAAGTTCACTCAACAAAGTATTCACTACATGTACGCAATGCAGTACCAAGCAGTTGACCCACATCAAGTACACCTTCCCCCATAGGAATACAATATATCAGAAGAATCTAACCTTAAAGCATTAATTCTTTAGAGTGTATACTACCAAATCAAATCCCATAGACGACAATAGTGACATATGTGGCTAAAACTCCTACCTGCAGCGTATCGATCGACATAAACTCTACAGATATAAATACTACCACCCCTCGCCTTTAAAGTGAATCAGAAAACATTGGGGGGTCAAGCTGCTCATTTCTGAAATAACGGGTAGCGTCTATGACTTGCCCTAGTTCCGCACAAAATTCGATGAAATTTTGTTTTACATGTACCCCATACATGTTTCAAGCACAAGGCTACTTGACACAGTGGTACTAGATGAAATAAAATTGCATACATTTTTTGCCCAGATGAAACGGTTTTTTTTACAACCAACACACTAACATTTATTACCAATCACAGGACTTGTGGTGTTCACTTCTCTATCAAAAGTTCGGTGCGCCTCGAACTTTGACCCAGCCGGAAGATATTTGGTTTAGTACTACCTTTACCATGAAAATGCTCAATTCCCTGCATGGGTGAGACGTCATTAACAGAACTGTCCTGAATTTGTTAACATTGTTAAGATTTTGCTGACTAATATCAATGGCTAAAATTCCATATTAAATAATGTTTTGTTTCTGCATAAACTTTCAGTGGCTGTATAGTAAATATGTTTCTACTAGATCAAACTTTATTTTATATATAATGTTTCGTACATACGAAATTATTTGGAGACTAAATCAAGTTCGGGCTACTTACAAACATTAGGACGACCAGAAACACATTGAGTATACAGACTGATCAATATTCTAAACAAGTAACTATATTAAGTATGTAATTTTATATTCTTACTCGGAAACATTTTACTATGGCAGCAAAGTGGGGACAGTCTCTTTAATACACAACATTTTAGCATTACTCACTACTAATTAAAGGGACAGTCCTGAGTTTCCTGCCAGTGGTAACTTGTCTTCCTGTTTGTAGAAGCTCAGACTTCGTTTTGCTAGTTAATATAAATGTTCCGTTGGAAGACTCCAGTATATGGCGGAGGGGGACGACAGTTGTATATTAATTAATTTGCTTTTTCATTGAGGGAGCAATGCATAATCTTCAGAGAAAAGTGCCCACTGTCTCCCTTTCACCCTCGACCTCGACCTCCCCCAACCTTTTCGACGAGGTGCATATCTCTTCCGTTAACAGTGATAATGTTTCTATATTCCAGGGTTCGAGTTATACGACGACTGTCAGACTCCAATATATGCCGCTCGCAATGTCCTCCAGATTCTGAACCCTACTCTAGCAAAGGAGATAACCGAGTGTCATATCACCCAAAACACGTCTTTATTTCTAGGTTTGTATAATAGCGTAACAGACTTTATATTTTTATGCCAGGCAAATTTGTAGTTCTTGTTTATTGTTTGCTTTGTTTGTTTTTGTTGTTGTTTGTTCTGTTTGTTTTTTGTTGTTGGTTTTGTATGTGTGTGTGTGTGTGTGTGTGTGTGTGTGTGTGTGTGCGCGCGCGCGTGTTTGTTTGTGTGTGTGTGTGTCTTGGGGGGGGGGGGGTAATGGGAATTGTTGTTTTTGCTGCTATTTTGCTTGTGTGATTTTGTGAAGGGTTTGTTTGGGGTTTTATTGTTGTTGCTGCTGCTGCTGCTGTCCAGTCGTAGAGAAAATTCATATAAAAGATACCTTGCCGTTAATGGAAAAAATGTTTCCTCTAAAGACAACACTTATTAGACTTACCAAAATTGTTGACATCCACAAACCAGTTAATAATTAATTATTCAATGTCTAGACTCACGCCCATCTGCGCCGCATAGTCAGGGCTGTATCTAGAGGAGGACAAGTGGGTCAGTTGCTACTCTCGAAATACACGGAAAATGCTATATTTAATTTATTAACAGAAGTACCCTTATTAACAAGCCGGAGAATAATTTATGTTACCTGGTGTTACTGTGACCTGCTTATTGTTTACTGGCCCCTAGTTTCTCTAAAGCAGGCACATGCTGGTTACTACATGCATTAGTATTACCATAAGCAGCAGCAGCATCAACAGTAGCAGGAGTAGCAGCAAGTTTGAGGTTGTGCCCACGACAGGTGTGCTTAACAGCTTTCTGATGGAAGCACGTCACAAATGTCATATATATACATACATACGCACACACACACACACACATACATACATACATACATACTATATATATATATATATATATATATATATATCGATACATTATACATGTAGAAGAATTCGCGTCATACTATAACAGTTTTGGTAAGAAAGTGTGAGGGTTATACATCAGTAAAGCCTTTCTTTAGGAACGGCAGTGGGATAAATAACGTCAAGTTTAGTGACTAGGTAAAATGTTTCCAGGTATCCTCGCCATTCCAGTCAGTTAAACAAATTCCGCGTTCTGTTTTTTTGGGGTTTTTGTTTTGATGTGCAGAAACCTTTAATTAAAATATTTGATATCAATTTTAAATAACTTTAAACTGTGATGAAACTCAACCTAGATCAAATAAAATTTCATAGACATGAATTCACCTGGGCCCGTGCTTATAAAACGTTTAGAGTCCAGACTCAATCTCTGATGACGCCACACACATACAATTATCAGACTCTTAGAGTCACGAGTCTAGACTCTAGACTCTAAACAGTTTATAAGCATCAGGACTGAGCATGCATTTGATATACCACACTCGCCATTGTACTTACTGTGCGTATATTAATGATCACAGTAACTGTCTTAATTTTTTTTTCTTTTTTCTTTTTTTGGCATTACAGGAATAGTTGGGCCCAGTCGAAGTTCAACATCAGCGGAAGTGTCTCGCCTAATGAGGAATTCTGGGATACCTGTAGTGAGTCCATCAGCCACTGCCGTGGAGCTAAGCAACAAGACGCTGTATCCAACATTCTTCAGGACAGCCTTCCCCGACACCTACCAAATAGAAGTACGTTCACGACAGGTTCTGTCTTTACTTCAACCTCGGGGGCGGGGCGTAGCTCAGTGGTAAAGCGCTCGCTTGATGCGCGGCCGGTTTGGGATCGATCCCCGTCGGCAGGCCCATTGGACTATTTCTCGTCACAGCCAGTACACCACGACTGGTATATCAAAGGCCATGGTGTGTGCTATTCTGTCTGTGCCCTCTCTATGACTGTGTCAAAAATGGCCATATGTTTGACATCCAATAGCCAGTTGTGGTTATCCGTTTGAAAATACAATTCATTTTCTGTTTACATGTCCTTCGCCATACAAAGTTTTATTACAACAGTGGTTTTGACCTCAAAACAGTGTTGTTTGGTAGAAATGACTATCTTCCGGAAATAAATTTAAGAATTGTGGAATTAATTCATAAATTTATAACTGCTTCAAACCGTTTTGATTTCAATTAATGCACTAAGTGATACGTTATAATTATTAGTCACCTGCGTGCTGGTCTATAGTAGCTGGGTGTCCACACAATTACTTACTTGTACTAGTATATTGACTTGCATGAATTTTCCAGAGGAACTGTGTGGACATGAACATATGTTATAATTGTGTGTATGTAACAATACCCAAACATATGAATGTTTCCAAATATAGTGTTTGTTATATAAGTATTATGTAATAGTAATGGAGAATTATTGATCAAGTATTATCTAAAATGTATGAGTTAGATTTTATATTTTGTTTCCCACTCTTAAAGGCATATAGTGTGTCACGTGACTATAGAAATAACCCATATCAGTAGTAATCAAGGTTACTTTTATTTATTAACCTTGGTAGACCTGCGGTTGCGAACAGATGTGCCCGTGGGAATATGCCTTTAAGATTTGGAACCATGAAATTTACCATTGGTCTGTCATCTTGTATAAACCTGAATTACATTTTCATATTGTAGGGAGAGGCCTTGATATAGGCATTTAGCCTGTTGGCCAATCCCCAACCAGCATTATAATTGGGAATACATATTGTTTAAACCACATCCAGTAGCCGATGATTAATAAATCAATGTGCTCTAGTGGTGTCGTTAAACAAAACAAAAAAACTTTAAAAAACTAACATTCTTACTTATGGCCTAATCCACGGCACTGTGATGCATTTGTGTTTCACAATTTCAGCAAAGCAATTGCTGTAAAAAGGTGTACAAATCATGAATCTGAAACGAAATGCTGAATCTACAGTCTTACGTTAGGATGTATGTAAAATCACAGATATGATTAGGCATATTATTACTAGCTAAACTGCATGTATTTATGAGGTTCTTTTATAAGTTATTTTCTCGAACCTTCGTCTGCCTGCTTGCCCGCTCGCCAATTGGCTTACCGTTTTATCTTCCTGCTCTCTGACACCCTATCGTGATGGGCTGTTTTTAAATATTCATTCATTCACTTATTCCTGCTAACAAATGTATATGTATACTTGTCGCACGTCCGCCTGTCCGCCTGCCCGCCTCTCTCTCTCTCTCTCTCTCTCTCTCTCTCTCTCTCTCTCTCTCTCTCTCTCTCTCTCTCTCTCTCTCTCTCTCTCTCTCTCTCTCTCTGTCAACACACCTGTGTCTCTCTCTCCCTGTTAACACACCTCTTTATCCATATATTTGTCATCTTCTTGGCATCTTATAAGATTTGGTAATTATTACAATATAGTGTCTCTCTCTCCCTGTTAACACACCTGTTTATCCATATATTTGTCATCTTCTTGGCATCTTATAAGATTTGGTAATTATTACAATATAGTGTCTCTCTCTCCCTGTTAACACACCTGTTCATCCATATATTTGTCATCTTCTTGGCATCTTATAAGATTTGGTAATTATTACAATATAGTGTCTCTCTCTCCCTGTTAACACACCTGTTCATCCATATATTTGTCATCTTCTTGGCATCTTATAAGATTTGGTAATTATTACAATATAGTGTCTCTCTCTCCCTGTTAACACACTTGTTCATCCATATATTTGTCATCTTCTTGGCATCTTATAAGATTTGGTAATTATTACAATATAGTGTCTCTCTCTCCCTGTTAACACACTTGTTCATCCATATATTTGTCATCTTCTTGGCATCTTATAAGATTTGGTAATTATTACAATATAGTGTCTCTCTCTCCCTGTTAACACACCTGTTCATCCATATATTTGTCATCTTCTTGGCATCTTATAAGATTTGGTAATTATTACAATATAGTGTCTCTCTCTCCCTGTTAACACACTTGTTCATCCATATATTTGTCATCTTCTTGGCATCTTATAAGATTTGGTAATTATTACAATATAGTACTATGTACATATTCGCCTTCTTTCTTTAGCCCTATTCTCGTAACCCCCCCCCCCCCCCCAAATCTCATCCAATGCTTCAAGTCTGCTATAAAAGGTCGTGGTATGTGCTGTGTTGTCCTGCCTGTAGGAAAGTGATTATAAAAGATCCCTTTCTGCTAATGAAAATATGTCGCGGGAAGTACACGAGGCCAAATTATCAAATGTTTAACATCCAAAAGCCGATGAATTATAAAACAAATTAATCTGCTACTGTGGGGGGCAGACGTAGTGGTAAAGCGCTCGCTCGATGCGCGGCCGGTTTAGGATCGATCCCTGTCGGTGGGCCCATTGGGCTATTTCTCGTTCCAGCCAGTGCACCACGACTTGTACATCAAAGGCCGTGATATGTGCTATCCTGTCTATGGGGTGGTGCATATAAAAGATCCCTTGCTGCTAATCGAAAAGAGTAGCCCATGAAGCGGGTTTCCTCCCTCAATATCTGTGTGGTCCTTAACCATATGTCCGACGCCATATAACAGTAAGTAAAATGTGTTGAGTGCGTCGTTAAATAAACCATTTCCATTAAACCATTTCCATTCTGCTACTGTGATGTTGTTAAACAAATCGAACGTTTTAACTTTTCTTTTCTTCAGCCGATATTACAGATACTGAAGCGGCTGACATGGACCTACGTGGTCGTTGTTCACAGCGACGACATCTACGGACGCTCGGCGGCCGCCATGCTGCACGACCTCGGCCGGAAAGAGAAGATTTGCTTCGTCAAGTCTTTAGAGATATCCAGCAAGACCACGGCCTCGGACGTGTTCCGCCAGCTGGAGGCCCTGAAACGCACGGCGCAGCAGGAAACCCTTGGAATAGTCTACTTCGGCCAGAAGGACAATGCCGAGAGTCTCATGTACTATTTCACAAACGTTGTGGTGAGCAAGAAGATGTACTGGGTCATGTCTGACGCCGTTGGCAGGAACCAAGATGTGTTCGGAGGGAAGAAGGGCGTCAACGGAATACTGACACTATCGCCAGCAGGCACGCATTTAGAAGGACTGAACAACTTCTACAAGACGAAGTTCAGCACAGATCCGTTATTTCAGACCTACCTTAAGAACTCCAACATAAAACTCAGCGAACTGCAGAGACAGAATGATTACGTTCCTCTGTCAGTGGACGCCTTCTATACGTTTGCCGTTGCGCTGAAGAACGCTCACCAGAACCTTTGCGGCGCCAGCCAAGGCGTCTGCGATGATCTCAGGAGACAGATAGAGACACACGACTTCCTGCAGTTCGTCAGGAATGTCAACGTAGACTACAGCGCCGTGGGTGCTCGTTTTGCGCCTGCTGAATTTGTCCAGAGTAATCGCAAGTTCAGCTTCGACAAGAATTTCGATGTGGTGAGGAAAGACGGTTCTCCCATCTACAAGATCAACTCTGTCGATTTAAGTGATGAAAAAAAGGTATTACATTGTGGTATTTATCTTTGTTTTATTTTTATCTCAGTTTATTATTTTATTATTGCTATTAAGGCTTATGAATATTGCCATCAGTAGTACAGAAAACATTTGCAAATATGATGACATTATTGTCTCGCCTAGCGAATTTGAATGGCAAGATATTATAGGTGTTACTTTTCCAACAGGGACGGAGTCAATAATTTTGCATTTACATCAACTTATGTATAATTAATATTTTGGCGTTAGACTCAGTTTCACGCAAACTATAAGTCTATGGCAATGTTTGTAGTTGCACCTATGGAAGTTCCCAATGCATATCAGAGTTATTTTTGTATTATATCAGTTTATTATACAGCGGCTTCTTATTGATTATTACGAGGTGATAGTTTGTTTTGGGGTTTGTTGTGATTTGTTTTATCTGTCTGTGTGACTTTTGTGGTGTTGCCTTATTAAATTTTTGTTTGTTTATTTATTTATGTTTAGGTTTTTTTGGTTCATTTTGTTTTGTGTGTTTTGTTTGTTTATTTAATTGTTTTAACAGGGAGCGACAGCAAATCAATTTATAGTAGATGAAACAGTTAGTTTCGCAAAATTCTTATTTCACGAGAAATATATTCCTAATAACGAAACATAAAAAACAATTTATATTTCACGTATCTTGGTTTGTTTTGGGGTTTGTTGTGATTTGTTTTATCTGTCCGTGTGACTTTTGTGGTGTTGCCTTATTAAATTTTTGTTTATTTATTTATTTATTTATGTTTAGTTTTTTTGGGTTCATTTTGTTTTGTGTGTTTTGTTTGTTTATTTAATTGTTTTAACAGGGAGCGACAGCAAATCAATTTATAGTAGATGAAACAGTTAGTTTCGCAAAATTCTTATTTCACGAGAAATATATTCCTAATAACGAAACATAAAAAACAATTTATATTTCACGTATCTTGATAAATAATGATTATGTTATTATTTTATTTGGAGACTATATTGTCCTAGTTCTGTTATTTTTCAGTTTGTTGATGTCGGAACTTATCGCACTACGGGACTAACGTTAAACACGCATTTGATTCGAATGCAGAAAGGCAACACTGAAGTTAGTGGTGATAACCTCCCGACGTCTCTGTGCCTAGGCAAATGTTCGCAGTGTTCAGACTTCGGTCAGATTCCTATGGTGTTCTACCCTGGCGACGCGTACATCCTCGGAATATTCTCACTGCACGGAATTAAACAAGACAATCCATTCCAGTGCGAAGGTTTCCGCTCAGTTGCTAGTGACACGGTCATCCTGGAAGCCTTTCTGCACGCAGTGCACCAACTAAACAAACTGACTGGTATAAAATTCGGCGCTGTCGTCTTCGATGACTGCTACAGTCCCGTTCGAATAACCAGCATCTTGTCCGACTATTATTCTGGATTCAGTTCCGTAAATTCCGAACAGTTTAAGGAAATGGTACCGAAGAATAAAACGGTCGCTGTGATTGGTCCACTTTCCAGTGGAGCGACCATTCCCGTCGTTCAGTTCTTCAGTCGCTTGAACATCCCTGTAGTTTCGTATTCGGCGTCTTCTCCGGACTTGGACGATCGAGTAAACTTTCCGAATTTTCTGCGGACTGTCCCGAGTGACATACAGCAAGCCAAGGTGATGGTCGACATCATCCTGCAGATGAAGTGGGAGTATGTTGGACTGATGTACGTTGCAAACAACTACGGAACGAAGGGTAAACTAGCCTTCGAAAAACTGGCATCTGAAAGCGGTGTTTGCGTTGCCGAACCTTTCGCGATTGCCGAAACTGACGACGGAGAGGTAGCCCTTCACGAAGTGTTGCGCAAGCTCCGACAACAGCAGGCCAAGGTGGTGGTTTTCTTTGGCATAGACACCCTGTACTCTAGATTCTTGGAAGTTGTTCTAAAAAAGAAGGCCTATGGAGATTTTATCTTCTTGGCTAGCGAGGAATGGGGCACCAAAGAGGCCCTTTTGAACACTGGGAAGAAGGCCGCACGGGGATCGCTAACCTTAAAACTGGAAACCATGAAACCCGCTTTTACCGGTTTTGGCGAGGCGCTCCTTTTGAAAAACCTTTCCACCAATGAGGAAAATCCGTGGTTCGAAGAATTCTGGCAGAGCCAGTTCCAGTGCAACATCGACGGTGGCTTCAACAACGTCTACAGCAGGACCTGTAACGGCAGCGAGATTCTGACGCACAGCGTCATCGACAGACACCTGAACGACCAGCGAGTGGACCACGTGGTGAACGCCGTGTACGCCATCGGGCTGGGAATCGCGAAGGCAAAGAAAGACCTGTGCCACGACTCGTCCCCACCGTTCCCGTGTAGATTCTTCTACAACCCGAAATACTCAAAACAGGTCTGGAAGTCAATCCGTGGTGTCAACTTCCCAGGAGGGACACCCATGTTTGACGAAAATGGAAACGGAGCAATCGGTTATAAAATATACAACGTCCAGCAGAAGAACGACCAGTACGAATATGTTGAGGTAATTTGTATTCAGCATTAAAGGTACTTAGTCGTCTTGTATAGTAATTGTATCTAAAATGAATATGTTGAGGTTATTTTAATTTAACATTAAAGGTACGTAGTCGTCTTGTCTAGTAATTGTGTCTAAAATGAATATATTGAGGTAATTTGAATTCAGCATTAAAGGTACTTAGTCGTCTTGTATAGTAATTGTATGTAAAATCTCCCTTCTTGCTTAACAGTAATGTGACATTGATATTTGAATATATTTTTATCTATAAATTGGCCAGGGACTCCTCAATCCAGAATTTCCAAATTTCATCTAGTGTCTTATGTTCGTGATGATTTCGAGTGTTCTGCATTTGCAACACATCCTTTCGATCATTGGGATATGTATTTCGGAAAACAAGGGAACAAAGTCCCAGTATTATCACAATTTTGTTGCGCATCAAGGCACTGTTTTAAACCAAAACAACAGCAAATCAGCAAAAGTAAACATTTAAATTATCCTATTAACTTCTAAACAGTATTAGCTGACAAAACTCCTGATTCATAAATTTTAAAGAATGGTTTGAAGATAAAAAATAAAAAAAATAAAAAAAATAAAATAAAATAAAAAATAAAAAATACCAGGAGGAATTGGATAAGAGGAAAGATTTAATTTTAAGAAGTGAGACGAGGTGGAGTGAAAATGTAGAAAATTCGTTTGAATCTTTTCTGTATCTTGCAAAAAGAAAGTATGTGGATAAATAAATAATGTAATTTATTGGGTAATATTATATAAATGAACAAAAAGTAATATTAGAGGAAGCCAGGTCGTCTTATACACATTAAACACATCACAGGGTTGAGATCTCTAACATAATATATACTGTCTTAGAGATAAAGCCTTTAAAAATATTAATATGTTAAAAAGTAAAAGGTAAATAAAAATAATAATGATGATAGTATCGGTACAATTATACCATCTAAAATATTAGCAATATTAAACAATAATAAATGTTCTAGGCCGGATGGTTTTATTTAAAAATTTCCCCCAAACTTAAATTAGAAAGATAATAAAATCTTGTTATTGAGAAGTATCAATTATTCATTCAAGTAGGTGAACCGTCAGTCGCATAACAAAAACAAACAAACCCATTTGCTGGGGAATCATTCAACATTCAGTGCGATATGAATATGTGTGAAATTTCATGAATTGAAAGACAAGGATAAGGACAAGGAAATAATTTAACGTGCACGTTCGGAGCAAGCTGTTGTAGCGCACGCCTGTCTTGGGCGCCGTTTCTGGCGTGAGCAACTTCAGGCCCGTAGGGATTACATCTGGAGTCTGTGTTGGGGGGGGGGGGGGGGGGCACACTCTCTTTATGGGGGAACAGTCTCTAGTGGGGGCATAAACCAGATTTTTATCTTTATTTATATACAGTAGGACAAAAATAAAACATTTTCGTCCTCAGATGTGTTGAGGGGAGGCACAGGTCCGCCCACCCGGTTCCTTCTGGCTTGCACTTATTCCACCCATGACAAAACAAAAAGTGAATTGAAACTCGTGTATACAATTTATAATGTTACTGTTTGCTTTGTTTCAGGTTGGAACTTATAACAGTGGTGTTTTGTCTTTGAAAACGGACCAGTTACGTTTCTATAACGAGCTTGGAGACGCTCGCAGTACGATAAGCTCGGTGTGTGACTACTCGGGTCTGTGCTCCCACTGTGTCCGTAAAACCTCACCGGTCGACCCTGGATCGTCAGAGGTCATCAGGCCGCTGGACATCATACTCATCGTTGGTCTAGCACTTGTGTTTGTGCTTGTTGTCATAGGAACCGTGTGCCTTATCGTCTGTTTCAGGAGGGCCGCGACTGGTATGTATTTGATCACTTCTACACGACTGATGTGTATTGATGTATAAATATATATATTGTATGTATGTCGAGGTTGGCTGTGTCATATGGAATAATTAAATCCTTTCTGGCCTCACAAATTGTCCCATGCCATTGCTGGGACTCGAACCTATGGCACCGAATCGCCCGCAACTTGCAGACTTGCCAAGATACCGTTTGAGCTATTGAGGCATGTATGTATGTATGTATGTATGTATGTATGTAGATATGTACATGTCTGTATGTTTGTATGAATGGAAGGTCATATATATACTTCAACATACATATATACATAAAATCCTCTATTAGACGTGTGATGACAGTTAGTCACGTAGCTGTGTGTTAATTCCATGATAGTCCGTTTTGAATTTACTTGTTTTTATTGGTTTAGTAGTTTCAGAAACACAATATAAAGGGGTTAAAAGGTTTTATTTTAATTTGTGGAAATAAGCGTTATATTTATTCAATACAACTTAACATTCTGTGTCGTTTTTATTTGCTGTTTGGTTTTAATGATGACTGTTCGGTGTGAGATATATTTTCCTATAATTTGAAAACAAACTTGTTGATCTTCCAGGATTAAGCAAAGATATACAGAGACACTGCGGCGGTCAAGAACACGTCTACCAAGCTGTTTCAGACAAACGTGTGTATCAGAACCCAGCACACCGTGAGCGTCAGGCTCGATACAATCACTCAGCCGCCAGCATCTCATTCATGAACGGGAGTCAGGGGAGCCTCACTGACATACCAAATGGCGAGGTCAACCGGGGCTTTGTCGGTGATAACCACACCACTCCCCCTGCGGCGCTGAGGTCTGTGTCACAGATGACCCAAGTGAAGGACAACTACACCAGTAGTGGAGATTCTGTTCCAGTGACCGTGTCCTCCAGTCACCCGTCCCTACATGACACAGACAGCTGGGCAGCGCAGCACCTCTCCGGCACGCCAACCCCAACATCGTCAAACAGTGTGTTGGTCCAGGCTAACCCCAGGAACTTCTCTGACATTCAGACGGTGACCTCTCTTAATATCCCTAACGGTCAAATACCTCAGCAGTCGTATCTGAATCCAGGCATTCCTGTAAGACCTTCTGACCTAAAGTTGACGCCGATGCAGATGCAAATGCAACATGATCTGTATGATCAGAACTGCTTTCCTCGATCACAGTTTTTATCCATGTCGGATTCGAATCTACATCTCATAAATGAAGCACAAAGCCCTGCGTCAAACCTTTCACTCCAGAGAACCGTGCGTGAGCAGTATCTCCCCTCTTGTGAAAACGCAAGCTCCATCTCTGGTGCAAATTACACAATGACGCCTTCTCTCTCACCGCCAACACTCTCGTCGCCATCCGAATCGGTCTTCAGCAGCCGAGCTCGACCCACTGACATAGAGATGCAGTTGTTACAAAAGCAGCATCAACTTCAGCAGCTACAGCAGCAACATTTCAACCAGCAACAGCAGTTGCAACAGCAACAGCAGTTGCAGCAACAGAAGCAGCAACAACAACAGCAGCAGCAACAGACCAATTTTCATACATCTCCTGGAAGCACAACAAGGGCGGTAACAGGCAATCAAACATTTCCGCAACGATTTGGAATGCCTACAACGCCTGTCAGTGGATCGTCTAAACCTCCTCTTCCTGCGAGGAACCAGGAATCCCCGAGCTCAACAAAACTGAATGGAAGCGTGGACTCTATTCATTCCGTTGGGCAGGACCCATCTACAGTTTCATCTCCAGACCACACGTTTGATAGAGTTACTCTAGACCATCACGGACTCAATGCCAAAATCTCCAGGGTTTGAATTTTCTAAACACAGCACTGTTGTTAGAGACAAAACACTTGCGACAATTGCTCAAATATTAGTCCATTTTCTTTCTTCGTAACCTTGTGTAGTAGCAACAAATCATCTTTGGGTCATCTTTCAAAAACAGATAATAATAATTATGGTTATAAATTATGTATTATAAATGACTATCCAAAATCACTGCGACTATTATTTCGTATATTTTGTTCTCAGTGCTTAAATACTGAAGTTTACGTTTTTGAATTTTATGCAGTTTTATTGTGTGTATGGCAGACGATTCATACAGAGTACAACTTTTTAAAGTTGAATAATAGAAAAACAAATTCATATTGTTACCTACTGGGAAAGTGGTAGAGGATAATAACCATGGGGGTAGATTGTCCGACAGCAGTTTTCCACGGGGGATTGTCCGCTGCTAACAGTAGAGTGTTTGACCGTGTTCACTTGTACTGAACACAAATTTCCATGTGCCTAACAGGAAATCCTATTCAATATGACTGTATTTGTTTTATAACATGAGTGTAATCACCAAAGGATTATTGATATGTTATTTTCATTTGCGTCTATTGGCATCTCAGTAAAGATGTGGGGTTTTTTTTTAAATAGTATGATTTACTACAAAAGGGCGACTTTGTGTTTTCTATATTGGAGTTTATTACATCGAGGTGCAGGACATAACGTAGGATATTTTTCTGTAAACCACAATGTCAATTACACCTTTAGAGAGATCATGACCTCCAATAAGCTGGTCAACAGGGCAACACTATATGACTCCGCATAGAGATTCACATAAAATGTGTACATATTGTTTATTTCGATTCATACTTGATTAAACCGACAAATGTTTTAGTACAAATTTGAATGTGTTTATAGCATAATTGATTTTGTAAACGTCATTGAAAATGTGTGGTTTCATTGTTAAATCAGATGACCGTTACACGAAGTCATTCAAATGAACACCCCAATGTGGTGTTATTTCATATTTCTCTTATTTGTGTCTGGGGTAATTTTACCGATTTTGGTTCAGTGATGTGCACTGTAATGAACAGAATACTCTTCTCTTCCCGTAAGAGACCGATTATATTAGAACTGTTATGTTTTCAGTCGTCCATTACTCCCTTTGCGCTGTTTCTCGTTCCAGCCAGTGCAACACAACTGGTATATATCAAAGGCGGGGGTATGTGCTATCCTGTATGTGGAATTGTGCATATAAAAGATCCTTTGCTATTAATGGAAAAAAAATGTAGCGGGTTTCCTCTCTAAGATAATGTATCAAACGTACCAAATGTTTGACATCCAATAGCCGATTATTAATAAATCAGTGTGTTCTAGTGATGTCGTTAAACAAAACAAACTTTAACTTTTACTGCCTTTCGCTTTGGATGTACGATATAACTTGTAATGTTATAAACGGTCTATCACTGAAACACGTTTTATGTTCAGATATTAGAAAGAAATGTTTTATTTAACGACGCACTCAACACATTTTATTTACGGTTATATGGCGCCAGACATATGGTTAAGGACCGCACAGATTTTGAGAGGAAACCCGCTGTCGCCACTACATGGGCTACACTTTCAGATTAGCAGCAAGGGATCTTTTATTTGCGCTTCCCACAGGCAGGATAGCACAAACCATGGCCTTTGTTGAACCAGTTATGGATCACTGGTCGGTGCAAGTGGTTTACACCTACCCATTGAGCCTTGCGGAGCACTCACTCAGGGTTTGGAGTCGGTATTTGGATTAAAAATCCCATGCCTTGACTGGGATCTGAACCAAGTACCTACCAGCCTGTAGACCAATGGCCTAACCACGACGCCGCCGAGGCCGGTATTCAGATATTAGAAAATACACAACTGAAAAACATGTTTCGTATATGTGTTTGTGTTTTGCAGAATATACAGATCATATGACGTTTACAATACATGTACTCAATTGCGTATGCAAACATACACAGCAGCTCACAATAATTTTGTGTAGATATCCTTTTGTTTGTGACAATATAGACGATTTTAATACCCTCGTGTGTATGTGTGAATTTTTTACACTTCGCGATCAGTTTATTAGTTATTTATATGTATGCAAAACCAAAAGCTCAAAAGTATGTCGAATTTTAGTATGTATGTCTGGTGTGTTGCTATGTGAAAATTGTAATACTCTTTTGCTTGTATGCGCAAATTCTGGCACTGTTTGCGAAGTTTATAATGCTCCTTTATTATATTAGCTTGTATGTCTTGTGTGTTTTTGTGCAGAAAATTCTAATACTCTTTTGATTGTATGCGCAAATTCTAATACTGTTTATATGCGAAATGTGTAACACTCCTTTGTTGAATGCGAAAATTGCAATACTCCTTTTTATGCAAAATATGTACTACTCGTTTGGTTGTACAGCACACGTTTCATGTGTGTGTGTGTGTGTGTGTGTGTGTGTTAGAATATGTGCAGCTCAGAAAAGCTGCTTCTACTTGTTTGTGTGTACAATTATTGTTCTTGTTGCCACATACATTTTCACTTGAAAATTTAGATATTTGTTGCTGTATACTAGAATACAAAAACTGGCAGCTCACCACTGTTGTTTACTTGTGTACAAAATATGCAACTCAAAACAACCCATTACGAGTGTGTGTTTGTAAAACAAAAGATTGAATGATAAAATACATTAAAAGAGATCACTAATTTTATGTTTAGTCTAAACTTCATAGAACTGAATATGAATTTAAAAGATAAGTATTAAATTAGAGATAACCATATGGAGTTTTTTAATTTGCGGGTGTTATTGTCTATTTTATCCCGCAAGTGTCATTTTTGATAGAAGGCGTTAGCCTGAGGTTAAAAATTAAACATTTGCGGGCATCACCAATCACAATAAAGAAAACACTCGCCATCAGTTTACAATGGTACATAATATGATTGGAATGATGTGTTTTCTTTCGTAGAAATCTCGTTATAGTGGGAAAAAACAGATGTAGAAATGATAAGTGTGTATTTCGCAATGTTTCGTGCCCATTAGCTATATTGCCCTAACAGGATGCATCCATCAAATATAGTATACATTAAATAGATCACCTTGTTTTATCACATGATCATGTTGTTGTTGTTGTTTTTTAGTCTTGAACTAGTGCCTTGATTTTGTCTAAACATAGTATTTATCGAAACAGCGAATTCATAATGTTTGTGAGTAATATTGAATTTAAGAGATTTTATTAAAATTTAATTTTGTATTCAATGAAATATAATGAAACTTCGAAGACATATATTTTTAGTTCGTGTTGATATATTGTTTTGGAGGGAAGGGGGGTGTTGTTGGGTGTTTGGAGGGTTGCTTAACGATTTGTACACAATACTGAAGTGTATTTTAAATTAGTTTTCGACTGTGCGTTTATGCATTGATTTTATTAGCATACACAAACAAGTTAAAAGAGTAAAACGTAGTTACCTTTTTGTCTTGTTTTTGTTTTTTGTTTTGATATTAAAGGGTGTGTATTTGAATCTGTAGGACTATACTGTTTTGTGATAACTAATATATTCGATAATAAATAATAACTTGCGTCCATAATCCATATGCAAATTGTATCGATAGGTTTATGTACGAATTCCATGTTGTATGACATTCAGTGTTTTGGCTTTTCTTTTGAAACTTCTTCATTCTTTCAGGTATATATATGTTTAATGACCTGTCCAACCGGTATGCAGTATATGATTCACTGAACAGTACATAATATGCGAGACATCACGACTTAGCCATTCTAGCTGATATTAATTTTATTCATCGGTCATTCATTTGTTGAAGCCTTGCTTAATTCATTTATTCAAGCATTCGGATGGTTTTCATATGCAGATCATCTTGATTCGTTGGCTCGTTTTTATCCATCTATTCATTCCGTTATCATCCATTTAATCATCCACTTGTTCCCTTAAAAAGTCATCGTGTTTAACTCATGTTTGTTTTGTTCTGTTGTGTGTGTGTGTGTGGGGTGGGGGGGGGGTTATGATCTTTAAAATATGCAGCAGCTGTGAATCGAGTAAACAATGTAAACCCAAGTGGAAACGTATGTGACCGTATTTAATGATCTAGACTGAGATAGCTTTACTTTTTTTAGTTTGCACACGACCTCATCCCAGGTGTTTAGTGTAATTGTATATTGTATGGGCTACGGGTTTTGTTTGGTGAGTAACAGGGGTGGCAGCTAGAGAGTTTTGGGGGGTTGAACAATGGGTACGCCGAGAAAACGTCATACTTACTCCCTCACAAAATTAATGTTAAAATGCGACTGAACATAATAATTAAAATACTGAATACTGGTTTATTGATACCTCGGCACACAGTTTAATCAGCGAGTATTTGATGTTAAGGGAGGAATCTTAAAGCTACCATCTCGCATATAATTTGTTTTTATTTACGCATTTTGAATAGATTATTGAGAGCATTTAATCCCATGACGCGCCATTCCCCATGTTATGTTTTGCTGCTATGTATTTCCAATCCAGGCTAGTTTGAAAAATACATTGTTAGTCATATTGAAACATTTGATGCGGGTCGCTACCTGACTATTTGAATTTAGTTCTATAATAGTAGAAAATATAGTAAAAAACAAAACAATCAACAACACCCAATAATACATGAGTTCATTGATATTGTTGTGTGTGTTTTTTTGCATTTGTATTCCGTGTCGAGACTGCACCTTTAAGAGAATAGAAAAGAAACTGCTTAATAGCGGTCTCACAGTCGTTTTTATTTAGGATTCAATGTAGTTTGCTGCGTCTACGAACCCGGATATTAAGAGTACAAATGGCCGTGAGTTATAAATTCTGTACTGCCATTCCTTTACTGAAGAGACGGCTTGTGGTTGTATAAACGCACAAATACCCTGGGGGAGTTTGCTGGACCGCGACAATTAATATTCATGAGGCATGTTGGGTTAGGGAATAGTTCCTTTTTACCTTCCATTGTCCTTTTTTTTCTTCTTTTTTTTTAACAATGCTTTACACTGCAAGTACAAAAAAAAACCATATCATCGTACTTTATCGATTTATGTTAATACATGTACTGTACACAGATATTTTATCAGATATTAAATCAGTTATAGAAATAGTCTGCTTTTGATTTGTTTTGTCTGTTTGTTGCTATTGTTGTTGAGGTGGGTGGGGGTACATTCTATGAATCATTTAACATTTAAACCTGTTATTAGCATATTCGTTTTCAAGATTTCAAGAAACATTTAATGTTTATACCTGTTATAGGAATATTTAAAGCTATATTACGAATGTTCCTGTTTTTGTAGATTTCATGGATCAAACCTGTATTAAACCTGTTATATGAATATTCGTATTTTGTAGATCATTTAACATTGAAACCTGTCACATGAATCGTCATGTTTGTATGTTTAATTGGAATTTTAACATTTGATAGAATATGTATATTTTTAAATAAAGATTCGTAATACTCATGTATTGTGTATTTGATGATGAATGTTGTTTCTATATTCTGTTACCTACAGTGTATGAAGTTATACATAAATATTTTACCTACTATATATAGTGTTTGTTGTCATGTATTAAGTTAGAGTTATTTTATGAATACATATATCAAAAACGTATCCAATATATATATATACATGTACATGTATATATACTTATGTATATATACTTGTATATATATATATATATATATTGCAGGATATATATCTATCCATATAAGTATAGGACATACCATGTATCCATAATATCCATGTCATAAAATCATTTGATATTTACCATTAAGGCTGCTAACTCGATTAATAGTTATTTGCTGTCATTGGGTTATTTGTTTATAGCCAACAAGACCTGAGGAAAACGTTATGATGAGATTTAGTTCAAATGTGTGGCGTCATATTACAGGTGGGGGACGACTTCAGAACTTTGATGAGAGTTAGTTCAAATGTGTGGCGTCATATTCCACAGGTGGGGCGACTTCAGAACTTTGATGAGATTTAGTTCAAAGTCGGATGTGTGGCGTCATATTACAGGTGGGGCGACTTCAGAACTTTGATGAGATTTAGTTCAAATGTGTGGCGTCATATTACAGGTGGGGCGACTTCAGAACTTTGATGAGATTTAGTTCAAATGTGTGGCGTCATATTACAGGTGGGGCGACTTCAGAACTTTGATGAGATGGCATTGTTAGTTCAAATGTGTGGCGTCATATTACAGGTGGGGCGACTTCAGAACTTTGATGAGATTTAGTTCAAATGTGTGGCGTCATATTACAGGTGGGGCGACTTCAGAACTTTGATGAGATTTAGTTCAAATGTGTGGCGTCATATTACAGGTGGGGCGACTTCAGAACTTTGATGAGGGCGATATATCATATATATATATATATATATGAATTTAGTTCAAATGTGTGGCGTCATATTACAGGTGGGGCGACTTCAGAACTGTGATGAGATTTAGTTCAAATGTGTGGCGTCATATTACAGGTGGGGCGACTTCAGAACTTTGATTTACTAAATATCGAATTAAAGTGTTATAGGACAAATAGAATGCGCTACTCGTGTTTTAGCAATATGTAAGGCCATCGGTCTACAGGCTGGTAGGTACTGAGTTCGGATCCCAGTCGAGGCATGGGTTTTTTTAATCCAAATACCGACTCCAAACCCTGAGTGAGTGATCCGCAAGGCTCAATGGGTAGGTGTAAACCACTTGCACCGACCAGTGATCCATAATTGGTTGAACAAAGGCCATGGTTTGTCCTATCCTGCATGTGGGAAGCGCAAATAAAAGATCCCTTGCTGCTAATCGGAAAGAGTAGCCCATGTAGTGGCGACAGCGGGTTTCCTCTCAAAATCTGTGTGGTCTGACGCCATATAACCGTAAATAAAATGTGTTGAGTGCGTCGTTAAATAAAACATTTCTTTCAATATGTAAAATATCAACCTTATCTAGTTAATCAGTATGTGTCTCGGCAGAGCCACAACAAACATCGATTAACTAACATAAACTCGATTGATATTTTCCATATTAAAATAAAACAAAATAAAACAAAATAAAATAATGAAAGGAAATAAACTAAAAACATTTTGGCGTTAAGAAGTTTGTGATTTTAGTTAAAGAAGAATAAAAAAAAAAATTGGAATTAGGGCAGTTGGATGTTAGTTTCTGATCACAAAGGTCAGAGCCTCGGGCGGAAGAGCTCTATTCCACACAGGACAATATATACAAGTGAATGGAAAGGACTATTTATTTAACGAAACCTCAGCAGTTGTCAAGACTACTGCTATTGTTATTTCTACACTGGGTTGAGAGGAAGAGAGGGGAATCCTGCTAGCGCCTACCCATACAGCAACAAGGAATCTTTCATAACCCTAATGGACAGGGCAGTACATACCACGAATTTGACATACAGTTTGTTGGGCACTGGTTCACACGGGGAAATAACCCAACTCCGCTGAAACTGGTGATCGTATGACTTCAGTAATTTGGAGTTCAAGGGGAAGGTTGTGTAACCCAACACTACTGCCACTTGGATCCGCGCCTGACCTGTTTTGTGCTGTCGCCTTCTTAATATAGAAGGGATCTACATTATGTGATACTGTATTCGGCATGCTTTGGGTATTATTGTTAGTACGGTTGCACGAAGTAGGTGATATGTGAGGCAGGCAGTTAAAATAGGCTGTGGGGTGTATTACAAACAAAACCTGATTTATTGAGACCATTCGCATATTTAAAACGTGTATCCCGTTCATTTTTCTATTTATAGCCACCAGTCGTACCAGGCCTGATTAGTAGTTGTTATTGTGGTTGTTGTTGTTGTGGTTATTATTGTTGTTGTTGTGGTGGTGGTGGTGGTTGTTGTTGTGGTGGTGGTGGTGGTGGTTGTTGTGGTGGTGATTGTGGTTGTTATTGTTCTGGTGGTTGTGGTTGTTGTTGTTATGGTGGTGATGGTGGTGGTGGTGGTGGTGGTGGATGCGGTAGTTGTGATGGTTGCTGTTGTGGTTGCGCTGACGGTTGTTGTGGTGTTTGTGATTTTGTTTTGATGGTGGTGGTGGTGGTTGCTGTTGTGGTTGTTGTGGTGTTGATTGTGATTATTATTGTCGTGGCGGTGGTGGTGGTTGTGATTGTTGTGGTTGTTGTTGTGGTTGCGGTGGTTGTTGTGGTGATAGTGGTTGTAGTTGTGGTGATTGTTGTGGTTGTGGTTGTTCTTGTTCTTGGTGTGGTGTTGGTTGTTGTTGTTGCTGTTGTTGTTCAGTAAATTATTTATGTACTTGTATCCAAGGTTCAAGTAAGCTACCACAGAGAAACACCTCAGTTTAGCTACACATGCTGCCAATGGCAGTTAACGTTGGTTTTAGTTATTGACACCACTAGAGCATATTAATTAATACAGATTATTGAAATCGTGTATAAGATAATCCAATTTAATTAAATCCAACTACGGCTTTGTTAAAGGAACACGCCCTAGTTGTTAACCATTACGCCGTTGTTTTTCGCTATTAAACCCATTTTCTCACAAATAAAATTGCACTTTACTTAAACTTTATTATTTAGAATATACATTTCCATTCACCTGAAGTGTTTTTTTGGTAATCCTGGTAATGCTGGTGTTTGTAATACCACAAAATGTATTTTTCGTATTTCTTAAAAAAACGTTGAGCAGACAAGGTCTAATCTATTTTTAAAGGGGATCTTCCCGTTTCAACGTCACAGACGTTGGTATACCACGTGACCGTATCATTTTGATTCGGTTTGTTTTCTCGTGCACGGTTCGCGGAGTCAACATCCGATTTGTTGTCGTTTGCTTGTCGTTCATTTGTGAGGTTTTTCTTTACAGTTCGTGAAAATTTTCATTAACAATAAAGTTCAGACAAGTAAGTATCGCAATACAAAACGTTACAAACCCTTAAAGGAGCTCAATCACGGATTTAGTGGGTCTTGTTTCTCTAAATATGCATTATAAATGAAACTTACATTCATTTGGAATACAAAACCTAGTTATTGTATGATCCAAAATATTTTAATTGAACTACGATCGAGGGAATTCCATAATACGCTTCTTTTTTAAAATTTGGAACTTTTCTTGTGATGAGACATGAAAAATACGGAAAAACAGACTCGTAGTGATGAGGCTATATATACGACAACCGTATAATGTATTTTTGGATGGTATATAAACGATCGCCGTGTATAGAGACTTGGCAAATGTGGGCCGGCTGTATACATGGCAGATAATATTTTTAAAAATATTATTTCATGACGAAAATAACCGCGAATACGCTGAAATAAAATAATAAACAGTCGGAACATGAACTCACCATTTATTATTATTATTATTATTATTATTATTAGGCGCGTGTGCAAATTATTTTGACTGGTTCGCAAAGTGGTATTTCGGTTTTAATGTATAGCGTAAAAAAACAGTGTACTGTTGCATGTTTTGTCGTCCAAAGGTTGGCTAATTATTACTTAATCCAGTTGAATCCAGTTCTACGTGCAGGGACAAGTTCAGCCTGCCGTTTGTGCGTGTGTGCACGCACGTTAATCTTGCATTTTTATAGCCAAAACTCCTCCAGATAAAACACCGCCCCTCCACCCCAAAAAGGTAGTAGTAGGCTAATACTACTACTACTACTACTAATAATAATAATAATAGTAATAGTAGTAGTAGTAGTAGTAGTAGTAGTAGTAGTAGTAGTAGTAGTAGTAGTAGTAGTAGTAGTAGTAGTAGTAATAGTAATAATAATTGTGTATTATTATTATTATTACATGTATTACAATGTTGGTAAAATCACGTCGCGGTGGGGTAGGGTGGGTGGGGGCTATTGTTACAAAAAATTACATAAATTTAGAGGGGGACCCGCGAGTGGTCTCAGCTTTAGTAGTAGCCTATAAAAAAAATGTATGTTGAGTTTTATTGCCCCTTGCAATTTTGAGCATTTGAAATGTGACTAAATACAGCAAAATAACCTTTTAGTCATATTTATTTACGGTAAAATTAACTTTTTAAAAAAATTTACGTAAGCAGCCTCAAAATTGCAACCAGTGAAAAATTATTAAGTTCAAGCCCTGTTGTTAGTTTGTGTACTGTCCGTAGTTAGTTTCTTTTTCAGTTAATCTACCTCAGCCGCTGATAATTTGTAATTTTTATTTTTATTTATTTATTTATTCATCACTATTATTATTATTATTATTATTATTATTATTATTATTTATTATAATTAATTTTTTGTTAGTACTGTAGGGACAATATGACGCTATTCATATATCTATGGAAAACGTACACAAAAGGGTCCGCTAAATTCATATAGGGCCTACTCCACCTCCCCTGTTCAGAAAATGCACTGTTCCTACAGTACTTAGTATGTATTCCTTCTGTTCCAGATGGTTCGATAATATGGATCAATCAAATACATGTACTTATTTACCGCCTATATACATTTTTTGCTGTGAATATAGCCAGCCCTCGTTAGTGGAGGCTATAGACACGGCCTTCGTATATATATATAGTCACATCGTATATAAACACCGTCTAGTTCAGAGTATTCTTTAAAAATATAACAATTCCTATCCTAAGTCAGCTGTTATGGCATATTTTGTATAATAATGAATTTGACAAGGTGGAAAATGACGGTGTTTGTGATCCAGATGTTTAGAATTTTTCGCGTACGACTAACGATAAATTTACCTATAAATGCAAAGGCATAACTAGTCGGGACTGTCGACGTTTAACATGCTTCTGTTACTAAAATAAATTAATGTATAAGCTTATTATCATTCAGTACATGCTTTTATTATTTTTTAATAACTTATTTTCATTTGTTGTTTTTTTCTATTTGCCCTACGTCGCAGAGGACGGTCAAACGTTCTCGTTACACGAGCTTGGTAAATCGTTTTGGCACTGCGGTTATTCGGGGAATGCTCGTCACGTGACTCAAAATAATACGTCACACCTCTGCTCTCCAAATAGCCGTTATTTTTCTCAGAATTATGGACCGTAACCATAATTCAATTATTTTTATAAAATATCAATAATAAGTGTGATATGGTGGTTATGTAGATGGTTCAATAAAGTACTTTTAGGTACAAATCAAATGTATATAAATTGTCATATAATACCTTGTTGGGTCAATAATTAGGTCAACGATCTGTGAGAGAGCGCGTTTAAAACCAATAATTTTGCTAAGTCTTACGATATCTGAAAAAGGGATACAACCTTGGGGGTGGGGGGCACAAGCTATATTGTTACCTTTATTTAAATAGAGTAGGACAAAAAAAACCCTTACATTTTCGTCCTGGAGAGGGGAAGTGCCTCCCCATCTCTGGTTCCTACAGACTGTACTACTACTACTACTACTACTACTACTACTACTACTACTACTACTACTACTACTACTACTACGACCACCACCACCACCACCACCACCACTACCACTACTACTACTACTACTACCAACAATAATAAACGGTGCATCTAATTGCTAATAACAATAGGTTAGCCACTAGTACCCGGTGCCGAATAGCAAATGTAGGCTAATTGCGGTTTATATATAAAATTTATTATTTCAAACACTAGTATAATCAACATGGTCAGTGACGGACTATCATTGTCGTCTTATTCCGATTCAAGTATCATGATTGCTGCAGCAGCCACTTCCTCAACAGAAGCACCCATGTTGGTAAAGTAACTTCCTGTTCCAAACTCATTCCTTTCGCTGTCCAGGACAGAACAGTTGGAACATGCCCAGGAGAGGTGAAAGGAACGTACCCCAAGTCTGTGTGCACTCTGGGAAATTTGTCGTGACATAGGCATTTCTGTGCTTCGAGCGACATCTACCGGTGACATCAGAATACTAACTTTCAAAATTATTTCAAGTAATTGGGTCACGGGAATTCCCATGGTATTTATTGATATAAAACCTGCTTTTTCACTCTATTTTATAAAAACGTGATTTAAGTGTGTTACAGTTTTGTAGATTAACCAAAATTAGAATTAATTTTCGCGGGCTGAAACTAGGGCGTGCGACTTTAATTGAGAGTAATGTCTAAATTGTATTATTTGTTAACAAATTATTGGGAGTAGTCCCCACCCGCTTTTTTTCCACTTCTGTATTTTGCACGCTAAAAAGGTAAAACAAACTTCGCCCATACCCCCTTTCTTTCTTTCTTTCTTTTTTTGTTTTGTTTTGTTTAGTTTTTTTGTGTTTTTTTGTTTTGTTTCTTTTCTTTTTTTAAATGCTGAATTTTTTTATGGTGACACCAGCTAGACATTGGAGGCCACAGCAGTTATGGTCACACCAGCTAGACATTGAATTGTTCATCGTGACATTCCAAGACAGCACGGGTATAATGACAATGGCTGAAGATTAGTTTCTGTTAACAATACTCGAAACACACGGGTTGGTCTTCTTACAGAATACAGTAGTTAATGAGGATATCAGGATGTTTAATGCGTGGTTGGTTATCAATGAATCAGTGCAGCCTTCTCACGTTCTTGACCTGGGTTTCTTAAGGGGATTTTGTTCTCGTTTTTACTATAGGCATAGAGGGGGGTGGGGGGGGGGGTGCTTTGTAGGGGGGAGGGGTGTGTGTGTCCAGGGAGATTTGCAGGTAGTTTGGAGGTATATTTACCCTCGTCTTTGCCGTGGGCCTGACATGCTATGAGGCTGCAGGCCATCATTTGAATTATTAAGTATGGAAATGTGTAAGCAGTGCCCTGGGCTACATTCGAGTAACGTTTGGGCCCTCTCCACCCCACAATTCGGGGGTAGATCTACGCTTTGGGTGAATACAGCGGGGAGGGTGCATCAAGGCTTGGATAATGTAGGGGCTTCCATTTTGCCTTTCCACAGTAGGTGCTAAAACTACTGGGAATCTCGACACTGTGGTACACCATGGGTCGGCTGGTTAGCCAGCATGGATGTTTTTCCGGCAACCATTGGTCTCCTCTGGCCTCCACAAACAAATTAGGGACTCTGTTGCCAATTTATGCCACTTTTATATGAAGCAATAACATAAGGTACAAGTAATAATTGTTTGTGCATTGTTTTGGTTTTTGTCTCAGTCTGTTAAGTTAGTTGTTATTTATAATTAATTAAAGGGACATTCCTGAGTTTGCTGCATTGTAAGATGTTTCCGACTAATAAAATAGTTCTACGATTAAACTTACATATTAAATATATTATCTTGTTTCGAATATCAGTGTCTGTATATTCAATGTGTATATATGTCTTTATATTTGCAAGAAGCCCAATCTGGATTTTGTCTTCAAATAAATTCGTACGTACGAAAAAATATATTTTAGGAAATAAAATGAAATTAACATCTTTAAACTTGCAGCAAATGCAGGAATGTCCCTTTAGTCGTCGGCTATTGAATTTTAAACATTAGATAATTCCTACATATAATAATCACACAAACCCTGATGCATTTTTGCATTAGTACCGGCCTCGGTGGCGTCGTGGTTAGGCCATCGGTCAACAGGCTGGTAGGTACTGGGTTCGGATCCCAGTCGAGGCATGGGATTTTTAATCCAGATATCGACTCCAAACCCTGAGTGAGTGCTCCGCAAGGCTCAATGGGTAGGTGTAAACCACTTGCACCGACCAGTGATCCAGAACTGGTTCAACAAAGGCCGTGGTTTGTGCTGTCCTGCCTGTGGGAAGTGCAAATGAGGGATCGGAAGGAGTGGCCCATATAGTGGCGACAGCGGGTTTCCTCTCAAACTCTGTGTGGTCCTTGACCATATGTCTGACGCCGTGTAACCGTAAATGGAATGTGTTGGGTGCGTCGTTAAATAAAACATTTCTTTCTTTCTTTCTTTTGCATTAGTAGCCGTGGAGCATTGATTTGGATGGGGAAAAACACCCTATGAGTCCCTCACTCATCCTACCACTTGAGCCGTTTAGTTAAAAGTATCCTGGCTAAGGCTGGTCATTTATCTAAGTTACGATACTGTACAGGCCAGTTAGACTGGTTTTACTACGTTACATTCGTTATTCAAGCTATTGTTTGACACCCAACAGCCGATATTTTTGCATGAATGCTTTTGTGTCATTAAATAGTCATCTCTTTTCAAAGCGATTTTTCCTGTTGCGAATCTTAATGTTAAAAAAAGCTGTTCGTCAACAGCATTGGGCTATTTCTCGCTCCAGCTAGTGCACCACGACTGGTATATCAAAGGCCATGGTGTGTGTTATCCTGTCTGTGGGATGGTGCATATAAAAGATCCCTTGCTGCTAATCAAAAAGAGTAGCCCATAAGTGGCGACAGCGGGTTTCCTCTCTTTATATCTGTGTGGTCCTTAACCATATGTCCGACGCCATATAACCGTAATTAAAATGTGTTGAGTGCGTCGTTAAATAAAACACCGACCGCGCATCGAGCGAGCGCTGTACCACCGGGCTACGTCCCGCCCTACAAGCTGGTCTAACTGTCCGACAGTTCGAGTTGGCGCTACAAATATGCCGAGGTGCTATTACATTTTACGACCTGTTCTAGAAAAATAAGGTATTGCTTCGCTTCACTGCTCCCGGATATCCTTTAGGTGTGGTCACGTGATATGCTTGGCCTACCTTCGTTTACAAGTGGCTAAACTAGGTTACTGTGAGGTCTCCTGTATGTGACATAGATGGTAAACATTCACAAGTTCCGGTATTCGATTGCACAGAGAGAAGACAATACGTAAAAGTGCTTTTGAATGAGGGACATTGTTTTCAACTGTTTATGAACGTAAATCGTAACCCGGCGGAGAGTACTCTCAGCCGTGGCATTCTTATAGCAGACGAAAGGTTGACGTTTTGTTTATGACCACGTGTTGTGTACCTGACAGAAAGAAAAACAACTTTGCAACACAATACCTCGCTTGGCCTAATGTTTAAACAACTGTTTTGTTTCGTTTTTGGCTGTCACTTGTATTCAAAATGGACGCATACCCTAGACGGATGTTTTAGAGCGACTTATGAGACATGTCTAACCATGTAGCTACCTTGTTTCGTCAATTGATTAACGTCCATTCTTTACAGCTTGATCTAAATATCTAGGGGAACATAAAAACGTTTATGGAAATCAAATATGGCACCTGTTTATGTGCTCATAGCTGTTGTGATATCTGTCGTCTGCGATCGGATACTCGGAGAGGATATGGTTTGTGACTCGGGTATGATAGCTCAGAATGGAGATATTGACTTTGTCTATATCTTGGAACTCCACGAGGCCCAGAACGGGACGTGTGGTTTGATCTCCAGCACGGAGATCCAGAACGCCATTGCCATCGACTGGGCCATCAACAAGCTGAACGGAAACGGAAACCCTAACAGGTCGTTTATTCCTGGAGTCCAGATTGGTAAGTTTTTAATTCAAAATGTCGACCGGCATCGGTGGTGTAGTGGTCGAGCCGGCGATCTTAACCATAAGGCTGGTAGGTAATTGGTTCGTATCCCGGTCCCGGCACCGATCTCGCTTAAACCATCGAACTTAAGGCTGGTGGGTACTGGGTTCGCATCCAGGTATCGGCTCTCGTCGAAAGTGGGTTTTGATGTTTCATTGGGCACGTGTGAGGACACTACAGCGACTTCTGTCTCATTATAACCACTGTAGCTCTGATAGGAAGTATACGGCCATTTTCCAATTATATTACTTGTCTATCGATATTAAGCAAATACTTATCGAATAAAAAGTTTGTTTTATTTAACGACTGTGGACACCACTGGAGCACATTGATTTATTAATCATTGGTTATTTGGATGTCAAACATTAGGTAATTCTGACATATAGTCTTAGAGAGGAAATACGCTACACTTTTTCATTAATAGCAATGGATCTTTTATGTGCACCATCCCCTAAACAGGACAGCACATACCACAGCATTTGATATACCAGTTGTGGTGGACTGGCTGCAACAAGAAATATTTATTGGAGACTTTTGTGGGTAATTGCTTACCACGAAATGAAAAAGATTTTATTATTAACATCCGGGAAACCATCGTTTTAACTTCGTACAAAATAAAATATCAGATATGTCGTCGCGTGAGAGCTAAAAGGTCGTAAGTGGCAGATACGACCTAAAACGTCTTTTTGCATATTCGGAATCGCCATCCCCGATTATATATTATCACAAAAAAATCGTAGCTGTGTCCCTAATTGCATCGCTTATAGTGAAGGATTTAAATGGTCGCAAGTGAATCACAGATACCAATTTGCACGAAAATAGACGTAACTGACACATACGACTTTCCTCCGATTTGCTTGCTGTCCATTATGTGAACTCGACTGGTCGTGTGTGGTAGATGCACCCTTTTTAAATACAGTTCGTTATATAATTATGTCTGACAGGTCGTATGTGCCAAATACGACACATATGTATTCTTTGTCATCGGTCTGTGATAGAAATTACAAATGCGAAGTGCAATAGAGCATACACTATGTCAATATTTTTATGTGCTTGAATCCTTAAAATAATATGACTTTTGTCGCTGTGAGAGCCAAGTCTATTTAAGAAAAACATTTGGTACTGCATGCAATGAACCATTTGGCAACAGACAAGAATGGTGTCTGTATATATAAATAGGAATTGCAGTAACATTAATGTTTGTATGGTTTGCTATTTTATGTGCACCATAATTATAATAATAAACATGTTTTGGTGAATTTTCCTAAAAAACAAATATCTATTTTGAAATGTTTTTAATTGAAGCAAAGTTTCCAACATGTAATTTGTATCTGTAGATATAATTTTAATTCATAATAATGTTGTATGTGGCATATACGACCAAAGTGCAAGCATAATCACACTGATTTTGAATGTACATGTATTTAATTATATGTTACGGTGATCAAGTTCCGCCTTTCACCTGCCTTTGAAGATCTACAGGATTGCCCTAATGTAGGCAATATTAACAATAGTGTAAGTTATCCAGGACAAAGTACAGTAACAAAAGACTGTGTAATCAGTCGTAAGGTTAAAAGGTCAATAAAGTGAATGTGGCCTGAACATAAACGATAGCAAGATCTATGAACTTTGATTAACTTTACAGTTAACCAATATTTGCAACAGAATATCCCATCGGAGGCCAGACTCGGGATAGGCGTGTTTGAAACCCTAGTGGTATATGTACTATGGACACGTTAAACCAGTTACTAAGCTAAGCAACAGAATGTTGAACGTGAACATGACACAACACACACACACACACACCAAAACATTAGCACAACATAGCACGCACAACATAGCATGCACAACAGAAGCTGAACATGACATAGCACACACAACATAAGCTGAACATGACATAGCACACACAACAGGACATGAACATAACATAGCTCACACAACAGGACCTGAACATGATATATATCATACACAACAGAACTTGGCACATCAATGACAACAAGACCTGAACATAGCATAGCAAAAATGCGACAGAACCTGAACATGACATAGCACTCACAACAGAACCTGAACATAATAGAGAACTCGCAACAAAACCTGAACATGACGTGGCACACACAACAGAACCTGAACGTGACATAGTACACACAACAGAACCTGAAGAAGAACATGACAGAACACACATACAACATATCATGATCATGACATAGAACACACAAGAGAACTTGAACATGACATATCACTCACAACAGACGCAGAAAATAATTTAGCACACACAACAGAAACCGGAGGATTTATCACTTAACACTCAACAAAACACGGAGAACACTGCACATAACATAGTCTGGAGATATCACTGAACACACATCATACATAACCTGGAGAGATCTCTGAACACAGTAGAACCTGAAGAGATCACTGAACACAATAGAACCTGGAGGTTTCACCGAACACACAATAGAACCTGGAAAGATCACTGAACACACAACAGAACCTGGAGAGATCACTGAACACACATCATAACCTGGAGAGATCACTGAACACACATCATAACCTGGAGAGATCACTGAACACACAATCGAACCTGGAGAGATCACTGGACACACAACAGAACCTGGAGAGATCACTGAACACACAATGGAACTTGGAGAGATCACCAGACACACAACGGAACCTGGAGAGATCACTGAACACATAGTATAACCTGGAGAGATCACTGGACACACAACAGAACCCGGAGAGATCACCAAATACACAATAAAACCAGGGGTTTGCATTGAACACACAACAAAACCCGGAGAGTAGACCCAACACACAACAGAACCTGGAAAGATCACTGGACACACAACAGAACCCGGAGAGATCACCAAATACACAACAAAACGAGGAGTGTACACTGAACGAACACACAACAGAACCCGGAGAGTACACCCAACGCACAGCAGAAGCTGTAGGGTTTACTGTTCACTCAATATAACCTGGAGAGAATCCTGCATACTCAACAGGTGAACATGGTATAGTGTTCACTACTTCTGGATTTGATATTCAGTACACACCCTCATTGGAAATGTAAACTCTATATCCTTTGAATGAGCTTCACTTGAACCCGGTGTATTCCAAACCAATAAGCTGCTAAACATAGTTTCTTCGTTAAAGAATACCAGTTTCAGTTTGCTTAACTATTCTGGATTGTTTGTTGCACTAGCTGATAAACCAGGTATTCTTGAAACTAGTGAAGTACACCCCGAGGCAGCGGAACCAGGAACTATCTGCAAAAGGACTCCCATGGCGCAAAGAACACGCAAAGAACACTACACACAACATGACATCAGATTTTCTGATGACTCATCAGGAACGAATACTTGCCTAGAAAAAAAGAGGTTTTGTATGGACAAGTCGTCTGATTCTGATGCACCATCATCAAACAACGAACATGGAGCACTACCACTACAGTGTTGCTGCCAGATAGAAATTTTTGGGTATGGATCTATGGAATTGAATGCAACCACAGTCAATAGAGATATGGGGGGTCCTCCCTCAGAAAGAAAATGGGTTAAGTTTAGGGTTAGGATTAAGAAAATCATACAGTAAGAGTAATTAATTTTGTCAAAAAGTTAACTTAAAAAACAAAAGTTCTGCAAAAATATTTGGATATGGTACCATACCCATTTTACCCTCTGGCAGAAACCCTGCACCAGATAAGGTCAAACAAAATCAGGGGTGGGTAAAAGAAAACAAGGATTTCACGAGTCAGAGTAGGGTTTTTTTCATATTATTATTTTGTTCAATTGGTGATTTTCTTTATTGTATTATTATTTAAAAAAGTAAAATAACTTTTTTCACTTAATATTTTGTTTAAGCGGTGATTTTATTAATACGTACTTCTACTTGTATTCCGTTTTGAATGTTTGCTTCTAAATATTTTCTATATACAAGCTTTCTCCTTTTTAAAAATAAATATGTGATTTGCAAAACTGAAATGTTTTAGAAGTGATGGTTCTTTCAGAATAAATATCTAAATTTACTTGATATACTGTTGGTAAATGACGCATTTAATTTAATCAAGAATAATTGTCGTAACTACAACTATTTAAGCAAATAACTAAAACACCTAATATGCTATAAATAACGCAAATATACAAAGAAATCGTAAATATGTTCAGCTTTCATTATCATTAAAACAAATTCGACATCTTAACTACTGATCAAGAAAAACAGTTTTCCTTCATTATCTCGGCTTTTTAAAAATTAATTTTGATGCACTTACGTCCTTCTGGCTCTCACGCGATAATGAGTGAAATAATATTAGTATCATAATTATGTGTGTGTGTTTCTGTCTGTGTGTGTATTTGTCTCTGTGTATGTGTCTGTCTATCTATCTATCTATCTATCTATCTATCTATATATATATATATATATATATATATATCTGTATGTGTGTGCATGCGTGCGTGTGTGCGTGCGTGCGTGTGTGTGTCAGTAGATATAGACTTATAAATTCACGAAGGTTTATTATGCACAATAATATGTACCTAGTTTGAATGTTGGAAGCAAAACCTGTTACTACTTGTCGGACAATCAACAAAAGTAAAAGGACCCTTCCCATAATGTGGCGCTTTACATGTAGCAAGAATTTGAAGCACAAATATGAATTAATTAAAATGGTGAAGGAAAAAAGCTAAATAATATTTGTTTCGGAAATACTGGATATTACAAATGATAATGAATCTGACTGTGACTATGGCTGTGATACAGATAATAATGAAGCGTATAATTATATATAATAATTTAATAAATATTTAAATTTGTTTGTGAAACTTTGTAAAATACCAAAGATTGCAAACGAAGTTGTATGTGACGTTGGCATAAATGAAAGAGAACAGTAAATAAATAAATAAATAAATAAATACATTTATAAATAATAATTTGTGAACAGACATGTAGCATGGATTAGTAGTTATATGAGTGTCTTTTTTTCTTCATTTTAATTATTTTTAAACAAAAGAAAGGAAAACGAAAACTAGAGCTATGTAAGGAGGGCATGTTTTATTGTTTGGGAGGGGGCATATTTCATCAAATTTTAAATACTGACACAGGTGGAAATTTAAACATTTTAAACAGCACTGAAAATCCTCATCATCATATAACTATGATCCTATTTGTTGAAAGCAGAAAACTCGTTTCTATTTTTGTAATTGTATGAGCCTTTTAATGTTGCGTTCTTAAAGTTCTGGACTGCAGGCTCGAATACCAATCGCAGAGATTTCATCCAAGTTGTTCCACTGTTTGTGGACTTGGACCATTCAGATGTAAATGTTAATAGATTGTCCTTCACGACCCTTACACCATCCGATATGAAATGTGCATTTGTAATTCACCAGTTTCACATTTAAGAACATCGTTGCGTCATGTCACGTAGGGGGTGATGCAAATTTCAATTTTTAAAATCAAACAGCCACCTAAAAACAATAATTCATCTATACTAATTGCTTGATCAGTTGATTGACACATTTTGACATCAACGTGTTATCTGTACACACTTCACAGAGGGTTTAAAAAAAAAAATGAAATCCATGACATTTCAAAACGTTGTCCAATTCCATGCCACGTGTGTTACCGAACCTTCCTGTTCAACCATTTACCAATGTGTAATATGTTGGGGATATGTAACACGGGTAGTCAGTATACTTTATCATAAAGCACACAAGAGCACATTCGTGTATCGCAGTTATTCAACAGAGGCTAATAGATATGTCTGAATGTCACGTGTATTACCGTGGAATTGCCCAAATGTTAAGTACATGTATTACCATATCATGGGCTGAAATAAAGAATATGTTAGATGGAGACAAATATTTTGGCCAGTGAATCAACAAGGGCAAACACATCACTGAGTACGCCAATGAGTGCATGGGGGAGCGGGATGTAGCCCAGTGGTAAAGCGCTCGCCTGATGCGCGGTCGGTCTAAGTTCTATCCTCGTTTGAGGGCCCATTGAGGGTATTTCTCGTTCCAGCCAGTGCACCACAACTGGTATATCAAAGGCCGTGGTATGTGCTATCCTGTGTGGGATGGGCATATCAACGATCCCTTGCTACTAATGAATAAATGTAGTGGGTTTCCTCTCTAAGACGAAATATATCAGAATTACCAAATGTGTGATGTTCAATAAACGATGATTAATACATCAATGTGCTCTAGTGATATCGTTTAACAAAAGAAACTTTTTACTGCATTACTTGCCTTATCAACCATGACTCTGCTCACAAGCTATAGAATCAAGCTAATGAATTTATCCCTGCGTAGCACCCAAGACCAAACAAGTCTCAGCGGTGAGCATTTCAAGCATTATGCACATAACAGACGTGCTTGTACATTCAGTGGATGTAAGCAAGTGCTTGAATGAGCAATGCAGTCATTAACTGATGTAGACGAATGTTATTAGTTTCAGCCATGTTGAGTCTTCATTCCTCGAGAAGAAATCTTGCAAGCATATCAAGAAATAAATGCGTCTTTGAATTGGACCTAGAATATTTTAAACGTAACAGGTTTTCATTAAGCTATATTTGATTGACCCATACTTATTTGTGTTGGCTATCACAACCTGCATGTACATAGCCGCCTCATTCTAAGCAATATATATATATATATATATATACGTGTATATACATTTGCAAATATTCCTCCCATGTTTTGCAGGATACAAGATATACGATGACTGTGGCTTAAAGAAACATGCTATTCAAAGTCTGTTTGACGTCTGGGACGCTAGAGGTAGCTGTAACACGAGCCTACAAACTCCAATCGCAGGTCAGAAGATTAAGTTATATAGGGTTGCAAACAAATAACGCATTTTTACATGGATTAACTAATTTTGTGGGTAGAATGATGGAAATACATGGTAAAAAGGCCTCAGGTCGGTACATTTTGTCCGAATATCTGTATCATTTTTTACTGACCCCCCCCCCCCCCACCCCACCCCCAACTGTCTTGTACGCTTATGGCGCCAGTTCATATATTATAAGGGTCTTCTCTTTGAATGGGTTTAATGTTCATGTCTATTCTCAACGATGTTTTATAATATCAATAGTGTAATATACTCGAGACTGCAGCTTTAAGCAAAAATATTATGTTCTATTTGTGATTAAAATTATGTTTCGTCCGTTGTTGTTTTCCAGGAATAATTGGCACGACGGTGAGCCAGTCGACTACTGCAGTGGCCGACATGTTGAGTACCAGTCGAATTCCAATGATCGGTGTATCTGCTACAACACCGGACCTGAGCAACAAAACCCTCTACCCAAACTACATCAGAACTGTGCCCTCTGATGCCATTCAGAGTAAGGTGAGTTAAAGTTAACGTTTGTTTCGTTGAATTATTGTTAACTAGTGCACATTGATTTATTAATGTTCGGCTATGCGATGCCAAATATTCGATGCTATTCGATGTCATGTATTTTGTTTACGCGTAGTCTTAGATGAAACCCGCTACATTTTCCTCTAGCAGCAAGGGATCTCTTATATGCATTTTCCAACACATAGAACAATGCATATCGCGGCCTTTGATATTATATCAGTTGTGGTGGGATGAGGAAAAAACAACCAGAGACCACTGACGCAAGTACCTCTGTCTTGATAGTTCCTACCACAAGTAAGGCAAGAGCCTATTTCAAGGTAACAGATAAAACTTAAATGGTTTAATGAAAGTTTTAAACTGACTAACACATTGTGAAATCACTGGATATCATTTCCAAAGACATGATCATTTTAACACTGGTATGGGCTGTTATAGAAGAAGACTGTTGCCGTCACTTATTGTCCTGTCAACTGACAACAAGGAGTCTTTTTTATGCTATCAGTTGCACTTTTAACGTCAGGGAATTTTTTCTCCCATTCTATAAACGAAGTACAACACTTGCACTTCTTGACCCAAGGGATTGCGATCCCATCACAACTTGAGAAGTGTGCTATATCTGAGTTACATCCATTCTTCTTCTCCAGACGAGCTGACTTGAACGCTGCGGAATTATTACAAGCTGATGAATTAGCTTGATTTGTTTTAATACAATTTAATATAAATAAATTCATATTTTAAAATGTGTAGGCCTATTCTGTTTATGGTGTATATAGGTAAATATAACCTACAACCCCTTCATCGATTTGATTTTTTAAAAATAATACTTTGCTCTTCCACCGCCAGGTAATTTTAGACATTGTGAAGCACCTGAACTGGAGCTACATAGTTGGTGTTCACACGGACGACAACTACGGCACCAACGGCTTTGAACACTTTCGACAATATGCCGAGAACTCTGGCATCTGTGTCTTCAGAACCCACGTCATCCACAGAGAGGACACAAAACTGCAGTCCACCCTGACAGACTTCATCAGATCGCTCTTCATTGACCTGGAGAAGACCCGAGACGGAAACGTCGGCGGCGTCTACTACGGCTTCAATAAAGAGGCGGTCCTTCTGTACCGGACTATAACCGAACGACAGCCGTCTTGGGTTCTGGAGAGGGAGTCGATTCACAAGGTGCACTGGGTGATGAGCGACGGGGTGGGTAATAGCGCCGAGCTGGCGCGCGAACTCCAGCCCTACAAAAACATGGTTATAACGGTGTCGCCTTCGGTAGTGAAGTCGAGCGAGATCAGAGATAACTTTGCCAGTGTTCTCAGCACCGCCAGCAGCCCGAGTATGCAGGACAAATGGTCGCCGTGGATAAACGAATACGTCGAGTATCTTTATCACTGTTCTCCTCCAGCGTCTTCAGACAAGAAGCTGACTGCGTGTTCTGCGAGTCTCGATATGATGAGGAAGTTCAGTTTTTACGATTACGTCACAGCGGCGCTCGATGCGACGTACATATTGGCGGATGTCATGAAATCGGCGCATGGGAACATGTGCAGCTCCCGGCATGAATATTGCGCTCCTTTTCTAAAGAAAGTCAAAGATGGGATTCTGCCGGAATACAGACCGGGGCCTATCAGGTACTCAGACTTTGAACAAGAGGTTGTGCCCGAGCTGTTTGTCAGAAACGGGAGGGAATTGGTGGTTACAGATGACGGAGACCTGACTGCGTTGAACTCTTCACTCTACGATTTCAACCTGGCATCAGATGGGCAATTTTATACGGTATTGGTAGTCCGACGAATAGACAAGCATGATTGTAGGAAGACTGATTTGTTAGACAGACATTCTTGTTAGACAGACAGACGGACAGACATACAGGCAGGTGGACGAACGGACTGACTGTCTGTGACACTGAAATTCACAGTCAGATCGGTCAATATTGACACGAACCTGAAGAACATATGTTTGAATACCTAAGAATTTTAGCTTTTGATCATAACTGGAACATTTTATTTGATTGCAGGTTAGTAGATTAACTGAGCGCCTGTTCTAATATTATTGTTATTAAGTATGGCTGTCTATTTAGGTTTGACACCTCACACACACACACACACACACACACACACACACACACACACACACACACACACACACACACACACACACACACACATATATATATATATATATATATATATATATATATATATATATATATATATATATACACACACACATATTTTACCGGGCATACACTAATAATATAGATTGTTATTTATAATCAAATACATGCACTGGTTCAGTAGCATAACTATAAGTGATATATGTGTTATTTAAGTCTGGATTCTAAATGTGCATTGACGTAGCAAAAGATTTTATATTCGGGGTGGCGCCCACATTGAGTGGGGGCATCCACACTTACTGTAAGTCTTGTTTGGGGACGACAGGCAAATAATAAAGGTGGTGGAGAAAAATGAGGTGTGATTGATGTGTATAGTTCGGGGCGCATTACCTCCATTCAGCTGATATAACCTGTTTTATTTATTAAAGTAGCATGTTTCTGTCTAGATTATGAATGACACTGCATACTCGATGCAGTTGTGGTCATCATAATTTTTGTAATAGCTCAACATTGATTTTCTTTACAAAAATGTATTATGTAACAATTCCACCGTACAGACAGGATATCACATACCACGGTTTTTGATATACCAGTCGTGATGCACTGGCTGGAACGAGAAATAGCCCAATGGGCCCACCTACGGGGATCGATCCTAGACTGGCCGTGCATCAGGCAAGCGCTTTACCACTGGGCTACACTCCGTTCCTTATGACATATGAGTATATCAAACCACTCTGGTTTAGAAACTACAGACTCAGGGTAATATCTTTAATGGCGATGCTTAATGTCAAATATTGGGTAGTACAACTCATAACACATTTGTACTTGTAACATGCTTATGTTGTGTTCACACTGACAAAAGGATGCAATAAATATATATAACCGTACACATTAAACCCCACTTCTCTCTGAGCAAAACATGCATGCACCATCACTTAATAATCATATTCAAATACTTACGTTTGCTTGAAACACAATCGACTATGTGTATGTTTGTGTTGTGGTGTTATTAAACATCGATTAATTAATTCATTTATTCACAGAGCGGGATGTAGCTCAAGCGGCGTGTCCGCCTGTGAAGCGGTCGGTCATCGGATCGATCCTTTTCAGTAGACCCATTTGCAGTTTGGGCTATTTTCCGTTACAACCAGTGGTCCACAACTGGTTCATCAACGGCCGTGGTATGTGCTGTCCTGTCTGTGGGAAAGTGCATATAAAAGACCCCTTGCTGCTTATTGGAAAGAGTAGCCTATGTGGCGGCAGCGGGTTTCCTCTAAAGAAATATGTCAGAATGACCATATGTTTGACGTCCAATAGCCGATGATAAGATAAAGATCAATGTGCTCTAGGGGCGTCGTTAAATAATAATAAAAAATCTTTTAAACTTTAATTATTTATTCACTTGCAACATCGCTTAGAGTTTTGACACAAGTCAGTTACCGCATAAACGTGCTCGCGTTCTGCACACTTACAAAGTTTTGATTGGCAGGAAATAGACCCTCGCACTCGGGACTATTGGCTGTCAATGAAAACATCGAATATGTGTAACAACCATGGATACCACGAGTAAGTTTATGTGGTAACTTTAACTTAATGTTCTTATTTTTAGATTGGGCACTACATCGATGACAGTCTGGAGCTAAACGAGAGTCTGATGATGCAGTTGAGACATTCTAGAGCCACGCCTAGTTCAGCATGTAAGCATGTGTGCCGGGAGTGTCATAGAACACCAGAAGTTCCATTTGCCTACATTCCAGGAGATGTGCTACTCCTTGGCCTGTTCTCTTTGCACACTCCTCATAGCAGCCGAGACTATCGCTGTAGCGATGGATACAGCCAGAGGGGATTGCACGCTCTGCTTTCTTTCCTCGGTGCCGTGGAGGCACTAAAGGAAGAAACTGGAGAAAGGTTCGGTGCGATTGCCATCGACGACTGCTACAACCCTCTGACGTCGAGCCTCATTCTGAACACTGTGTTGAGCGGCAAGACTATCCTCAAGGACCCGGTAACTCAAGAAGTGATCGACGTCAGCAAAATCGTCGCGGCTGTCGGCGCACAGTCGAGCACGGTCACCCTCGCAGCTGTGCAACCACTACAGAACCTGGGCATTCCCCTGGTGTCGTACGGCGCAACGTCACCCGTGCTCGACGACAAAGAGACCTATCCTTTCTTTCTGAGAACCGTTCCCAGCGACACAGTTCAGTCAAAGGCGATGGTAGAGCTTGTGCAGAAGTTAGGGGTCACCCATGTGAGCACCATCAGTATAAATAACAACTACGGAAGGAAAGGAATAGGACAGTTCAGGATGATGGCCGAGAAACTGGGAATCTGTGTTGGAGATCCCTACGAGGTATCTGTTGATTCTAACGTGGTTACACTCTTTAGTATTCTTACCCTGATTGCTGAATCAGGTTCAAAGGTCATAGTGTATTTTGGAACTGCGTCGATAGCTTCAGATCTTCTTGACTCCATGGAGGATTTCGAGGAGCCGATGATTTTTATAGGAAGTGAGGCGTGGGGTGCCAACCCAGACGTGCTTCGAGACAGACGGAGTCTTGTGGTGCGTGGATCCTTTACCTTTGTAGTAGATGTAAATGTGAAGATTAGCAACTTGTTGAGGCGACATATACTGAGTTTGAGTCCAAAGAACATAACGCACAATCCATGGTTGGGTCACTTTTGGCAAGCCAACTTTCAATGCAATCTGCCTGGAGGCTTCGACAATATCTTCTCAAAACTGTGCCCATTGTCTGTCAGACTCAGCAATGAAGATGTCAACACAATCCTGGCTGAGGACTTGGCTCTTCGAGTAATTGAGGCTGTGCATGGCGTGGGGTATGGTTTCATGGATGCGAAGAGGTTAGCTGCGTGCTCCAGCACTTGGCCTTGTAGATCGTTCACTTCTGGTCTTCTGCTGGACAGAATTAAAAATGTCAGTCTCAGAGACGAATCTGGAACGATTTCAAAGCCTTTCACTAAAGCTGGGAATGGCAACGTTGGATTTATTATTAATAACATACAAAGACTTCCAAGCGGTTCGTATGGATATGTTCCGGTGAGTATGTGTAAATTACTACTTTAAAAATCTCTCTCTCTCTCTCTCTCTCTCTCTCTCTCTCTCTCTCTGTCTCTGTCTCTGTCTCTGTCTCTATCTCTCGCTCTCTCTCTCTCTCTCTCTCTCTCTCTCTCTCTCTCTCTCTCTCTCTCTCTCTCTCTCTCTCTCTCTCTCTCTCTCTCTCTCTCTTGTGTACAATGGAATGATCTTTATATACCTGTTTCCAAGATGTTTTAAATAGTGTGTCATTTAGTATTGTCATATACGGTTCCCATGGTGGAGAAGGCAAGTATTATGTTGTCTTTTATGACCAGAAGCTAAGGAGCACAGTCGATTGATAGTAGACATCACCCATGTCAATTTGCTAATGATAACAAAGGTCATGCTCTATAAATAATTGGTATGGTGTTATTGCTATAAATAATTATCGCAATAGCTGTTTATTTTGTAGGTTGGGAGTTTTAGTGAACAAAATGGACTTCAGATCAAGAGAGAAGACATCACATTTTATGATGCTGTAGGCAGGCCTGGATACGAACTGAAATCGTCCTGTGAATTTATCACTCTTTGCCGCGTCTGTTTGGATCGACACTCAAAAGGGGATAACTCTACTTCTGTGAGAACTGACGGGAGCGTATCTGAAGAGTTACTGCCCGTTGTGATTGTGTTGTCAGTGCTGTGCTTTCTAATGATGGTCTTCTTGGTCATCATCGTTGTCGTCCTCATCAGGAACAAAACGCGGCGCAGTAAGGAATTCTCTAACAGACGTAAGTAATCTATGTGAGACTAGCAGTAAGTAGCGCATCCACAACACAAATATTTGGGGTGGGTCCATCTCCGGCATCTCAACTTATGAGTTAACTTACAATCACTGTATCCTAATCTTGCAAATAGACAACATTGAATAAGCTAGTTGATTATCATTGTGTAAACAATCACATCAGCATCACTTTCAAATTATTCCCGGTTCTCTCATCACGGCATAGGTTAAATCAAGCATAGAATGAGAGAGGAATACTGGAAACAATTTTTAAGTGTCCATGCAAAGTTTAGTTTTATGAAAACAGGATTTCATTATGTTGTTTATACAATTCTATTATTTTTATTTCTGGATTGGCATATAAACATAAATACAGGCTTTAAGAGCAAGCTTTAAAATTTCTCATTTAATTATATAACTAATTGCCATGACCGCAGTAAGACAAGTTACAGATAAAATTTCTGAAAATACCTATACATTCTCTTGCATCATTTTTATTGTTTGTAAATGTGTAAACGTGTTAATCCACTCCTACTCACTTAAATTCTAAATCTTATCCTCATTTAAGACATTCCACAGTGACAATTTGGGTATTTTCCGCGGTGCTGGGGTGGGGTGTTGGGGTAGTAGCTGTCCTTTAGATGAGTCACTAGATAGATAATCATAGAATCAACCACTATTTTGCTAAATGCCCATTCGACTTATCATGTATTGCCGTTTTGTCGCTCAGAATTATCTGTAAACCAAAGTTTATCCAGTCCAGGCTTTTTTCTATATGACTAGGACTACGTTTTGGTTAAATTACGTTCAACTAATTATTATATCAGTTTTTGGTGTAATGTATGTTTATATTTTATTTTAGTGGGTCACCAGCCAAGACATCATTCATATGAAGACCTGGACATGCAGGAGGTTCCGCGCAACCCTAACGTCCCAACTCTTTCGAACCGTCTTTCCCCTCCTGTCCCATGCTCTGGATGGTCACAGGGGTCCACCACGCCAAACACCACAGACAGCAGCACCACCAGCACGTTCACCACTCACAGCTCCCTCTCCCATACCCAGGTCAAACCTGGATGGCCGGATAATCACGGGAAGTCCATTACAGCTAACAGCCAGGAATCGTCTTCCCCAACAGCTGATTCGGTTCCTTCCGATATTTCCACACAAATACAAGGCGCTATGGGTGGTTCAATATCACCTCAAAAGTTGAACCCAGTTCCTGAAAACGACATTTCCAATGCTGGTTATATACACCCAGTTTTTGATCCAGAGCAACTTCAGGGATTTCTCAATGCAAATATACAGATGCCTCCTCGTCCTTCTTTTTCTTCTTCTTCATCGGAGCAAGTTACTGGTTCAGTACCTCATATGAATAAGAGTTTTTCTGATGTGGCCATGCAGACGATGCCTCATAGCCAGAGTGCATCTGCCAGACAGAGGAGCTACTCTGATACAATCGATGTTGGGGGCCACCTTGACAATCCTGGTGTGACCTCACAAAAAGGACAAAATACTGTGGAAGAAGACAACTTTCGTCAAAGTGATGACGATGGACGTAGTGTGGAGTTTGTTTGATACTATATTAGGCCTATCACCAATGATCATAAGATTCAGAATCTACCCATCTTTTCAAGCAAAGGTACAATTCCATACAGTAGGTTTATACTACGTAATGCAGTATGTTATGCGGAATGGTACCTTGGCTTGTGCAAAATGGGATCTCCCATTCCACCTTGTTCTAACCGGTGATTCATGGCCAGTATGACAGAGTCTGAACCAGTTAGAGGACATTTATACAGTATTATGGTGTGACTGAAGAGTCAACACACATACGTGTCCAGCCATATACGACAGCCGGGCCAATAGTTATGTTACGATCCATGCAGCATTATACAATTTAATATTGTGCTTAGACATGTGCAAGTTTGAGAATATACTATCATCAAAACATATTCGATGCAGGACATATATATTAGGACATACAAATTGTGCACGCTCAGTTTAAGTGAAAACATATACATACTAAATTCTTTGAACTATTTTACTAGAACCGTAAAATGTGTTTGTCTAGGCCTGAAACGTATGTGAATGCGTGCGTGACCTTATTCGCCAGAAAGAATAAAAACAATTAACAAAGTCTCCTTGAACAAAACTCTGCAATAATAATTAGATGGTAGAATGTATTTATCATTAAACTTTGGAATGTGCGACACTGAGAATATGTTGGGGGGGGGGGGGGGGGGGGGGGGTAAAGAAAAAGCAAAACGATTAAAAAAAAAAAAAAAAACAACACAAACAAACCCTACAAGAACAACCCAAACATTTTAACAGTAACTGTTTTGAGTCGTAGAGCGGCTCTTTGGAAAGTGATCATAAAACTCAGGGTCCAGTTCCACGAAGCGATCTTAACGCTAAGATTACCTTAAGTGCATAAGGTAGGTATGCATTAAAGATGATCTTAGCGCTAAGATCGCTTCGTAAAACGGGAACCTGGGCATAAGAGCATAAGATCGCTTCGAGAAACGGGGCCCAGCTCTGCTGAACACCCATCCCCAATATTTATTTTCCTATATGACAGTTTCCAACGGTTTCGGAGAACACTTTGATTGGAGTGTTTTCTAAAATGTGTGTCAAAACAAACAGTAGCGATAAAAACTTTAACATAATTAATATATCGGATGTTAGTCGGACACATTTTACAAGAATTCCAATCTGTAAATACTATTGTTATAAATGTTTGGATTGGTCCCTTTAATATGACGTGAGTTAGAAAAACCACATTCGTAACTGCATGATCATCATTTTTTTCACTACTTAAGGTAATGCCTAAAAAAACAAAAATATCGTTTCAGCTGTTTTCTTTATTGTTTAAAATTAATAAAGCATATGTTGATATTAAATCAGTAAATGTTAATGTTTATTCAAAAAACATGAAGTCGTATTTTTAAAACGATATTTGTCGTAAAAATGTGAAATATATAACTCATTCGGATGTTGACAAAGAAAGCCGACCATTCAACTGATTGGGGGAGGGGGTTTCGTTCCAACCAGTGCAGTCACAACTGGTCAAAATCCGTGGTATGTGCTATCTGTATGTGGGGAAAGTGCATATAAAAGATCCTTTGTTGCATTAGGGAAATGTAGCGAGTTTCTTCTGATGACTGCGTGTCAGAATTACCAAATATTTGACATCCATTGGGTGTTGGTATTTTGTTGTTGTTGGGGTTTTTGGGGGGTGGGGGGTGTTTTGAGGTGGGGGGGTTTTCACTTTACAACCAGTCCAATACAGCTGGTCAAAAGCCGTGGTGTGTGCTTTCCTGTCTGTGGGAAAGTGTATATAAAAGATCCTTTGTTGCATTAGGGAAATGTAGCGAGTTTCTTCTGATGACTGCGTGTCAGAATTACCAAATGTTTGACATCCAATAGCCGATGATTAATTAATCAATGTGCTGCAGTGGTGTCGTTAAACAATACAACCTTTAACCTTGAACATAAAACATTATCACGTTCAGTTTTTAAACTGATACTAACTCAGGACAGTCCCTTGCGCTCGACTGTGGTTTCATGGAAACATACAGGCTCACCATATGTCAAGTGGAGGGGGGGGGGGGGGGGCTGGAACAGTTAAAGTGAGAAAGGCGCAATATTTCATTTCATTTCAACTTATTTTCGTCCTTATATCCAATTAAGGTTCAAGCATGCTGCCCTGGACACACACACCTCAGCTATCTAGGCTGTCTGTCCAGGACAGTGAGTTAGTTGTTAGTAGCTAGTCAGACAGTAGAGGATGTAGTTGTCTTACACCTATCCACTGAGTCGTTGAAACTCGCTCTGGGTGGGAGCCGGTATCTTGTATATTCTTGTAATAGTTGTAGTCGCCGTTATCGTCATATGTTCATTATTGTATGTTATTAGGAGAGGGCCTCGTAAGTTGGATAACTTGTGCCCAATCCATTTGTACATTATATGCAATAAAATATGTTTCAGCCAATCAACCGGTACCGGGCTGCGAACCCTGTACCTACCAGTCTTATGCCCTATGGCTTAACCACGACACCACCGAGGCCGGTAAAGCACAATAACGTGTTTCCATGTCTTATAGTTTTTCGAACATATTTTCCGCAAGACCTCAAGATACGGAGCTAAAATTTGGTATATAGCTTCATCATGTAGAGCTACAGATCAAGTTTGAGTGTCATGGGGATTTACTCAACGTTTGACAGTTATGGCCAGATAGTTTGACTTCATAGGAATTTGACCGGCCTCGGTGGCGTCGTGGCAGGCCATCGGTCTACAGGCTGGTAGGTACTGGGTTCGGATCCCAGTCGAGGCATGGGATTTTTAATCCAGATACCGACTCCAAACCCTGAGTGAGTGCTCCGCAAGGCTCAATGGGTAGGTGTAAACCACTTGCACCGACCAGTGATCCATAACTGGTTCAACAAAGGCCTTGGTTTGTGCTATCCTGCCTGTGGGAAGCGCAAATAAAAGATCCCTTGCTGCCAATCGGAAGAGTAGCCCATGTAATGGCGACAGCGGGTTTCCTCTCAAAATCTGTGTGGTCCTTAACCATATGTCTGACGCCATATAACCGTAAATAAAATGTGTTGAGTGCGTCGTTAAATAAAACATTTCTTTCTTTCTTTTTCTTTTCATAGGAATTTATTCAAGGACCATAACTTTGTCAGATGTGGAATTTATTCATTTTGACAGAGTTATGGCCCTTGAACCTGGGCGGGGGGTACAAAATAATATTATGTGGGGTTCGGTTGGGGACATTTATAGTTAGCAGTACTCTCAGAAGGTTCTAATAGACCAAATCAATTCCTATTGCCGATGTTTACGTTTACTAATAAAACTGATATAAGTAGCGTTTCAACACGCCCAGGAAGTACAGCAATAAACAGTGTGGCACCTCACATCTAATCTACCTGCAAGAAAATCGGGGATCACAATTTAATTAATGATTTTAATAGCAACCTACATTTTTGCTGAAAATTGCAGTTCCATTCTTGCGGGTACCCCGCAGTAGTTTCAACCTGTGGTATATACTGCATAACAACTGTATAACACATAAAAGCGTATTTATTTATTGTCAATGGATAATAGTATTTGCACAAATAATCAATGTCACATATTACTACCAATCACACCCACAGCTGCTTTTACTCCATAAATATTTGACGGTGCACCTCCAACTTTGACACGGAGCTATCTTCTTTGGTACTATGCAACCAGAATCTGAATGCTAGATATGTTTGTTTTAGTTTCTCTTTTTCTCCTCATTCCAGCCAGAGCACCACGACTGGTATATCAAAGGCTGTGACATGTGCTATCCTGTCTGGGGATGATGGATATATAAAAGATTTGATATCCTATAGCCGTTGATTAATAAATTAATGTGTTCTAGTGGTGTCATTAAACAAAATAAACCTTTTTTTTTTTTTTACTTTCTTAAACAAAAAATCCCACTGGCACGCTATCCTACCGCCCTCCCTTCTCTCTGTGAATTCCAAATATTTCTTCCTGACGGCTCCTATCTTTCAACTTTTGTTGCTGTCCACCTCCATATTCCAATCCTTGTCTCTCCAACCAAGACAATTGCTTTTCTCTTTTGGTCATCTATGGCACACACCTGCCATTTCCTACCACTTTTTGTTGTGTTATAAAGTATGTGTAGCCTATATGGTTGTAATCGATTTCCTCTTTCAATAATCACCATGTTATCTTGGGTATTAAATAAGTCTAGTTTCTTACACACCCGTTGGTGAGAACAGCATTCGTTATTTGTGGGCCCATTGGGCTATTTCTCGCTCCAGCCAGTGCACCATGACTGTTTGCGAAATGGTGCATATAAAAGATCCCTTGCTACTAACGGGAAAATGTAGGGGGTTTCCTCTTTATGACTGTGTCAAAATGACCATATTTTTTACATCCAATAGCCGATGATTAATAAATCAATGTGCTCTAGTGGTGTCGTTAAACACACAAAACCTTGTTATTTTTTTATAACACATACTTGTTAACACATGTACGTTTGTTAACAATTTCAAGACATACGACTGACTGCTCCTATGTGAAGACCAGGTCACCAATGCCATACACCCAATGAAAAAACAGCACGGTCGAAATCGATTACACTGTGACATATAGTTAACCTGGCAATCATTTGTCTGTGATGCGTAAGTTAGCTATAAGAACAAGGGCTGTAAATACCTTTTAGTAAAAAAATATGTTAAAATTTGCTAAAAACGTGATTTTTGAGGATATGTAATAAATAGAATAATACAATATGTGTCTGTTAGATACCATTTATCTTACAACTCGTTGTTTAAAAACGTATCCAACTGGCTTTCGCTCGTTAGATACCTTTTAAAACAACTCGTTGTAAGATAAATGGTATCTAACGGCCACTCGTGTAGGCCTATTATTCTCTATTTATTTGCATATTTTAAATATATTCAGCAGACGGATGAATTTTGACTTACAAGTTTGAACGAAGGTATAAAAGTTTGAAATCCGGTCTCTACGTCCACATGTGTGCATAACTGCATAAGGGGCAAAGTTGCATCCCGCCACCCCGAGTCTGTAGAAGTGGAACATGTAGTTTTCTGGGGAAAAATAATTTCATGAACCAGGATCCGTCCGAACAAGAGAAAATCAGACTAGGGTATAATCATAATTTACCTTCGTGGTACAGACGGGCCGGGCTCCGGGGAATACGAGAAAGGACCAACATAAACCAAAGTAAAGTCTAGAAACTGAAGTAAGCATAGTTAAAAGTTTGTTTTCTTTAACGACACCGCTGGAGCACATTGATTTATTAATAATCGGTTATTGGATTTCAAACATTTGGTAATTCTGACATATTGTCTTAGAGAGGAAACCCGCTACATTTTTCCAGTAGTAGCAATTAGGGATATTTTTATATGCACCATCCCACAGACAGGATAGAACATAGCACAAACCATTCTTAGACGATTCGTCTTATAGATTTGTGTCTCGGTTTGTTTTTGGTTTCAGTTTTGTTTCGTTTTGGGGGGTGGGATGTTTGTTCAGTATCGTTTCGCTACGCACGTTTCAGAGATCGCTACACAATTTTATAACAGTAAATAGTAGTTACTAATCAATGTTCAATTCACTAGAAATATCGCTAATGAAAACAAAATGTTCCCTGGTGATTATTGTTTTGTTTTCCGTCTTCTTTTTTTTTTTTGGGGGGGGGGGGGGGGGTTGTTGTTGTTGTGGTTTTTGTGTGTTTTGGGTTGTGGTTGTTTTGGGGGTTTTCTTGTTGTTTGTTTGTTTTGTGGGGTTTTTTGTGGGGGGTTTTGGGGGGGTTGAAGTGGGGGGGGGGAGTGTACCGTACATTTGTCATTTCGTCTACGGACTAAATAAATGAATACCATACACGTGTACATTTCGTCCACGTACTAAATACATGTGTATGAGAGATTCTGTTTCTATGTGCATATTGTACTTCGACCTGGGTGAATACTGCAAATCTTCACCTAAAGTATCAAAGAAAGAAACGACGCACTTAACACATTTTATTTACGGTTATATGGTGTCAGACATATGGTTAAGGATCACACAGATTTTAAGAGGAAACCCGCTGTCGCCACTACATGGGCTACTCTTTCCGATTAGCAGCAAGGGATCTTTTATTTGCGCTTCCCACAGGCAGGATAGCACAAACCCATTGAGTCTTGCGGAGCACTCACTCAGGGTTTGGAGTCGGTATCTGGATTAAATTATCCCTTGCCTCGACTGGGATCCGAACCCAATACCTACCAGCCTTTAGACCGATGGCCTAACCACGCCGCCACCGAGGCCGGTTATCTAAAGGGTTGCTAGTCACTTCGTACCATGGTCATTTCCTACCTAATTTGGTCGTTTCGTACCCTGGTCATTTCGTACCATTGCAAAAAGTCATTTCGTACCCTAGTCATTTCGTACCTTGGCCATTTCGTACCATAACTGAAAGTCATATCGTACCATGGCATAACAATTTATAACAATCACCCTGGTAGTGTATTTTACAAAATAACATTAAATTACTCATTTGCGGTTAATTTAAATGATATTTTATCTTGGGTACGAAATGATTGGGGTACGAAATGACTTTTCACAATGGTACAAAATCATTAGGGTTCAAAATGACTAGGGTACGAAATTACTTTTTGCAATGGTACGAAATGACTAGGGTACGAAATGGCTAGGCAGCATGGTACGAAATGGATGGTACGATATGACTTGGGTACGAAGTGACTATGATTCATCTTAAGTGATAAAAGTGGAACTTTTCATGGCTCAAAGTATTCGATATAACCAGTTTCGCACAAAATGTTAACACTTTAAAAGACTTTTTTCATATGTACCACTCTCGCAAATTGCGATATTTTTCGTTCGCGCGTCGATCACGCAAGTATAGTTTGCGTAACCCATATTTCGTTATGACATAATTTACATGTTCATGGTGGATTACGTAAAATCGAAATGGGTTACCTGAATTATTAAATGAGAATAAATGTTGTCAATCAGATTTTGGCATTCTCGTTTAATTCGGGCAAAAATCAGCCTGCTCCCCTACCCACCCTACGAAAATGGGCGCTTGCATGTATTTACGCCTCAGCTACTTTGCTCAGTAGTTATGGATGGAATAAAATTGCATATTGCCAAGACAAAACTTCATTTTTTGTCTCTCTCTCTCTCTTTTTTTTTTCTTATTTTTTTTGAAGGGGTAGGGTTGGGGGAGGCAACAATTGCTAATTTGACTAAGTGCTACATTTAGGTCGGACCTTTATCTACTAAACAAAAGGTGCTCCAAAATGTAGTGGGGGAAAACAATTACAAACGCATAAACAAGACCAATAAGGTTGGACTATACCAATTCAAATCCCATAGGCGACCATGTTAACGTTTGTGTTTAAAAACACTATATGCAATATATCAACCAAACTGTGACCCATAAATATCAGTACTACAACCCCTACCTCAAAGTATTAACTGCAACACCCCTAGTTTCGCACAAAATTTGAGTACTTTTTTTTACAGGTACCCCATACATGTTCCAAGCACAAGGCTACTTGACACGGTGGTACTACATCAAATAAAATTGCATACATTTTTAGCCCAGATGAAACTAATTTTTTTTACAACCAACACACTCACATTTATAACCAATCACAGGACTTGTGGTGTTAACTTCTCTATCAAAAGTTCGGTGCACCTCGAACTTTGACCCAGCCGGAAATTAATTGGTATAGTGCAACCATAACTGTCATTCTAGTGAACTTTTGCAGCGAACTTTTATACCGGAAGCTATCGATTGGTAGAACACAAAAGAGAATGTCAAGGGAGGCAACTCTTTATTTCTTTGGTTAATTTGTTTGTTTTAATTGGAGCACCAGCTTAAATGCATCAACACTGTCATAATACCAATAATTAGCTGATTAACAGTATATCGTACAAATAATATACACAGACCCCGATGTATATGAACATAACTTACTATACATAATGTTTATTTATTTCAAATGTTTATTAATTTATTTTTGTTTTTCATATCAAATAAAATAACTATTTTTCCTTTCTCTGGAAATAAATAATCTAATATGTCTTGCTTTCTAGCAATAATGCATAAATGTGATTTGTTTTAATTTATAACCTCTGGTTGTTTTGAATGCTTGTTTTGTATGTTGTTGTTTGTTGGGTTTTTGTTGGGTTTGGGGTTTTTTTCATTCTGCATCTGTATACATGTACCGTATTCAACTTTTCCTTACAAATTTTTTTTTTTTTAATGCATCAACCCTGATACCTTTGTGGTGACATAAGTTAAGTGTACATACACACTAACTTAAAAAGTACAATATTTGTGACCAAAGTCTTAACTTACTTTAAATGAAAATACAACAAAAAGCAAATGAATAATTTAAGGCATTTTTTAATTTTAAAATACATTTATTTTTAAAAAGTAAAAATATTACCTACATATTCAATTGTCATTTCTTTTAAAATAGTGTCACCCTAAAGGTTTCGGCCTAATTGTCAGCATTTCTAAAATAATTTTTGTTCTCAATAGGCCTTTCATGTCATTTTATACATGAAACCATAACTGGTCATCAGTCAGGGTATGAAAACAAAAAGGTTTTTCTAACTACCAACAAGTTGAAGCTTGCATTCAAGAAGACATACCAGGTACTTACTATTACATGATATAGTGCCACCTCAACTAATAGAAACCTAATGTTTTTTTGTTTTTTGTTTTTTAATCCCACTGCCCCCTTTCCTTTCTCTCTTTTGATTTCCATCTCATTTCTTCCCGATCTGGCAAGGCCTCCTATCTTTCAACTTCTTTCGCTGTCCTCCTCCACATCCCAGTCCTTGTCCCTCCAACTGCGACAGGTGCTCGTCTCTTGTGGCTATCTGTGCCACACACCTGCCATTCCCCATCAGCTTTTAGTTGTGGGCTTAGTCTGACCACTTCAGGGAGTCTTCAGTAGTTACTTCTGGCATTGTTAAGAGGCACTTGCAACCACTTGCTATGCACCCCTACTACCGGCGGTCGTCAGTTAGTGCCGTGGGTCAGACCAGCTTTATTAGCGGCAGAGGACGAGGAAGCCAGGGTGCAGGGAAGTACACAGAGACTGCACCTGTGGAGGAAGTTGTTAGGGGCAATGGTACAGACAGCTTAGAAGACAGTGTCGGAGGAAACTGACAGAAAGGGTTGAAACAGGTTGAAATGGTGGGAGAAATTGGAACGTTTTTTATGTTAAGATAATGAGAATGATAGGCAGAGAGTAATAGATGAGAAAGATAAATGAATGTGTGAGCCAGCTTTGACGGGATTTAAGCCACTGTCGTCAGCTTGATTGTCCAGCAGCTTATCCACTAGACCACGGAGAAACTTGTGTTACCTGAAAGTAGTTACACACATAGTTTCCCAATGGTATTAAAATGTAGTCGATCATCCCGGGGTCGCTATAAACCAACTAGATTATCAACCATTAAATAAAAAAATAACCATTTAATTATCCATACAAAAATAAGTAAAACAATTTTTTCACATATACACTGTTTGTTATATATAGACGTTGTCAAATTATATGAAAATGAAATGTAATGTTTGCAAATATATAAAGTATTTGTAGGTGGTTGTATGAACATTTGATTTTAATATTTAATAATTGAGCACATCCTTGTTATCAATTAGATATATATCCTTGTATGAATATACATTTTATCTCAAATAATGAACAATGTGAAGATTCCATGGGTATGACAGTCCTTTCAGTTCTCAGGTGTTTAGGGCTCAGCTAAAATTCTCCCACTTGCTTTGAATAACAATATGTTCAACTTATGCTACCATGTTCACTTTATAGTTCTAACCAATGTCCTGAACTACAAAACTTTATAATGTATCATGGTATGTGTATGAGGCATCTACACCAATTTTGAAATGTTTTGCCTCTGTAATTTTATACTACTTACTTTTGCTTAAAATATAAAAAAACAGGAAATAATCCATTCAATCTACGACAATAATTTTTATCCATTGGTAACATAAAACCCTGCCATTTGCAATTCATATTGCAATAACAGCAACTGCAGTTGATGCTGTCATTAAGTTTATTTTATTAGATACAAGTAGCAATATTTGAAATGAGACGTGTACATAAACCTGTTTTTCAACATTATAGAAGTTATAAATATGTACAATATTAAAGGCTACTGGTAAGATAAAGTTTCTGATTTAACCATCATTTACATTATGAACCTATCTTCGGTATATAAATCTTTAAAACCCATTATTCATATCCGACCCCAAAACTGCATAATATAAAAGATATTATCTCAGCAGTAGAGTACCTACCTCAAGTGTACTGGTGTACCCATATTTGTTTACCAATGTAATTTGTGGTAGATATGGTTGTGCTGTTCTGTCTAGGAAATACTATTTATGAATTCCATTCTACCAATTGTACAGAGCAACCTACATATACCGGTACAGGTATATGGTAGATGTGACCAGTGGTAATGTGAAGTAACATTTGCTGCAACAGCACTAAATACATGCACATCATACCTAACCCATGTACCAGATTCACAAAAACAAAGATATTATGTACACAGTAGGGCAAACACTTCTTGCCGATCAGCATGCAATCCCAGTTCTGGACTAGAAACAGTGCATTTAATTTTAAAACATTCCTTAACTATGTCCAAATGCAGTCGCAATAGCCAACTTTGGGCATTATACACCAACATAATTATACTGTATCAACAAACTCAGAAGAAGCAAAATTTACTAAATGTATTTTTTCAACCTATCTTTAACCATCTTCCTTATAGAATGCCAAATATTTATGATTTAAAATTGTATGGTAGCTACTAAATAAACACTTTCCTAAAAAGGCTGATCACCTTGGAGTCACTGTAACCCAGCTAGACTCAACCTTTATCTAACCATCTTTTTTCCCTAGATTTATAAAAAGATTTAACGACGCACTCAACACATTTTATTTACGGTTATATTGCATCAGACATATGGTTAAGGACCACATAGATTTTGAGAGGAAACCCGCTGTTGCCACTACATGGGCTACTCTTTCCGATTAGCAGCAAGGGATCTTTTATTTGCGCTTCCCACAGGCAGGATAGCACAAACAATGGCCTTTCTTGAACCTGGTTACCAGTTATGGATCACTGGTCGGTGCAAGTGGTTTACACCTACCCATTGAGCCTTGCGGAGCACTCACTCAGGGTTTGGAGTCGGTATCTGGATTAAAAATCCCATGCCTCGACTGGGATCCGAACCCAGTACCTACCAGCCTGTAGACCGATGGCCTAACCACGACGCCACCGAGTCCGGTCCCAGACTTATAATGTTAGAACTCATACATTACTATGTGCCAATGTTCAGAATAATTTGTGTTATTTAAATGAAACACCAAATCATCGATGAGCGGTCGGTCTGAGATCGATCCTCGTCGATGGGCCCATTGGGCTATTTCTCGTTCCAGCCAGTGCACCACGACTGGTATATCAAAGGTTGTGGTATGTACTACCCTGTCTGTGAGATGATGCATATAAAAGATCCCTTGCTGCTAATCGAAAAGAGTAGCCCATGAAGTGGCAACAGCGGGTTTCCTCTCAATATCTGTGTGGTCCTTAACCGTAAATAAAATGTGTTGAGTGCGTCGTTAAATAAAACATTTCATTCCATATTTAAATGTGAAAGAATGAGATAGTGTGGTCTTTGTAGACAAGACCCTGCTTACTATATGCATGTCCGTTATCGTATGCATAGAATCATAAAAAAATATAATACAGTCAAAAATATGTAACAAACTTTACTTGACATCATTGAATGAATATCAAATTGCAAAATCTCTCTCTCTCTCTCTCTCTCTCTCTCTCTCTCTCTCTCTCTCTCTCTCTCTCTCTCTCTCTCTCTCTCTCTCTCTCTCTCTCTCTCTCTCTCTCTCTCTCTCTCTCTCTCTCTCTCTCTCTCTCTCTCTCTCTCTCTCTCTCTCTCCCCCCCCCCCCCCCCCCCCCATCCTACTATCTCTAATTATTACTATTATGACAGCGCTATTTACATACCACGGCTTTGGTGTCGTGGGGCATCCCTGGGATTGGCAGAATCCCATGTCCATCCACATCGCACGACCCATTGCATCTCGGAAGAGCGTTTTCACTCCGAGGGTTTGGTGTCATCGGATATTCCCTGGATTGACGTAAGCACGTTTCCATGCACATAACACGACCCATCGCAATCTCGGTTAAACGTTTCCCTTGCATTAAGAGAAACGCCACCTGTATAATTAAAAAAAGATGACGTCACACAATTGCTTATCGATTTATCTTCCACAAAGTAGACAAAGATTTATCAAAAGAAATACATATATATATGTTACGTGTTGTGTGTCTATGTGCATGTCCATTCTCTCTCTCTCTCTCTCTCTCTCTCTCTCTCTCTCTCTCTCTCTCTCTCTCTCTCTCTCTCTCTCTCTCTCTCTCTCTCTCTCACGACCCATTGCATCTCGGAATAGCGTTTTCACTCCGAGGGTTTGGTGTCGTCGGATATTCCCTGGATTGACATAAGCACGTTTCCAAGATGCCTACATGGATTTTATTTTTCTCGGGTAGATTGTGCACACACGTGGATCTTATTTCGTTTTTATTTTTTATAACAATGTGACATTTGTGAACTGGAATGACTGTCAATTAAGGTGTAAAATTTTCGTTTTGTTTGCATTTGTCTGTGTTTTCTTTTTCGGTTTAAATAAAAAAATAACCGAACAAAAATAATTACATTTAAATACTCTTTGCTATAAAAAAAAATTATGCGGGAAAGGTGTTTTTAGACTGGTTTTAAGTTGATACCATATTATAACATCATGTAGCCCGAGTACTCTGACTGTAAGAGAGCTAGACGGACATTTGGACATAAACACGCTCTCATTACAGTCGGAGACCAAGCTACTAGTAGGCCTATGTATTTTTTTGGCAATTGCCGACAACCAAAAATTGTCAAAGATTTCCGCTCTAATACCACAACAATCCTATATTTGACGTCAAATACATTTACATCGACCATTTTCGAGTTACTTGATTAAAAAAACATTCAGATATTAATCACTTATTAATATTAATGCAGCGGTCGACTTTACAGACCGCTCCCGTTGAGCCGCATGTGGATGGTGTTGGTGCGACGGCGGCTGGAAAGAGGAAGGCAACATCTCCTTCAGTCCAGCCAGCGCGACAGCCTCACGCCCCTGCACGCAAGGATGACTGGCACTTGGCTTTGGGGAAACTCAAGGCTCAGTTCCACGACTACGTGCAGGGCGACACCACGGATACAGCGAAGCTGAGGGGCCGGTTTTCCAAACAGAACTGGAAACCACTACCAGACGGGTGCCACTATGAGCTCCACACACTCAAGCTACAAGAGAACAGGACGGGACTCATCGTGACCCACCGGCGCCAGAAGATCTACCGCCAAGCGATTCTACTGACAGAAATGGACAACAACACCATCCATCGAATCGTCAAGACGATCTGCGGCGCCGGCTACGAAGTCGTCCTCCAAGACTTGGCCACGAGACGTCATCTGCTCCCGTCCCTGAGTGTGACACCGCTCCTCAGCTCACCGTAGGCTCAGCCTCCGCACCCTAACGGTCTTAACGAGGCCACTTACGTGGACATATAGATCAGACTTTAAATATTTAGACCTTCGTTCAAAATTTTATGTTGAAATTACCTCTTTTTTTTAATATTATTAAATAGTCCGATCCTCTCTTCTTTCTCTTATTTATTTTTGGACTGTCCTTCAAAAATGCTCTAAATTATATAAATATTCGACCGAGCAGTCAATTCATTTTATTTTTGGCTTGCAATTTATTATTATTTGTTTGTTTATCCTACTAATTTCTTTTACTAATTGCTATTTTCAAAATTCTGTCCATTTTCACCCCCACCCCCCACCCGTTAAACTAGTTATCTATCTATCTAGTTTCTTTTTGACCGCCCAATCTAATCTAGCGACCAAATTTAATGAGTAGATTTTGTTTTTTTATTAATTATATTAATTTGAGATGCGCATAAAAAATTTAAAGGTCCACTAATTAATTTTTGGATGTAAATTTCAAAATTGTCCCCTTAATTTTTTCTGTCCCGGAGCAAGTCACTGGCTATCCAGAGACAGGGCCCGGGACGGACATGCTCGAAACTCTAGTGGTATATGAGCATGTAAAAATTATTCGCACTCGCACTCGCATCGTCAAAAGTATACGCTCGATTCGTCACCTGTGCCGCCATAGCTCGGCAAAGCACAAACGACAGCCTGTTGTCAGTTTCAGTTAACACGTGCGTTTGCTGATTTCAAATTGTAGGGTTCGTCTCAAAAAGTTAAAAGAGAAATCTTGCGCAGTACGAAGAACGTTCGGTTGAGGATACGGTACTAGAGTCTTTCGTTAAAACCGGTTTGATCTTGACAACGTATTATCGACAATCGTACAATCCTATTTCAGAATTAATATTTTATAAAGTGTTAGTAGAACTTTAGAAGTTTAGTTTGTATACTAACTAGTAACACATTAATCATGTCGTGGTTAGGCCATGTGTCTACAGGCTGGTAGGTAATGGGTTCGGATCCCAGTTGAGGCATGGGATTTTTAATCCAGATACCGACTCCAAACCCTGAGTGAGTGCTCCGCAAGGCTCAATGGGTAGGTGTAAACCACTTGCACCGACCAGTGATCCATAACTGGTTCAACAAAGGCCGTGGTTTGTGCTAAGCGCAAATAAAAGATCCCTTGCTGCTAATCGGAAAGAGTAGCCCATGTAGTGGCGACAACGGGTTTCCTCTCAAAATCTGTGTGGTCCTTAACCATATGTCTGACGCCATATAACCGTAAATAAAATGTGTTGAGTGCGTCGTTAAATAAAACATTTCTTTCTTTACATTAATCATGTATATATTTTTTTAAATAAAATATACTAAAGTAGACAATGAACGTTTTCACTTAAGTTTTAATGAAGTTAGAGCATATTGATTTAATAATCATCCATATGTCTGACGCCATACAACCGTAAATAAAATGTGTTGAGTGTGTCGTTAAATAAAACATATCCTATCCTTCCTTCCATCTGTTGTTGGATGTCTAACATTTGGTAATTTTGACATATAATCGGATGCATGTGCAGGGGGAGGATATTGGAGGTCGGAACCCTTACCTGCCCAAGCTTAAAAAAAATTTGAAATTTATTTTCTGGGGGAGAATGGCCCCATATAAATTTCGCTCAACACAGTCTATAACCCCAACCCCGCTGAAAACCCTGCACACGCGCTTTAGAAACTCGCTACATTTGTTTCTAGCAAGGGATCGTTTATATGTACCATCCCACAGACAGGATAGCATATACCATGGTCTTCTATATACCCGCCGATGGGGATCGATTCTAGACTGACCGCGCATTTCAAAAAACACCTTTTTAGGTTTAAGTAATGAATAAAAATAACATAATTATAGTCTTGAAAAATGTTACGTAAATCGAACACAGTACCCTCTTCCTCTACCCCTAGAGCGTTACGTAATTAGTAACACCCCCTTACATGTAACGCGTATGCCAACAGCTGGCCACTGTCAAAATTTCAAGGCAAATCCCCCACCCACCGACCCCTGGAAAGGCGTTGTACCATACCTCTATGGATATAAATATGTTTTGGAGATATGAGACGACCCCTCAATCAAGACAGTTAAATTTGTTCACAAATTGCGAAATTTCACGTGATCTCTTGTTGGGGAATTCCACACTTGTGATAAGCCAATAAAAATCGAGATCGGTAGGAGCCCGTCAAAAGTGTCCCACTTTCGAAATACTGGCTTTGTTTTTGACCTGGATAAGCCAGCGTAGTGAAACCAATGCGGAGTGCGGCGTCATATATGCACCAAACGTAATTGGATTTTCTGTTCTATATGCTTAAATAATAAAAATATTCCGGATACTGCCGCTTTAATATTACAGGACAGTTATACTATAATAATTACTCTTTATTTATATTGCACTGTGTGTGCCTCTCATCTACCGTATTGAGAATACATTTTAGGCCCGTAGGGAGGATTTTGAGAGGGGGGGATGTCATTTAGGCTTATGGTGAGCCACGAAGTTGCTTAGAGGGGTCCGGGGGCATATTGAAGGGGGAAAAAAGCCACCGGTAGGGGGGTCGACCGACCCTCCCGACCCCCCATTGGCTACGGGCCTGCATTTTTCAAATTTATTAAATTATTTTCTCTTGACAACCTGTGTTGTGAATTGAGGCCACTTAAGTAAACAGATTAAAGAGATATAGTAGGCCTATAGGAAAATACAGATTAGAGTGAAGAGGTAATGTACAGAAAAAAAAACAGATTAAAGAGATATAGTACAGGTAAGGGACAAGTAATGCAGAATAAAGAGAGTACAAATATTGGGAAAAGAGCAGCCGCTCAACACGAATCACACAACACCAGGTATATCACAGTGGCGGATCCGGGGGTCAGTAGGGTGACTAGCCACCCCCTCCCTTCCTGAGCAACTTTTTGTTGTGTGTTCATTCCAAACATATACTGTTACTTCAAAGTTTTGTTCAGGAAGATGCAAATAAAGCCATTCCGTTAGCGAAAATAATATGCCTCGCCCTGTTGTCAATCAGGTGTAGGCCTACAATTGTACCGATTATGGCTTGCATCGATAAGGACAAAATTAAATCGTTTTCTACATGTACTGTATTTTGGTGTGAATCAGGAAAACGGCAAAAAATGTATTAACTTATTAAAATGATTAATTAGGAATCAGATCCTCGGAAATCAGTGAAATAAGGCTCTAAAATGCTTTGCCCCCGGAACTTTCACCATGGCTCAGCCCCTGCCGGTTAACTCCATCCCAATCCAGCCACACACTCGGAATCACTCCCTTATTATTTTCTAGATCCTCCACTGGTGGGGATTTTGTCACAATATTTACATGCAACTAAACAAACATCCCTTTCCGAATGTGTTTCACACAACACGAAACGTGTCTTGATCATAACTAAATATCCCAGTCGGATAGGGGTGGTGATGTGTCCGTGATTTCTATGGGTGTGGGGATGTATTCCCCAGTGGTAAAGCACTTCATTGATGAGCGGTCGGTCTTGGATTGATCCCCGTCGGTGGACCCATTGGTCTATCTCTCGTTCCTGCCAGTGCACCACGACTGGTATACCAAAGGCCGTGGTATGCGATATCCTGTCTGTGGGATGGTGCATATGTAACACCTACCCCCCCCCCCCTCTCTCTCTCTCTCTCTCTCTCTCTCTCTCTCTCTCTCTCTCTCTCTCTCTCTCTCTCTCTCTCTCTCTCTCTCTCTCTCTCTCTCTCTCTCTCTCTCTCTCTCTCTCTCTCTCTCTTATTATTGTCATTAATTTCACAGCACTATTTACATACCATGGATTTGGTGTCGTGGGACATTGCCTGGGATTGGGGGAAGCCTGTGTCCATCTACATCGCACGACCCATTGCATCTCGGACGAGCGCGCTTTCTCTCTCTCGCTCTCCACTAACCGTAACGTCGCCCTTATATATATATATATATATATATATATATATATATATATATATATAGATAGATAGATAGATAGATAGATAGATAGATAGATAGATGACGTCATGCAACTGTTTGTCGTTTGAACTTTGACCTCCACAAAAAAACATCGGGGTTTTCCGTATTTAATGTTACTGGAAATAAAGCCGATGGGCTTAAATTCGGATAACATTTTTCAACAGGAATCTCCCCTAGCTTACGATATCGTGTTTACTATTAAAAATAGAAAGAAAAAAAACTTTCTACACCTATAGGCCTAACGACAAATTTTAAATGTATAGCCTACTAAAATTAAAGATTCATTATTTTTACATTTAGCTATGATAAAATAATAATAATAATAATAATAATTTAAAAAAAACCCACCCAGATATAATATTTACATGATTAAATAATAATATGAAAACTTCAATTTGCTGGTAGTCTACTTGCTTCGTCAAGAATCATTAGCTAATTTAAGCGTCATGAATCCACAACGGGACTGTCCTGATTTTGCTGCCATTGTTTCTAACTTAAACATTAGACCTACATACTGAATCAAATTCTTCTTCAGAATATCAGTGTTTGTACATTTAATTTGTTTCTGAGCATCCTACTCTTTGTAAGTAGCTCAAACTGGAGTTCCACTCCTAATACTTTCATGTAGGCTTACGAACACGTGTATAGACCTACTAGGAAATAAAATGAAGTTGGAACTAGTACAAACAATAGGACGGTCAGAAACACAATCAATCTATAGTCATTGATATATCATATACAGAATTTAAAAAAAAAATGTAATTAGAGTAATTACAAAGTCTTCGTTAGTCAACACCTTAATGGCAACAAACCCAGAGCAGTATCATCAAAATAACCCTACACGAAAATTATATTAATAGGCCTACGCATCGGAAGCAGTCACCTCTGTCCTTAACAATGAAACCGATGTGACTAGAATGCGTGCGTGCATTGCCCCACCTGAACAAAAAGTCGAATTAATAACTGCCACCTCCCTCATCTGATATTTAAACATATTTTGCTTGTGACTAAGGTTGTCATATATAACGATAATTATTATGTACTCGGATACAATCCTAAGTTGCACCTTTTGTCTTTGTCATGGCATAACACATATATTTTGTTAACTTAATTTAAGCCCTGGGCCTAATTTCAGACAAAATGTATCTTCTCTAAGGTGGTATTTTCCGTATTCCGGGGCTAGGGCATAAATATGAAAAATTCCGGTATGTATATGTGTATTATGTGTTGTGTGAGGGTGTGCATGTGCATATGTGTTGTTTAAAATACGCTGAGGAAAAGCTAAACAAACATCCCTTTCCGAATCTGTTTCACACAACATATGGGAACGTGTGTGGCCTTTGTCCACGTGACATTGTCTCTTCCCACGCCGCCACCCCCCAAATGAATTTTCTGGATCCGCCACTGATTATGACATGCGAAACTGGGACCCAGTCTGAGGGGAAATGTTGTGATATGACGTCACTTCACATGTAAGCTGTCGGTCCTCTTACTGTGCATACATGCAAATCTGATATAACGGGGTTTTTTTTTTTTTTTTGGGGGGGGGGGGGTGTTTTTTTTATTTCATATTTATAGTTAAAACTAAACCAGCATAATATTATATTTGTAACACATTAATAGTGTCCATCTTGAAAAAATGCCCGCGTTTACTGGTACACAATTATTTTTGTTAAATTAAATTATATTTTAAAATGCTGCCAATAATTTGTGCTGTTCAATCTAAATATTAAAATGAATAATTAAAAAATATAGTTTACATGCCTTCAATTGCTATAGGATAACTTTTTTTTCGCAGTAGAAATTGACCCTAGTTACGGCTAGTTGTTAACCATTACGGCGTTGTTTTTCGCTATTAAACCCATTTTTTCACAAATAAAATTGCACTTTACTTACCGTTTATTATTTAGAATATACATTTCCATTCATCTGAAGTGTTTTTTGGTAATCCTGGTAATCCTGGTGTTTGTAATACCACAAAATGCATTTTTCGTATTTCTGAAAAACGGACGCACGTTTGAGAAAAAACCGTTGAGTAGACAAGGTCTAATCTATTTTTAGACGGGATATTTCCATTTCAATGTCACAGACGTTGGTATACCACGTGACCGTTATCACTTTGGTTCGGTTTGTTTTCTCGTGCACGGTTCGCGCAATCAACATCCGATTTGTTGTTGTTCATTTGTGAGATTTTTCTTCACAGTTCGTGAACATTTTCAGTAACACTAAAGTTCAGACAAGTAAGTATCTCAATACAAAACGTTACAAACCCTTAAAACCAATAATTTTGCTAAGACCTACGATATCTGGAGAGGGGATACAACCAGGACAGAACAGTTGGAACAGTTGGAGAGGTGAAAAGAACGCACCCCAAGTCTGTGAAATTTGTCGTGACGTAGGCATTGTTGTGCTTCGAGCGTTATCTACCGGTGACATCAGAATACAAACTTTCAAAATTATTTCAAGCAATTGGGACATGGGGATTCCCATGGTATTTATCGATATAAAACCTGCTTTTTCACTCCATTTGATAAAAACGTGATCTAAGTGTGTTACTGGTTTGTAGATTAACCAAATTATAATTTATTTTCGCTGGATGGAACTAGGGTGTGCGGCTTTAAGAATATCTAAGCTATTTAAAAAAATAACAAAATAAAAATCCTTGAACCGGATTTTGAGCATTTTACAATTTTAGCTTTCCGACTATTTTTTGCGTATTTACATGTTTTATGTTTATTGTACGAATACACTGTTATGTAATGTATTCGTGTGATTTTACATTGTGCTTGGGGTTTTTTTTATGTGGCAATGATTAAAAAATAGAGAGAGAGACGTTCATAATGAAGAGGAGCATATCAGGGAGAAGAATACCAGTCGATATAAAACAATACCACATATATAGGCCAGCTAACAGTAATGCAACAATCATAAGCGTACGGGTTCCCATTTTTGTAAAGGGAGGGGGGGGGGGGGGGGGGGGGGGGTATTATTGAATGTTGCCCGAATTAAACAAAAGTGCCCGAATCTGGATTGCAACGTTTATTCATATTAGCATTACTGCCAAACAGCTATATAGGGTTTTTACATGGATTACAACTAATTTTTTGGGTAGAATAATGAAATTACGTGGTTAAAAGTGTTCAGGCCAGCTAATTTTACCCGATTTTCTCCATTATTTTTGCCCGAATTTAAGGATTTTCTCCAGCTGCCAATCCCCCATCCCCCTGTCTCGTACGCTTGTGGCAACAATTATTAAAGGGACATACCCTAGTTTTTAAACACTAAGGCATATTTTTGACTATTGGGGACGTTTTTGATAACGGAAATCATACTTTACATAGATTTTATTGTTTAGATTATCCATTTCTGTACATTCGAAGTGTTTTTGGTCATCCCGGTGTTTTTAATATTATTATTTTTAATATCACACAATGCATTTCTCATATTTTTAAAAACACGCGTGCGTCTGAAACATAACAGTTATGGAATCGAGTTTTAGTCTAATTTTAGAGGGTATTTCACCATTTCAAGACTCACGTTTCACTCACTTGTAACTTTATCCAATTGTGTGACACGCTTGCAGATTAACTAAACTTAGTGTTAATTTTTCACATGTTGAAACTAGGGTATGTCCCTTTAAACAGTATGCGAAGACGCAGGTAAAGTTTATTTAAATTATTATAAATGTACATAAATATTTCAACTTTACGGTTTTATCATCTTAAAAACATTATTTACAAGGACCGAAGTAGGGGTTTTTATAAAATAAAAAACAAAAATGAATAGAAAAAATTATATTACAATTGTAATTAATGTTTTTATAAGTCAAAGAAGAAATATCTCCAATCCGTAAAATATGATTTAATCATCTTAAAAACAACATTTACGACGATTGAAGTCAGTTTTGTGATTAACAATAATGAATAGGAAAAACCGACTACAATAGGGGTTGTGACTGTACTGCAAGTGCTACGAATATATTGTAGGCTAATTAACGTTTAAGAGTTTTATTTATTGTTCGTTTGTTTGTTAGGCCAAAGAAAATAAATGTCTGGTCTCTGGTTAGCGCGAGCGTCGATTTTGACAATGGCGAATAAACATTTAAAAATAATAATAATAATAATTTCCCATGGTATGACGTCGATTTTTGTAGAGTAACTTGTGGGTTGTACAGACACCACCACCCCAACCCCCACCACCACCCCCCGTGTTACTCTTTAGGAATATATTTAGGGTACCAAGGCAAAGGAGAGGGCACCATGGCCATTTTTATTATTATTATTATCAGTTTTTTATCCTTGTAAACTCTATATTTGATAGTACAGAGTTGGAAATCAGTTTTGCGAGTTAAGGATAATATACATGTATATATTTATATCTCGAAATTGTTGGCGTCAGCCAATAAGTTTGAGATATCGTTACATTGGAGATAATTAAACATATGTATTTTGTGGGGGAAATAAAACAAAATAAAAATGACTTTGTAAATTGCAAGAACACATTTTTTTCAGACCTTTAACGTGTTGGTGAGCGGGACAGTTGTTAACGTGTTGTTTGTTTCTTTTCCTTTCGTTGTTCCAACATCTGGGCAGAACACCAATCACTGAACATTGCAGACGACATCCACACAGTTTCGTTATTGCAGTACTGGCATGGCAAGGATTTCACTTGCTTCAAACTCCTTGGGTTTGCAGACTGATAATTAGCAGCACATTCTTAATCTGTTCTGGTGTGGTTACAGCAGACGAAAGCATTTTAATAGTTGTTCTTTGCCGAGTTTACCAAATTACTACCATGACACACCTTCAGTGTATGTTCTGGCATGACGCGATAGATTATATTTAATTTTCTATTATGATTCTTTTGTTCCCTGTACAAAACTGGTTTTTAATATTGACATTTTAAGTATGTAATCTCCCTGAAATGGCTGCAAAACGGCATTTTAGAGCCTCTAGATTTTAAAATTTCCAGGGAGAATGCTCCCTAGTGTCTTGCGCCTTCCATGCTCGTTCCAAGAATTCATCAGCCCCCCCCCCCCCCCCCCCCCCCACAAAAAAAACCCACAAAAAAACAACAACAACAACAACAACAACAACAAACAACAACAACAAACAAACAAACAAAAACAAAAACAAAACAAACATTCCTAACTACGGCCCTGCTGTAGTTACTCATCTGCTGATCATTGAAAGCACACCTAAGTAATCTCATACAATTAGCTGTTTTTCACAAGTGCAGCAATTTCGGAGACCGTCACTTGTAAGTTGATTAAACTATTAATACTTGGCAATACAAATTATAAAAACTAATTACTGTAACTTGTAACAATAAATGTTTTTTATATGTTTATTTAAAAGAAACAAGTTAAGGTATTGCAAATATTGTGCTCAAGGAATTGGTATCTATGATCAAAGACAAAAATAATAAAACTAAAATATGGCCTTGGCTATTGTTTCTCGAAATATTTTATTTTTTATTTTTTATATTTTTTTAATTTATTGTCCCCAGCAACAAGAGCAATGTCAAGGTTGGGGGCCTCGAATCATTACTGTACAATTGTATGCTGTATAAATTTTGTTACAAAAATTATTATTTACAATTGTTTGTACTATAGGAATTATAATTAACCTGTTTTTGTGTAATATAAAAATAAAAGACTTCTTCAAAAATACATAGATCATTCAAATTCGACCCCCCCCCCCCCCCCCAAAAGTAATAATAATAATAATAATATTAATAAATAAAAATAATAATAAAATAAAATAAATTAATAAATAATACAAATAAATAAATTAATTTTAAAAATAATAATAAATGATAATATACTCTTCAAAAGAAGAAACGCAAAACCACATTGTCGTAACATTTGGAGAATTGATTTAATTATTGAATGGTGAGTCCGATAATTACCAAATGTTGCAGGATTGTTCACAATTCACTCTAGTCCATTGTGAGTAAGTGATAGGACACACCACCAAGGTCAAGGTCATCTGGAGTCAATACTGGGTGTGGCCTCCGCGTGTGTTGACAACTGCCTGGCACCGCCTGCCCATTGAAGCAACCAGAGTACGGATGACGTCCCGGGGGATGGTGGCCCACTCGGCCTGCAAGGCTGCTGCCAGCTCGGGCAGGGTCTGGGGCTGTGGTTGTCGCTGTCGGAGGCGTCGGTCCAACTCGTCCCATAGATGCTCCATTGGGTTCAAATCCGGTGATATCGATGGCCAAGGAAGGACATTAATGTTGTTGTTCTGTAGGAAAGCCGTTGTGAGACGTGCTGTGTGAGGCCTGGCGTTGTCATGTTGGTACACTGCGTTGGCGTTGGCCATAACTGGAACGATGTGTGGCCGGAGGATCTGGTCAATGTAGCCCTGTGCATTCAGGTTGCCCTGCACGTGGACCAGGTCAGTTCTGCCAGTGTGTGAGATGGCTGCCCACACCATGACACTACCCCCGCCGAATCTGTCCACTTCCTGCACGCAGTTTGCCTATAACGTTCACCACGACGCCTATACACGCGACATCTTCCATCATGACGTCGGAGCAGAAATCGGGACTCGTCACTGAACCACACCTGTCTCCATCGCAGTTGAGGCCATTGTCGATGAATCTGGCACCACTGCAGTCGGAGTCGACGGTGTTGTGGTGTTAAGATGACACCTCGAACTGGACGTCTGGCACGAATTCCTACCTCACGTAGGCGGTTCCGTACGGTCTGGTCGGATATCCTGCGCAAACCTGGTATTGCTGCGGCTGTGGAGGTGGCAGTAGTCAATCGTTCCCGAAGGTGGCGTACCCGGATGTAGCGGTCTTGCCCGGGGGTAGTGACCCGTGGTCGACCGAATCTAGGGAGGTCACGTGTTGATCCATGTTGCTGGTAACGGTCCCACAGTCTGGAGATGGTGCTTGGGGACACATGGAATGCCCTGGCAACGGCCGTTCTGGATTCGCCTGCGTCTAGTCGGCCGATGGCATTGTTTCTCTGCGGTTCACTGAGACGTGGCATGTCCTGGATTTCAACTGTCGGCCAGATACAGAGGCCAGGCAAGCGAACACCCTGCACTTTTATACTGTCGGTGTTCATGTTGCACGTGCAGACAACGCACGTGCAGTGGTGACATGGTTTGCACGTGGCTGCGTTTTTGCGAATATTCACATTTTGGAACTTTATTGTACAGTAGCTGCGTTTTATCGAATGTAACCGTGGGAATGTGTTTGGGACATGCAATGACCTTATATTCACAAAGCATGAACCGGTAGGAAACATAAAATCGGAGTTATAACCCATTTGTACCCTTTTGCGTTTCTTTTTTTGAAGAGTATATATGAATATATAAAATTTAAAAAAACCCACACAAACAAACAAAAACAATAACAATATCATTCTGGTGATTAGAGAGAAGAGGAAGAATAAAGAAAGGAAGTGAAGAAAAGAAAGAAGAAGAGAGGAAGGGGAAGGACGAGTTTGTATTTTCCCACTCTGCAGTATGAGCATTCACTTCTAAAATACCTTTTCATGATAGAAAATAAAAAGATTCAACCATGGTGTCCAATTTTCGGTGAATTTTTTATAATCACAGTTTTTAAAAAGAATGTATTTTTCTATTGCAAATTGTAGTGGTAGAGTATTTTTAATTGCTAATATATTTAAATTCTGGGTTTTGGTTCTCATTCTGTATATATAATATTTTATGTTAATTGTAAGCCAGTTTACAAATCTGCTTTTTTCATTGTCTATCATACCAAAATACTATTATTTTCTTTTTTAACTGAAGGTTTACACCAGTTTCTACCAAAAGCCATTTTTCTACTTCTTGCCATAATTCATGTAGTATTTTACAGTCATAAAAAAAGATGTAATGTTTCAGGTACTAAATTCCAAAAACTGAATGAATTTGATCGTATGTAATGTATTTTGTATAAAAGAGTATTGGTGGCTAGAATTCGTTGTATTAATCTATATTGGAACCACAATAGTGTTGAATCTGTTAGACATTTAAATGGTAAAACATTATATTTTTTCCATTCTTGCGGTTCTACAATGAACCCTTCATTTTCATATTTTATTTGAGATTTTGGCGTTATAGGTTTGTAATTTATTAGCCTGTACATATCATTGCAACCCTTTCCAAAACATATTTGAGATTTTCAGTTTTTTACGTTTAATAAACTTATCACCATAGATTATAAGTTCCTTAATAGACACACCCGTTGAGATTTGGAATATTGTACTCCATTTTGTATCGTCTAATAATTCTTCTTACCCACGTTGATTTTAGAGCTATTATGAAATGTTTTATGTTTATCATTTTAATCCCTCCATCTTGATAGTATAATCAAATATTGTTTCAATTTGTCGGGCTTATTTTGCCAAATGAATTTAAAAAATATTGTATTGAAGTTTTTTATTATTATTTCATTTTGGTTAGGTAAGGAAATAAAAAGATGAGTTAATTTTGGAATAATCATAGTTTTCATGACTGTAATTCTTCCCAGGGCTGTTAGTTTTCTAATCGACCACATTTTAATGTATTTTTTAGTATCCTGTAATTTATTTGTATAATTTAGATCAATAATCTGTTCTAAGTTAACTGAGAAGTTTATACCTAATAAATTAAATTCTGTTGTACCCCATTCTAACTTCCATCTTGTGTGGTGAAAAACGTCTTTTGAATATTTTTTGCTTCCTATCCATATTACTTTTGTCTTTGCATAATTTAATTTGAGACCAGAAATATTTGCATAATAATGTAGTGTAGACATTGTGCTGTCTAGGGACTCGGGATATCCATCGAGAATGAAACTTGTATCATCTGCATATTGGGATATCAAATATTCTTCACATTCTATAGTAATTCCTTTTATATTCTTAGAATTTCGAACTAAAATTGCAAGAATTTCTGGACAGATAATAAATATGTATGGCGACAAGGGATCACCTTGTCTACAGCCTCTTTCCAGTTGAAACGATTTGGACAAAAATCCATTCTACAACTAGTCCAGTAAAGTTGTAAAATACCTAGAACAGATTGCTACAGAAGGTTTTTTTGCTTTGACTGGCTCATTGGACCCCACTGAACATCATATCAAAAGTTATCCCAAAGTTACCCGCCTAAGGGCCCTAATTTGCATAAATTCAAGATGGCCGCCACGTCAGAATTCAATGTACAGCAAACTTTTTTATGGGTGATTTTAGGGCCCATAAATGTATGAACAACATATAGGAATGTGATATCAATCTATCAAATAAGACTACTTCCGTCATGATATGACGTCACTATGACGTAGTATTACGTCATGACATGACATAGTCCCTGATTTTACTGAAAATAGATATTTTGTACCTTGTTATTGTAATTCCCTGTAGAATTTGGTTTTGATTGCTGTTTCTTTAGCCCTAGAAGACTCTTTGGGACCAAATATTTCCTACTTAGTCCAATAAATCAGCTGCACTACTTGGCTCAGCCCCTAGGTACAAGTCCGTGTCATCCTCAGTCACGTCAATTATAGCTGTGCTATTAGAACAGTCATCACCACGACATTCACTACAGGCATTTGTGCATTTCAGGCCTTGCTTTCTACAGCTACATCTGTTTGTGGAGCAGTCCCCTTTACACTGGCACCGTATCAACTTAAGAATATAGTCAGGGGCAGGCTGACAGTCCATTGTTCTAGGTAGAAGTTTGCCGTGCAGATTCTGCCATCCCCAATCTACAGACCTCAATGTACATTCCTCATCCTTCGAAATTCAACATTTAGCCAGGTAAAAGGCTCGATAGATATGGTACTGTCCGGCATCCAGTGAGGGTGGAAGATTTTGTATTTCTACGCTGGTAGCGCACCTCACTACTTTGTCCTTGAGCTTCCTTATCCGTAGTGAATCTAAGGACTCTGTCTTCTTGCCTCCGTATAATTCCACGAGGACCTTCTCCCCTGAGTTTTTCAGCTCCTCACTAGTGGAACAATCCAACATTTGCTCCAGCCGCTTTGCAAATGAAGAGTTTGACATTGCCCTTTTAAGTGGTAGTCCCTTGCCAATCCCGTACAATCTGGAAGTTGTGTCACAACCCCCAATGGCATGGATGATGGGTAACAGGTAGCAAAGCTTTTCACCCAGAGAAGTTTGCAAAGCATTGATCTGCCACTCTCTAATTTTAGTGTTTTTATCTGGTTTCACTGCTTTGTCCGATCGAAATATCAAATCATCCATGTCCTCTTCAGCATGGTGACAAAGTAACACCAGAAGGTCGGTGTCTTCTCCAATAACATGTGTAGCACCATTTTATGCGCACTTCACCCCAGTTAATGCAATCAAAAGATCAGCATCACCTTTGGAGTGCAGTGTTTTGATACCTTGGGTTTGGAGTTTTTCAGACAGGAAATTGATTAATTTCTGCTTATTTTCGTCGTTTGCCAAAAAGTGTTCCTTTTTCGACTTTAGCGCCATGCTGCCAGTATTGAACACCTTTGGTCCAACTGCACCCTTTGATCGCCTGAGATGAGTCACATATTTTGTGGAGATGTCCGTTTCATATCCATCGAAAACGACAATGGGATTTGAAAACTTTTTCACATACTTGACGTACGTAGAAGCTATGGAGTCAAATGTTTCACCCCTTTTCCAGGGAAATCTCTGTAAAAGAGAACCTCCATCGAGGACATTGTACACTGGTTTGCTGTCACTTGTTTGCTGGCCTTCATTTGATGGAGTGGACGGTAGCGCATCAGCCAGTTGTGGCTTGTTTGCAGGGCGGAGAAGACCGTGTTTATCAAACAATGCTGTTGGTTGCGCAGAAAGTTCATATTTCAATAGATCGTCCATGCTATACTCGCTGTTATTAGTTAAAATTAGCAGCCTCTGAAAGAGAAGCTGAGGGTCAACTTTTAGTTTTTCGCCATCCACAACCAGCTGTTTCAGTCCCATTCTTTCTATTTGGTCCTTCCTTCTGAAGACAAAATCAAATGCGTTTTGTCCCTCCATTTTGTCCAAGATAGCTTCTCCAACTTTCCTTGCTTCATGTGGGTTACACGAGGCACTTGCAGTCACGCCAGTGGCTACACTCTGTAATGCTCCTTCTTCTGACACGAATGGGTTGTAGTCATTGAGGTACTGGAAGATCTCGTAAGTGTCTTTATGATCGCGTTCCTTCCGCGCAACAAAAAGGTCCTTATGCTGATCACTAGTACTGTATGTTGCACCTGTAAGTTCCTGCATTGATTCGTTGATGTCAGCACAGGCGGGCATTGCAAGAAGCCAGCGTGTCCGCTGCTTCTCTTCCATACCCCGACCTCTTGTCAAACCCCCTGTGGATTTGACTGTCCGCATAAGAGCCTCTTCGATGACCAGATCACTTGGCAACCCAGCCCAGAAGCGGTCACTGCGCCGAATGACAAAAAGACCAGAACTGAACTTGTTGTAGACATCAGGGCTTGTTTCTTTCAATGCCAGCATATCCTGAAGATGGATCTGCACTGATTTCACGTAGAAGTTATGTCCAGATGCGGCAAGATAGGAATGCATGTCCTGGAGACACTTCAGGTACAATTGAAAGTCACCCGTCCTTTGAGATCTCAGAAACGTCTTCAACAACTCAACCATCCCCATGTACTGGATCCAGAGTCTTCCTGTTGGGAACTCGGACAAACATTCTTTCTCTGCTTCCATTTTCTCCTTTATCCGGTCAAATACATCCTGCTGGCAAACCACTTCGTCAGTCATCTCCTCTGCCAGGAAAGCATCACAGCATTTCAGGGCCTCCCGAAGGTCATCTGAGGTATCTGGGACGTCTTCCTCTCCTGAAAAAACGGGTACATCATAGCATCGTGTTAAGAGCAGCGTCTACCAGGACGTGTCCTCTAACATCCCTTGCATATGCCTTTCCAGCTAACATGTGCTCCACAGCATTGCCAGCATAAACTAGCTCCAGTGTTTCCTTCAGGCCCGATCCTTGCATTATGTGACCGATACTGCCAAAGTAACTTATTGTGGTGTGAAAACCCCCAAGTATCAGAATGATTGGCTTGAGAATGCTGGCTGCATGTTCATTCAGAATGATTGTTCTAGATTTCCACCAGAGAGGCTGGTCGAATGTGACCACTGGAACTGTGCCTTGATGCTTGCTTTCAGTAGCAACGAAGTGGAGTGTAGAATAAATGCATGTCATATCAGTTGGGTCAAGATCCAACATAGGAAGGAAGTGAACACTAGCCTTCCCTGGATGGTCCCCCTTGCGCAACGCCTGCATCATTCCACTCCAGCCTGGGGACCGTGGTCGAAGGGACCATAATATACTTTCCACAAAGTGTCCAGTTTTCCATGCTGTTTGTCGGCCACTTCGACCAGGGGCAATTTCTTGAATACCAATAGAAGGCTCTTCCCTTTAAGGTGTCTATAGTAATTTTGGCATCCTCCAGTCCGCCTGTTGTTGAGATCTGGGTTAGTCGCGGAATAGCACCTTGTCTTTTTGGCATACCAGGGGTCATTGGCATTATGATGCCCATTGCATGGACTGTACCACGTCAATCTAAAGTCCTCAGATTGTGGTCAACATTGTCTGCTATGTACTGTCCAAAGTGTCCAGCTACCGGAATATCTGTGCCCTTAAAACAAGCCGCACTTGATGCAAAGTTCAGTACCTCTGAATAGGACACGCATAGCCCATGATTATTCAAACTATCAATTAAGAACCGCAATCCGTACTGGTGATGCATTTGAACCTCAAACTGAAAATGTGCCCGACGTCATGTCATGACACAAAACTACGTCATAGTGACGTCATATCATGACGTAAGCACTTATAACTGATAGATTGGCATAACATTCCTATCTGTTGTTCATACATTTATAGGCCCTAAAACCACACATAAAAATGTTTGCTGTACATTGAATTCTGACATGGTGGCCATCTTGAATTTATGCAAATTAAGGCCCTTAGGGGGGTAACTTTGGGGTAACTTTTAATATGATGTAGAGGGGGCTCTAGGGAACTGTTTAAAACAAAAAATCCTTCTGTAGCAATTTGTTGTAGGTTCGGCCATATTCAGCATAGTTTTACTGGTCTAAACACATTTGATGAAACTTCAAGAAATATATATAGAAAATATGTCATTAGGGACCACATACCGTAAGTCATTTGAGATAACGTGTATCTTTATGTCAAAGTTTAAGACAAACATACAAACCCTTAATTCGAGTTAATTCGAGATAGTATGACGTTTGAGATAAGTCTATTGTGCATATATATACAGCCCAGCAGGCACGGATCTAGAATTTTTTGCAGGGGGTGGGGTTAGTGTCAGAATTGTTTGCAGAGGAGTTCATGCTGGGGTGTCATTAAACATTCATTGACGCACTCATTAAAATAAGGGAAACAAAAATTGTTGTCCTGAGAGGGTGGGGGTGGGGGGTCTGGATCCGTGCCTGCCTAGGAGAGTGCTCTACACCTGTAGGCCACATCCAACACAGACCAGAAGGAATATATGTTATAGTGTTGCTATTTTAATCTGTAACAGCAGGTTTACATTATCTGGAAGAATAATAAGATAGTCTCTTTAGACTTGCCTGGTAGTTGTTCAATGCTGGCACCATATTTAGATGGGGGCGGGACGTAGCCCAGTGGTAAAGCGCTCGCTCGATGCGCGGTCGGTCTGGGATCGATCCTCGTCGGTGGGCCCATTGGGCTATTTCTCGTTCCAGCCAGTGCACCACGACTGGTATATCAAAGGTTGTGGTATGTACCACCCTGTCTGTGAGATGATGCATATAAAAGATCCCTTGCTGCTAATCGAAAAGAGTAGCCCATGAAGTGGCAACAGCGGGTTTCCTCTGTCAATATCTGTGTGGTCCTTAACCATATGTCTGACGCCATATAACCGTAAATAAAAAGTAAACATTTCATTCCATATTTAGATGTGAAAGAATGAGATAGTGTGGTCTTTGTAGACAAGACCCTGCTTACTATATGCATGTCCGTTATCGTATGCATTAGAATTAAAAACCTCCTCAGAATCATAAAAAATATAATACAGTCAAAAATATGTAACAAACTTTATTTGACATCATTGAATGAATATCAAATTGCAAGATATTGCTAGCGCTCTCTCTCTCTCTCTCTCTCTCTCTCTCTCTCTCTCTCTCTCTCTCTCTCTCTCTCTCTCTCTCTCTCCCTCCCTCCCTCCCTCCCTCCCTCCCTCCCTCCCTCTCTCTCTCTCTCTCTCTCTCTCTCTCTCTCTCTCTCTCTCTCTCTCTCTCTCTCTCTCTCTCTCTCTCTCTCTCTCTCTCTCTCTCTCTCTCTCTCTCTTTCTCTCTCTCTCTGACACCTGGGTTGGGAGTAGATCTCTCAGAATTTCTGTTACCTGAAAACAAAGTTAACAATTCTTAATTTTTAAAGAAGCTCTTTTTAATTTTATCTGAGACCTGTTCACTGATTTATACTAGTCTGCTAACGTTAAATTGATTCTGAATGACATGTAACTATAGACTAAATAATGTTAAAACTCCTATTAAAAGATTATTTAGTTTTAAAACTATACCAGCTCTTGTAATATTTTTTTTTACTAAACCTTTCATGAAAATTTTATGAAAAATGTTCATCAACTATAGATAAAATTTCTTCTTTTTATTAAAGGGAGGATCAACTCAAATATGAGCCTGGTGTGTTGAAAAGATGCATACCCGGACGACCAACATATACTGACACTTTAAGAAATGAAAAATGCATAATTTTAGAGTTGATAAAAAAAAAACCGTGATTATTCCTGCTAACTGGGGGGGGGGGGGGGGGGGGAAGCCATTTTGTTTCGTTTTTGTGACGTCCGGTGGTATAGCTTGGGGCGAAGTGACGTCAGCTCCGTCCAACGCCTCTATGTACAGTGTAAACAAACGCTCTAATTTATGACAAGGCACTTCACTTTCATCAACCTGACTTGTAAAACAACATAAATGACTTGATACTATAATAAACTATTTAACTAAATATATTTCAATTTGCATCAATAGAACGAAATGGAGTTACATGTATAGTATTTTACTCTTTTAAAAAAATCCAAAGAAAAAAATGCATATTATTAGGCCTATTGGTAGGGTACATTTGAGCAAAAACGACCACTCACGATACCCAAATGATAATTTTCTTTTCTTTGGGACTACGTAATTGGTCAGTTTTGTGATTTTAAATGGGAAAGTCTACTTAATCAACGGTTTTACAGAATTACTTACAGTAATAAACCAGGACGGCTGATAATTTTCATTACGATTTGAGGGGTGTCCGCGCGGTTATCACATAATACCCTGTGATCTTAATAAAAAAGACACGTCTTTTTAGTGTGTCTAGACACAGTCTGGGGACCGTCTAAATATATATCTGCCAATCAGGAACCCCAGGTACAGGCCACGGTAAGAAAAGACCAATTAACCAAGAAAACACTCCGATTATTATTTCAGTACGTGGGTTAATTTATGTACAAAACATCCGCAAAAATCAGGTATGTTTTGTTTCTTCATTTCGAAGACTAATTCCTGACGTGACACGTTAGGTATTACGTAACCACCAGCTCGCCAGATGGTGTATTCACTGGGATGGTACAAAATGGCTGCGCCCGTTATATATAATAGCCGTCACATTTAAGCATTTTCATTAATTAACTATACGATTATACTTGTTGATATTAAGCAATAATGTGCATTATATATCGTTGGATATGCATACCAGGCCAAATACCTTAATTGTCCTTTCCTTTAACCATATGTGTTGAGTGCGTCGTTAAATAAAACATTTCCTTCTTCCTTCCTTCCTGATCCTGTATGTAATTAAAAGTAGACCAGTAGAGCTAATTTTAATCAGTTTGGTTGAAAATTCAAAATGGATCAAACAGCACACTAAGCATACGTAACACCATATATAGTGAAACCCGCAGCAGTTATGGAGAATATCACTAGTTATGTGGGGTTTCTTTTGGAGGGACGTGCAATCCCGTGACGAATTTATTACTTTTTAGATCTGTTTTATAAACACAAATTACAGTAACAGTCAAACTTTTAAACAAAGTACACACACATTTTGAGTTGTAATATATTTTAATAACACAACATGCCATTAAATTCTGTAATATATAATAATAATAACAAAACAAATAATCAAAATCAGAGAGGAATTTTACTTATAGAATGCAGGAAATTGCATTTCATGATATCAAATTTTCAAAATTTTACGTGGGAAGATACAGACGAACTCCCTAAAATCCGAACCAAAGTGTTAACAACTACGTTAACAATGTTAAGTGTTAACAATTACCGTTAGATTACCCCCAAATTTTGTCCAGACACAAATCGTGGAAAATAAACCATTAGCATTAACAGTGATAGAGATTCCACACACAAGACTGTAACGACGTCACTGATCTCGACCACTCTGAGATCGCATAGGGCAAAATACATGCAGTTTCTGCCGTCTGTCATTTTGCTTGTTTATTGAATACTCTTCCTTGGGGATTTAAATGTTTTTAAAACACAGTCAATAAATTTACAAATATTATTTAGTAACGTAATATGTGTACTACAAAACAATTCATGGTTTAATAAATAAAAACTTTGGTATATTGATGCATGTTGCTTTATTGAAAAAAAATGTATTGAAACAAATAGTGATATTCATCACCAACGGCCTGTAAACAACATTTGCGTTCATCTCTAGGAATATTCTTCGACATTCAAAGTTCGATTGGTAGCTTGTGATTGGTAGTACGATACTTAACAAAAGTAGATCTTTTGTTTTTATTTAGTAACAATAAATAAGGTTCCAAGTTAATGCTGTCTTTAAAAATTATGTAATTAATATATTTGCTTGAATGACAAACAATATCTTTCCATGTTTGAAAATACTGGTCCTTAACGTAACTCAAATGACCGCAGTAAACATAATTTTGCGATAACCATACAAAACTAAATCCAGTTTCATTAAAAATAGTTTCAATAAATTTAAATCATTTATATGTATATGTTTCGATCTAAAGTATCAAGTGATGAAAGTGGAACTTTTCATGGCTCAAAGTATTCGATATAACCAGTTTCGCACAAAATGTTAACACTTTTTTATATGCACGAGAGCGATAGTTTCGTTCGCGCGTCGATCACGTAGTATAGTTTGCGTAACCCATATTTCGTTATGACATAATTCACATGTTCATGGTGGGTTACGTAAAATCGAAATGGGTTACCTGAATTATTAAATGAGAATAAATGTTGTCAATCAGATTTTGGCATTCTCGTTTAATTCGGGCAAAAATCAGCCTGCTCCCCTACCCACCCTACAAAAATGGGCGCTTGCATGTATTTACGCCTCAGCTACTTTGCTCAGTGGTTATGGATGAAATAAAATTGCCAAGACAAAACTTCTATTTTTTTTCTTATTTTTTTTAATTTATTTTTTTGAAGGGGTGGGGTTGGGGGAGGCATCAATTGCTAATTTGACTAAGTGCTACATTTAGGTCCTTTGTCTACTAAACGAAAGGTGCTCCAAAATGTAGTGGAGGAAAACAAATACAAACGCATAAACAAGACCAATAACTCTAGTTACAATTCGGCGGCAAATTAAAATCAAGTAACCACATTTGATTCGAGTAGAACAAGATTAAGATAATAGCATTTGGCACCCCAATTTAAATGTATTTATTTCACAATGACAACCATTATTTCTCCACTTGATAAGCTACCAAGCAGACAGGAAGCTGCTATTCTTGTAAGCGACAACATTGGCCCGATTGGGATTTTATTGTGTTAAAACTTAGTTAAAGGCTGTCAAAAAGTATCATACTAATACTAATAAATTACTATCATAACTATGTCACCTTTTTAGAATTTAACTTTATAATGGCAACAATTTAACCAGAGAGAGAGAGAGAAAAGTAGACTGACTGCAGTTACTATAATAAATCTACAGGAGTCCCGGAATACTTTGTTCTAAAGTTGGGCGGTATTGAAATTTCAGGTTCGATATCAGTATTTTTGGGGTGATTTACCACTCAGTCCTAAGTATTTGGTATTTATAAGATACCAATATCGAGCAGCATTTTTGGTATACTCTGCTTTAAAGGGACATTCTTGACTTTGCTGCAATGTTTAACTTTAAGATGACAGACAGATACTTTTTGATGACTGTAATTACATATCAAATATATTTTTCTGCATAAAATATTAGTGGCTGTATATTAAACATGTTTCTGATCGTTCTAATATTTGTACTAGGTTAAATTTCATTTTATTTCCAAAAAAGGATTTTTTTAGTACGTACAAAATTATTCAAAGACAAACTCCAGTTTGGGCTTCTTACAAATATTAAGAGGACCAGAAACACATTGAATATAAAGACACTGATATTCTAAATAAGAAAATATATTTAATATGTAAGTTTAATCGTAGATAATTTTATTAGTCGGAAACATCTTACAATGCAGCAAACTTGGGAATGTCCCTTTAAATGAATGCCCAAGTAAAGTATCACCTGCTAATTTCATCTAAATAAAATTAAATTCCATACACAAGGCCCTCATTTCTCTTCCTTAATTTCAGCTATTTTACAAGTATTGCTCAGATATATTATATAATATTAGTGCTTTTACCAAATGGCATAAAACAATTTTCAAGACCGGTATTGACATGATACTGATATTGAATATTAATATTAACAAAAAAAAAAGATTCTGAGACCAATTTCTCAAGCAACAGTGATCGTGGTGAATTTGTCATGAAAACACTGTTTAAGAGTGATATATTCATAATATTGCAATCGTTTCAGTTTGAGCCTGTATTTACAGAGCTCTGCTGAGATAAAAGCTAGAAAAACCACAAACAAGTTAGCAAGTAACAATGTGAGATGATCAATCCTGATTCGTCTGAAGAAAATCTCTGTGTGTGGTGAAGATAATGGTATTGTAGTGTTGGTGTTTATGCGGCCACTGTGCACTTATGTGGTCTGAAATCGATGTGTTTGTTGGACATCAGAATAACGTGCTACCAAACAATTTACTGTTCATAGTCTTTGACTGGCTGTGACCGGTCTGATGTCATTCATTGTTAAAGGCTAAAACAATGGCTGCATGATCTACTAAATAGCGAAAGTGTCAGTATTTTTATCATTATTTAATTAAATATGCATTGTTTAATTTTTTTAAATCTTGCTAAATATATATAGTTTCTTTTTGTTTAACCAGGGTTGAAAATTAGCAGTCACCCGGTCGCCAATGGCTACCTTTAATGGCTACGAGCCACTTAAGAATTTTATAAAGGTAGTCGTTTGGGCGACCATCAATTTTAGAGTCTGGCGAGTATGATACTACCAGTATCTTTAAAAAAGAAATGCACTGAAACTGAATCGAATGACCAATGTGACAAAAGACACCACGTCTCTGCTGGCGCAAACAACAAATCTGGCAGGATATATTATTGAACATGTTCTATATTTTGACAGCGTCGGACTGACCAGACTTGGTCTCAGCTTCTACGATTTTGGTCTGGGGTTGTAAATAAATATCAACGTATTGCAGATACTTGATTTTTTTTTAAGTTGTCAGCTTATTGTAATGGACTGGATATGCCATAAGTATCCAGTAGACCTACTTTTTGAAATTATTAAATGTTATAGTACAAATTAATCCTATTTAATTAGGTCACTAGTATTTTATTCTGGGACAAAATCAAAATTTATCTTATACCTATATTGAAAATTATATTTAATCTATATCATTTAATGGTAATTTGTAAAGAAACATTTTTTATTTATAATGAATTTCTTTTTACAAAAATGTTATTTGTGTTGGTATGGGTTTAAAACTTACGGTAATAATATGTTTTAAATATGAATTTTAACTTTATTCATTATGAAGTTACATGCCATTTCATCGTTTTCCTTTTGATGGAAACGGACTATATACATGGTTATTATAATACATGGTTGTTATTCAACAAAGAAAATTCTAGTTTTGATTTTCGCTGTGCTGTTAAATTGGATGGCTAGTTGAATTTGAGAAGGGCCAGTAATATTTTCTGTCAACTGGCCCTGCTGATGACCATGGTTTTCATGTTAATTTTCAACCCTGTTTAACAACACCACTAGGGCTCATTGATTTATTAATCATCAGCTATTAGATGTCAAATGTTTGGTAATTTTGACATATAGTCTTAGAGAGGAAACCAGTTACATTTTTACATTAGTAGCAAAGTAACTTTTATATGTACCATCCCACAGACAGGATAGGACATACCACAGCCTTTGATATACCAGCTGTAGTGCACTGGCTGGAATGAGAAATAGCCTAATGGGCCCACCGCCCAAATATATATATCTATAGATGAAAATATGTAGCTGTCAAAAAGCCCTAGTTTACCCTTCCTTTAATGATATACATATCTTTTTTTCAGATAATTGGTGCAGAAGGAGTAGGAAAGCACAATCTGGCATTATCAATAGTTAATGTTAGTGCACCATTTGCAGTTCAATGGTAAGGAGATACAGTATCCATGTATGTATACAGGCTGTCCAGCTATCCTACTTTTCTTCAAAATACAAATTTTTTCTACTTTTTTGTTTCAAAATGCCGCGAGTTGCTGTTAAAGTGTGCATATTGGTTGTGCCATTATAAAAGTCAACAGTTAAGGGATTTTTAAAATTTGTTTGCAGCAAGATATATCTCTCAATTTGCTGCACCATATTATCTCATCATTTCACATTATTTTGGATAACAAAAATACAGGTACAATTTACAAACTGCGTAAAACATTTCTCAATAATATCACTTTTTGGATTTAGAATATTCGTTTATCAGCATGAATAATGTCAGGGTGTGCAGTTTACGGTTGCCCAAATAGTTAAAATAGCGTCAGGCAAGTCAAAACCTTATCACGTGTCGCCCGCCTGGCAACCAAAAATTTCTGCATTTTGTATTGTGTATCAAAATGCAAATAAATATTGTTTATAATAGATCGGAAAGTTACTTTTTATTTATTGTTTACAACTGGTTTCCTATTAGTATCTGCGCAACCAAACCCATATAGGACATAATAGCGACCACTTCCCCAGTCGATCGAACAGTCTAAAACTATTCGGAATGCCTGGGCCGGTTTTGATTATGTATTCAGAAAACCTCGACGACGTAAATGTTTTCTTTAGGTTCAATCGGAACACCTCAGCCATGTCGGTCTGTACTTTCCATTCAGTTACGATCGGAACAACTCGTCACATTCCGCTACGCTGTGTTTTGCAGAAAGATTTTGTTTACAAGCCTGAGGTTTTCCAAAGTTACATTGTGTTGGAACATTTTCATTGCTTACGGAATATACCGAGTCTACCATACCAAACACCCATTCGTCACTGCGAATGATGTCAACATAGATTGCTGTCAGCTTAGTTTTAAAGTGCAATTTAAGTAAGTTCTTTTTTTTTAACAAAATTCAGTCGCGGGCCATTCAAAAGTTGTACGGGCGAATCAAAGTGTTACTGTGAGTGGCCCGATTGGCCAGATTGGCCAGTCAAAAAAAATCCCAAGTGCATACCCTGATAATGTTGCTAATTTCTGTTTCAGTCCTACTTTTTCCTTCTATTTTCCTACTTTGGTCCTACTTTTTCTGTATTTCTTTTCCTACTTTTGTCCTACTTTTTCATAAGGTTGTGCAGGACAGCCTGATGTATATATACACTTGCAGATATGCAAATTGAAATGTAGAGGTTGAAAAAGTTAGTTTGTTTTGTTTTAACTTTAAGGACACCACTAAATTACATTGATATATTTATCGTCGGCTTTTGGATGTCAAACATTTGGTAATTTAGACATATAGACGGATAATAGTCTTAGAAAGGAAACTCGCTACATTTTTTCATTGGTAGCAATTGATCTTTTACAGGCCTTTGAGAAACGAATATTTGCGTAAACCATTTATAGGTTACGCAAAAATAAATTTAGGTAACCAATTTTCTTTTTGCGTAACCCATTACATCCACGTAAATAATGTGCTAAATTTAATATGTGAACAGAAAATAGGTCACGCTAAATTAGATTTGCGTGAACAACGTACAAACAAAACGATTGTTCTCGCAATTTTCAGAGACCTGTATTATAGACACTATCCCACAGACAGGATAGCACATACCACAGCTTTTTAAATTGTACAATGAAAACTTATTTACTTTCTTTTATTGGTTTTATCAGTGATTTAGATTTAGTAAGTGAATTTTTTATTATGACCAGTAAATTTTTAATCCACTGTTAAGTATGGAAAGTGATTTTTTGTTTAATTTTCTTAAACCTCTGATATACATACAGAAGTACATGTAGGGCTAGTGGATATTCAATCATGGCTAGTGAATTTTAAATATCGTCAATCAATTTTGAAAATTCTAGAAGACCTGAATTTTAGTTTTAGTCAATACTTCAGTAATATGTATTATCTGTTTGTGCTTAGTCTAATAATTTTATACTTCTTTTTCAAAATATTGTTATGACATAATGCAAATATTTAATAATAATAAACATTATTATTAAAATATATCTTAAAATATATCCTTCTATAAGTGTACATGACACCCACACGTACTCCATAATGCATCTAAAAGCAACTGAAATTTAAAAAATAATAATTACGGGGGAGCAAGCCCCCGAACCCCCTTAGCATTTTCGCCCCCTTTGTGGGCTCAGTTTATATCAAACTATTTTGCCAACCCTCTGAACAGAAATCCTGGGGGAAACACTGCTTTGATATACCAGTCGTACACTGGCTGGAACGAGAAATAGCCCACTAGGCCCACCAACGGGTATCAATCCTAGACTGACTGCGCATCAAGCAATTAGCAGTGCTTTAAATCGTTTGTGCCTGGTAGGGGACATGCATTGCTTTAGCAATATGCTTGGAATGAATGAATGTCTAATGACACCCCAGCACAAAAATACACAGGGTCTATTGGGTGTCAAGAAAGGTAAAAATAGCTGTTTGGATGGCTTGTTTACATATATATATTATTGTTTTGACATTATGCATTATATATACATATATTTACACTTTATTTTTCAGTCGAATTGCAACAGAGTTGCCACTTACAAATGAAAATAGTGATACGCGTCCTCGCATTGATTTTCTGTGCTACGTCTTGAGTCAAGCTAACAAAAGCAGGTGAGTGTATTTCTTTATGATATTCAGTTAATGTTTCGCAAGCAAACCGATTTAAATTGTGGCTGAATGTACAATGTTTGTGCAAGAAACAAGTTTCAGACCTCACTGTTTACAGCGAGCTATCATCCTCGCTCCCCATTAGTTCTCTGAAAATAGTTCAAAGAGAGTAAATTTAGCTACCCTTAGAATGTAAAACTGTAACTTAAATGGCTACCCATAAACTTAAGTTGTCAACATGTAGGGGAGCAAGGCAAGGTTTGACCTTGGAGAAATAAATTATGAGAGTGAACCAATTAAAATAGATTTACAGAAATCAAGGTACGTATTGATGCCCGTCACCTGATGCCAATTTTAAAAACAAGTACCCTATTTTTTTATCAGCATGTAATAGGAAACAGGCACATTTTCTTTCCAACTTAACTTAAAACAATAAATCAATTTGCTCTTGTGGTGTCATTAAACAAAACAGACAGGGTTTATTTGGTTAGAAATGTAAACCATTTTGTTAATGATATGTTTTAAATTTAGAAGAATGAAATACACATATGTATACAAGATGTTTGGTATAAATACATGTATGGCAAACAAAATTAAGTTGCTGAAAGCACAATGTATATTAATCAGTTATATACTGGATGATGCATATTGTTGATTGACCACAAAACTTCATCCAGTTCCTAAATGAACATGTGTCATGATCTGTAGCATAATAAAGATTTCAAACAATGTCCATATGTGTATAGGCTCCCATTTTTGTAAAGCGCAGGGGGAGTTGCCGACTGATAGTTGTCTTAATTATTTAAAAATACCTGAATCTGAATAACAACGTTTATTCATATTATCATAACCATCAAACAGCTACCGTGTATATAGTGTTGTAAATGAATCACTACTAATTTTTACAAATTATGCTTAATATTCTTTGTTGGTGGAAGGATAGAAATACATAGTAAAAACTAGAAAAGGATTCAGGCCTGCTCATTTTCCCCAAATATTTCTGTTGTTTTTGCCCTGCTTCCCCTCCCCCTCAAATGCTTTTGACAGTGTCCAACCTAGCATTACTAATTATTGTGTAATCTGTTTTTCTTCTTAGTGTACAGACTGTAAAAGATGCTTTCACTAAAGTTGATGTCAGGTATTTTATTGGAAGGTCTTGTTTGGTGGTCTGTAGAGGTGAGTTGTTATTTAGGGTTTAGATTACAGGATTTCAGAGCTATAAACACTGGCCAATAGCCCAAAATACCCACTCAAATTAAGTATGTAACCAAACCAGGTTACCTAAAAATACATTTATAAATATTAGCCTCATTTATATTGTAGCTTAAAATAGTTAAATAATTTGAAATAATATATTACTAACTATTCCAATCAACTCGACTGTTGCATTGTAATCTTCTCAATTCCCGACTTAAGGCGGATGCACTTTGATTAACAACTAATGGAGAATCGAGTTGTAAGAGCGCTCAGACTTGCTACTGGACAGTCATAGAAGTTGTGACAGCAGAAAGTTGGCAAACTTTGTGCTGACAGTTGGTAGTCTGACACTAGCATAACACAAACTGTTAATTACAGTGAAACCCCTCAAAACAGGACCCTCAGTTAACCAGTATTCCCGCAGAATGTTACATTTTTCAAAGTCCCTTTTCAACTTTTGGTACAGAACTGAACCTCTCAAAACCGGATACCCTTTAAAACTGGACCTTATGGTCCTTTGACATCCAATAGCTGATGATGAATAAATCAGTGTGCTCTAATGGTGTTGTTAAACAAAACAAACTTTAAACTTTAACATGGTCCTGTGGGTGTCCAGTTTATAGGTGTTTCACTGTGCATTATACTACTCAAAAACAATTTCTTTGCTCAGAACTAATAAAAACAAAAAAAGCTGTGCCCAACTTCTTCTTTTTTTTAACACATATATGACATTTAAGTGGAGCTTTCAATTTCATTCCCCATCACTCTCCTGAGACTACATGTAGTTCCAGGAGAGTAATTTTTATCTCCCCTTAGTATTTGACTTCATATGGTATCACTTTTGTTTTCTCGTGTACGGTTCGTGCAATCAACATCTGATTTGTTGTCATCGGCATGTCGTTCATTTATGAGGTTTTTCTCCACAGTTCAGGAACATTTTTATAAACAATAAAGTTGAGAAAAGTAAGTATCTAAATACCAAACTTTACAAACTCCTAAAACCATTAATTTTACAAAGTCGTTTTTCTTTATTCCTTAAAATTACCGATATCGGGTCCACATGACTCGTAGAAATTGACTTAAAATGGAGAAAGATGAATTAACATTCGGTGTGTGTCACATGACCTCACACGTGCCAGATCAACAAGGCCAAAGAATTTAATTTTTACGGTTTTTAAGACTCCTGTTGTTAGAATTTCTTTTCAATTATTATATTCGATCTGCAAAAGGTATGCTACATTTTTGTGTCTCTGTTGTAGTGAATAGTATTCATAATCCATTCATAACAGTTGTAAATAAATTTGAGTATATAAATTGTGTTAATTTAGAATAGTTCATTAAAAAAATTATATTTGACAAACTATTCGCAGGTATGAATGTAATGCCTATCAGTATTGACATTAAGTGTGAGCGAGGTGTGTTGATAAAACACGGACCAGACCAGAACGCTTGAAAAATTGAATTTTTCCTTTAATTTTTTTTAATAAATTAAGTGTTTGGCAACTGTGCATAATTAAGAAATATATATTTTTTCATGTAGTTGCCTTAAAAATGGAAAATGACGAACTGCACATGCACAGTACGATACTTTTTGCAAACGCATTCGCCTGAACGCAGTTGGAAACGTTGCACCCTTTCCTTTTTACCGGAGGGTGTTTCACTTTTATTTATTAGAATGAATTTGTTTTACGTCCATATTGTTGATTTTTTACGTTACTTGATTGCAATTTATTTTGTTTCACGTATTGTACAGGGTTGAAAATTACATGAAAACCATGGTCGCCAGCAGGGCCATTTGAAGACAAATCTTACTGGCCCTTCTCAAATTTAACTAGCCCTCCAGTTATCACATTGTAATTTAAATGCGCAGCCAAAACTAGAATATTCTTTGTTGAATAATAATCATGTGCTCACCGTATATAGTCTGTTTCCTTCAAAAGGAAACCGGTGAATTGGCATGTAACTTCATAATGAAATAGTTAAAATTCATATAAAAACATGTTATTAAGTTTTAAACCCATACCAACTAAAATAACATTTCTTGGGGGGGGGGAAAAGAAATCCAGTATAAATAAAAAGAATTCTTCACAAATTACCATTAAATTATGATTAAATATCATTTTTAATACAGGGGTGAAAACAAAATGCTAGAACAGCCGAGGTATACAGCTTGACTTGCATTGTCTCTGAAGTAAAAACAAATAATTCAATACAAAGAGAATAAAGGTAGAACTGTGCGTGCTTTAGTATATAAACCTAGTCTCGGGGTGGCAGTCATCTTTGTGGCGATGCAAGAAGGGGTACAATCTTAAGTATCGGATTTCCTCGGGACTGAACAAAGCACGCACACCTGTGCGTTTAATTTGGATATTGTAAATGCTACAGTAGTAGGCTACTAATAAAATAAATATCAAAAGAAAAATAAATCTGTAAAAAAAGAAACCCACCATTTTACCAAAATATACAATGTACTTTGTTATTATATTACATAGCATAACGGTGTACTTATTGTTTATTATAGTAATATTTGGACAGTTATGTCATTATGTAAGTCTTGGTGTCAAGGCTTTAGATCTGATATATTCTTATTTAATGCAAATCGCTTACAGTTAAAACAATATTGACAAAAACAATCAGTTAAGTGACCTTTGGAATAAGCCCTGGGCTGTAGTAATAGAAAAGGTAATTGTTATTTGTATATATGCGCATGCGCTCACGTTAGTGTGAGTTAAAACTACAAGATAGATTTTGATTTTGTCACAGAATAATGTAAGCTAATTAAATATGATTCCTTTTTACCATAACAATGAATAACAATTGTCAGATAGTAGCTCTACTAGATAATTATGGCATATCCTGTCCATTCTAATAAGCCAACAACTTCTAGATTTAATCAATACGTTTTGAGCTCTATTTTTAGAAGACCCGGCCCAAAGCAACAGAAGCTAAATCTGGCCCTGTTAAAATATAGAGCATATTCTATGTCTTCTGCTGCTGTAGTTCGCGCGAACACAGACGCGTTGTATTTTGTCACATTCAATTCAGTTTCAGTGTCTTTGTTTTTTAACTGGTACCATACTCGCCAGACCCTAATATCAATGATCACCTAACGGACCACCTTTGATAAATTTTTAGTCGCCCATAGCCAGTAAAGGTTGCCATGGGCGACCGGGCGACTGCTAATTTTCAACCTTGATTGTAGCTGAGAAATGTAGAATAGTATTTCCGTAAATTTCGTGTTTTTGTCGTTAGGTGAACGCAGTTTGGGACGTCGATGGTATCTTAAATGACTCCTCATTATCTAAGTTAGAGCTGCAATTAATCTCTCTCCTCAGTTTCTTTCAAGTAGAAGTCTGTATTGACATGACGAAATATAATCTACTTACCAGGTATATATAGACATTTGCAACCGATCACAAAATGTCCTCCAATTCCAGGGCTCGATCTTATGAATTTGATACCTCCTATGTCCATTTTAAAATATTTTTGAGGGCAATTTTAAACCAGTAATTTTTTCAAGAAATAAATAAATAATAATTATGCACTCAACTGACAGCACTAGTATTTATCCAACAGCTAAAAAAACGCATTGGTAAACCTTTTGACCTATGGCAATTCTTTGTTTGTACTACTTTGTTTATTTTCTGGTTTCTTGAATCAAAATCCTGTTAAAAGTACCCTTACGGGTATATATTTACTCTCTTTTTCTCAATTTGATTGTTATCAAAATATATTTGTATACAAATTTTATATATACACATTACTATTATATTATAATTAAGTAATTGTCACCATTATATTGTATGTATATAGGAGAGGGCCTATTAAGCTGGCAAACTTGTGCCCAATCCTTTTGTTGTTTATGCAATAAAATATGTTTTCAATCAATCAATAAAAATAAAAATAACCTTTTTTTTGTGCAGGTAAAGATACATCCAAATGGAGCGTAGATGCAGAAATGATCAGTCAGCTAACTGACAACTTTGACCTACCTGTATTATTTGTGGATATCGAGGTACAATCATGGTATATAGAGAGATTACTATATGAGCTTGTGTGTCGTACTGGTTTTACGAAGCAAGTGTCAGGATTATTGTATTACCCGAGTAAGAGCATTTCACACACGAGTGTAATAATTTCTTTATCATCCACATTATTCAAAATATTATTTTTATTAATAACAAGCTAGGACCATGTCAAAACGTTTGAAACGTAATTAAAAAGAGACGACGAAACAACAGTGTTTACACTGAGGAAGCCACATTAATTATGACGTCGCTTTACAGAATTATGTCATTCATGGTGCATGTAAAATCATTGGTCATGCTGATATTTCCCTGAATGTCTTGAACTATGTGGATAATAAAAAACATAATTTCTGACATATATATGCGATTCAGTAGGATACAGGTAAAGAGTGATAAACATTAGGATTAGAAAAGATCTTTGGTATATGGCTAAAGGCCATGGATCAACAGTTTATGAAGACTTAAGTTGATATTTGTTTCAACCAGTGCTGCATATCTTGTGTACATTAATGACTGACATTCATACGTGTTCTCATTTCTATAGGAATAACACTTGTAACCAAATATTAACACTGTCATCGATAAATACATTTTGGTCTTGTTTTATTTTTCATAAATGTAGCAAAAATGTTAAATTCAAGTTTATGAAGATACAAATAGGAAGTTGTACCATCCACTGAATATGACGTATCAAAACAGTTAAATAGTATATACCTATTAGGTACGAAGCTGAAATATTGGTGCCACAATATCTTGTCGTTGAACGTAGCATTTATTTTTCCAGCTGTACGTATTTTAAGCTTTTTAAACAAGAACTTTGCAACATCGTTATTTACCTCGACCAGTGCAATGTTAACTAACATCAGTCGTACCATCCACTGAATATGACATATCAAAACAGTTAAATAGTATATACCTATTGGGTATGAAGCCGAAATATTGGTGCCACAATAGCTTGTCGTTGAACGTAGCATTTATTTTTCCTGCTGTACATATTTTAATCTTTTTAAACAAGAACTTTGCAACATTATTTACCTCAACCAATGCAATGTTAACTAACATCAAGGTGTGAATTTTACCACAGCATCAACTGCAATTGCTGTTGTTGCCCTCCTTACTTGACATTGTGCCTAGGGCTTCCACGAGTCCAATATATTGACTGGTATTCGAGGGTCAAACTCGACCTGAACCCGAGTACCCGACACTAGATGATAATGAGACTAAGGAATAAAGTAAAAAGGCATTATGAATCTTAATTCCAGCACTGAACATGGATGCCAAATCATGCCATTGTATTGCATTTAGAAACCGGTTGATGTGTTCAGTGTTGTGACGAACGGGCGGGTGGCCAGTTTAAAAAGGAGAAAGTAGCGCATGATCATATAATTATTGTGTAACTTACATCGTTGATTATTTACTGCTGAACACCTTGTACAGGTACTCGAGTCCTGTGCAGGGCTCAAACTTAAGAATGTGTCTCCCACAGCAATTTATAAAAGAATTGCCATGGGTGAAACAAGCCACAGATGGCAATTTTGAGCCTGCCTATGGCCAAACAAATTTTAAAGTGACATTTGCAGAACATAAATATGAATGAAAGGTTATTTTTCTTTATGTAGACATATTTCAAGTGAAAATGTCAAATATTGGCAGATTATGTACACCAGGTGTATACATTTTACCATTGTTGAGGAGTTTTACCGACAGCACAAAAGTGCCATCGGTGATGCTCTCTACCTACGGCAATTTATATCTGAACAACAGCAATTGTCGTCGTTAAGTTCGAGCCCTGCCTGTGGACGGACTCGAGTCTTGCTAGTCTTGACCCATGCCCGAGTACTCGTGGAGACCCTAATTGTGGCCTAAAAATGAATGTTGTAGATGGCAAGAAAAATGCTGTAGTGCCCTACCTGGTTTTCTACTATACCCTTTGTATGCATCCAATGTTGTATATGTAATTACGAAAAATAATTTTTAAAATGTTGCAAGAGAATTGACGGCTTGTCACAACAATTTGCAAACATTTTGCATCTCGATTTTTAGTTAATAAAAATACTTGCAACCAGTTTTGCCTTAATGCCTCTCCAATTTTCCTTGATGTCCTAATGTTTGTTATTAAACCAAAGGCAACACTTGTCGTACTCATCGAAATTTTAAATTCAACCTCGGTAACAATGAAAATTTAATGTTTTATGAATGTAAAAGTCAAAATTTGGTAAAGTTTTGATATGTACATGTATTTTATAATCACATCAGAAGACCATCCCATGTGGCTTTCTGTAAGTTCTGTGAAAAATGTACACTTAAAGGTCTGGTCATAGACCTCAAAATGAAACGTTTGGGTAAACCATTTATAGCGGTGCATAAAATTTGGCACAAACAATTTTGTTGTTTATCTTTCGGTTATGCAAAACCAATATCAACATAAACAATAGATTGTTTGTGTAAAAGCTGTAATCGTTTTGTCAGATTATCTAAAAAGACGTGTTGGCTAATTTTATCACTGTGTTTGGAAGAAAATAATAAAAGAACGGGCCTACATTGCGGGTGTGAGAAAGATACAATGTATCTGTTTGAAATCACCATCGCAGTCGATACAAAGAAGGCACAATCATTAAGTTCTATGTCTCCAGGGAAAATCTGTCTATTATCTTTTCATTGTTTGGCGCCAACAAGTACTCCCCTGTAAAAGAACCGATGGGGTAGTGTGCTTAAATGTAAATATATTGTTTTTTCTTTTGTATTTATGATAGGAAATTTGATGGAGAAAAGCTACGAAAATTGTTCATATTAGATTCTCATTTGATTAACGTGGCCCATTAACATTTTTATTTGTATTTGAACTAGTGAATTGGGGTGGGACATAGCCCAGTGGTAAAGCATTCGCTTGATGTGTGGTCGATTTGGGATTGATTCCCGTTGGTGGGCCCATTTGACTGGCATATCAAAGGCTGTGGTATGTGCTATCCTGTTTGTGGGATAGATGCATATAAACGATCCCTTGCTACTAATGGAAAAATGTAGCGGGTTTCCTATCTAAGACTATCAAAAATTACCAAATGTTTGACATCCAATAGCTGATGATTAATAAATCAATGTGCTCTAGTGGTGTCGTTAAACAAAACAAACTTTAACTGAACGAGTGAAGAAAATTGTTTGTGTAAACACTAAAACAACATGAACAACATATTCAAATTGTATGCCCTGTTTATAGGGTAAGCCAACAAATTACAGCTAACCTAACTATTTCATTTTGCATAACCCATTACCTCAAGGCCCTAAATTTAAAGGGTTGCCCTAAAAAGTCCCTATTTTGATGATATAGCCCTAGAAAGCCCTATATTTGATGGGCAAGTTCATAAAAGACCCTAAATTGGGCCATATAAGCCCTAAAATTGATAGACATTTTTCTTCCGGAAAAATTAAATAAATTGTCAAAAATACATCGATATCTACATTCATTTGTTGATCTCAATGCTCGCTTGAACGTTGGTGTGTGAACAATGCCAAAATGATAACAACGATTCATTTGTAAAACATCATCAATGTTCGGTATTGTTCATAGAAGGATTCATTCGTAACTTTCGGGGAGCGCTTGATTGTTCATTCTAAAACGAAACACGTTTAATTGGTCATTGCAAATGGTGGACAGCATAGTTTTAGTCCCTAAATTTTACTTATATTGACCCTAAAGTCCCTAAAAAGCCCCTAAATTTAGGTTTGAAATTTCTTTATGAACCATGAACCATCTACTAGTATATGATGTCCTAAACATGGAACATTTTGCTCAGTATTGTGCAATGATTTGCTAAGCAAGTTTTAGAGATCACTACTAGATTTTTAAAGTGGGTTACACAAAGCAAGCCTTGTACTAACAAAATTATCATTCTCCCAGTTTTTCATGGCCTGGATGAAACCTATTTAAATTGTAAAAGATTCTTTTCCTTGTCTTTCCAGTGTCCCAATGATCGTTCAGTTCTTGCCAACAGAATTCTTTCAATGCTGGAGGTTGCTGCCGGATTCAAGAAGAATGTTTCTCCACTGCTGTTTGACGCAACAAGAATGAACTATGAAATGACATTATAGCGAATAACCCCAGCTGATGTGAATTTATAATAATCCAAAAACTTTAGACCAGTGTTCGAAATAAGCACTTGTATGTTTGTCCTGACAAGTGAATAGATGTTTGGACAAGCAAAGTGTACCTCATTGGTTGTCCAGTGGACAAGTGAAAATGTTCAGTGCAGTTTTATTTTGAGGAATCTAAAACATTGTTCTCGCACTTGAATAAAACAAACCACTTATTTGGACAAGTGAAAATATTGACTGACAAGTAGATTTCTACATGTACTTCTCCTGTGGACTAGTGAAAATTTCTGCTTAATTCCATAGCTGTAGACTAATCCAAGTTGAGGGGCTAGAGCAAAGCACCAGCCATGCATATATCCCTATCAATTTAAGTGCTAAGCACTGCAACCTTTACTTGGAAGAAATGTTGCATTCAGTGTTTTTTTTATTTAATATATCCACTTGGCAGTGTTTAAAAACAAAGCTTGTTTAGCAAATTGTTTCAAATTCTTGAAATAAGGGACCATATATACACTGTACAGAAAGAAAGAAATGTTTTATTTAACGACGCACTCAACACATTTTATTTACAGTTATATGGTTATGGACCACACAGATATTGAGAGAGGAAGCCAGCTGTCGCCACTTCATGGGCTACTCTTTTCGATTAGCAGCAAGGGATCTTTTATATGCACCCTCCCACAGACAGGATAGCACATACCACAGCCTTTGATATACCAGTCCTGGTGCACTGGCTGGAACAAGAAATAGCCCAATGGGTCCACTGACGGGGATCGATCCCAAACCGACCGCGCATCGCGTGAGCGCTTTACCACAGGGCTACGTCCCGCCCCATACTGTACAGAGTGGATGCAAGTGGTCCTCACGTTGTAGTGAGTTTTTATAGGTCAGTGAAAGTAAAGTTTGTTTGTTTTCTTTAACAACACCACTAGAGCACATTGAATCAGCTATTGGATGTCAAACAATTGATAATTTTGACAAATGGTGTCGGAGAGGAAACCCGCTAAATAAGGGATCTTTTATATGCAACTTCCTACAGACAGGACAGCACATACTATGGCCTTTGATATACCAGTCGTGTTGCATTGGCAATATCGAGAAAAACATATGTACCTTTATGAAACTGATGGGTGTTTGTTTTGTTTGGGTTTTTTTTGGGGGGGATCATCTCTTTGATTTTAAATGCAGCTCTTGCTGTTTCTCAGAACATTTTTGATAACTTTGTCTTCATAAAAGTAGCATAATTTTATATACTGTAAGAAATCCTAAATTAAGGAAAGTTAAACTATGTTCTCTGGGTATCTGCCAGAGGGTAAAACGGGTATGTTAGGTCACGAACGTTTTGACCCTAAATTACTATTATTTATACATTTTAGTGGTGTGAAGAACACATTGCTTACATACATAACTTGTATAACATAACACACACACACACACACACACACACACCACTGAAGTAAATGGTTCATATTCGAAACCCCCCCCCCCCCCCCCAGGTCCAGATCACGCTTCGCCCCTGATTCGTGTACATACCCAACCAGAAAAGGGGACATTATTATTTTCTGATGGCGGTGTAAACCTCCACCCAACGCCCACCCACTGGCGTAGCCAGGATGTTGTATGGTGAGTGGGGGGGACGCTACTGCCCCCACCCCGATCAGCGCCTGATTAGGTTAGAATTTTTTTGTCGCCATAAGACTTAATACATACGGCTCATAGCAGAGTTGTCAACCTGTGGCAATTCTTAGGCGTGAGAAAATTAGAAATCGGGGTCCAGGGACTGCAGACTCTTGGTCAGGTCCAGGGCGAAGTCTCTAAAAAGAAAAGAAAAATCGAGTTAGTGCAAGTTAAACCATACAAGTCGGTCATCGGTAGCACCCGCGAGTGATCGTTGGTATTTTTATTTTGATAGAAAAGGCGTGAGATTATAGTAATGTTGCGTGAGAGCGTGATGTTTGTTACAAATGCGTGAGAGTTGACAGGTATGTCATAGTAAAGTAATACATCGTGTTAGTCGGTGAGGCGTCATGTCAAGAAATGGCCTCTGAATGTCTACCTTGAAATGTTTTGAAAGCATTAATGAACCCGAAATGTGTGTCCATCACCAGCTTGAAGCCAGTTTTAAAACTCGTTTACTGATCACGGGGGGGGGGGGGGGGGGGGAGAGAGATTCTCTGTATATCCACCACGAAATAAATTAATATTAAAGGCACGGAACCAACTGCAGCAAAGTCCCGAGGCCCCGTTTCCCCCATCTAAATGTTTTTTTGTGTTTTTTTAACGTGTAATTTGGAGGTGAGGTGGAGACAACTTTAGTTTAACTGTAATATTTCTTAGATTCTTACAAGCGCAATAGTAATTTGGCAACTTCGGCATTACGTTTCACAAATAGAGTGAGTGAGTGTGTGTGTGTGTGTGTGTGTACCTTTAACATGCCCCTGTACCACTACGGTTTCGGGCATGTCTGTCAAGGGCCAGGTCTCTGGATAGCCAGTGGCCTAGTCCGTGGCAGAATAATAATGGGCAATTTAGAAGTTTACACCAAAAATGGGAGTGGGACTTTAATCAAAATAATTTAAATTTTTAAGTGCAGGTCCAAAACAATTTAAGTTACCACAATACCATACTACATTTAATTACTATTTTAAGTTAATTTGGACGCAAATTTATAGCGGGCAATCAAAAAATGAAAAAAGAAATAGGATCATGTTATCTTGGCCCTGGCAGGGAGAAGGGGAAAGGTTGGGCCCAAGCCATACACGGTTATTTAGTGGGTAAATTTAAGAAGGACAACTGTTCCTATCCGGAACTTCAGTGGGACCAGACAAGGGATCCGGGAGTGGGACCCCAGAACACTCCTAGACCAACCCTTCATAAATTGAGATAAATATTTATGGTCACTCCTCGTAACTGAACGCTGGGGTTTTCCCGCTTTCGGTTTCCTTTTTATTGATTGGTTCGGCGTCGTAATTTTAGAGTGTTATTGTGTACATGCAATAATCGGAGGTACTTTCCGATAAAAACCAGTGCTAGCACTAAAGGGGAAAACCCACATTTCTTAGACCTAAATGATAAATCTATTATGACAAATTATGAAATTGACATGAGTATAGCATCCTTTATTATTATTATATCTTGATGAACCTGTTATATAATCATAAACGTTTAATTTACTTTCATCACGTGACCTGTTGTGCAATGTTCAGTAAGCTGGTTATATACCTATAAAAAGAACGTTTATTCTGATCCAAGATATGGACGTGCGGTTAACGTAGACAGGGAGGGTTGTTTCGTTCACCATGGATTGCTGTGATGGGCGTTTCGTACGCTGTCTATGTTCGCTAAACTGATATCTTGAGTTCACAAACAAAATAAACAACCCTTTTGCCTAAACGGAAATAAATCGCACCAAATACAATATCTTGTCTATTCTTTACTTTACTTTATTTTCATTTATTGGTGGACATGAATGCGAACAGGTTCGAACCCAGGTAGGAGATTAAGTGTGGGTGGTGGTGGTGTTAATAAACCCTAAAAGGTACCTCTATGTTTAATGGACATAACCAGGAAGCTCGAGATATGGTCGGTTCGAGACAAACAATAGTTGCTTGGGAAACTTTTGCTCCGAATAATTTCTGTTTCGGAATTCTAGCTAGACACAAAATTGCGACAATGCGTATGTGTCCTTATATGTTTGTATAGTAGTGTATACACATGTACATGTACCTACATATATAGTCTTAACATGAATACGTGCGCACACCTATAAATAGTTCATTTTGTGTTTTTCCCATATTTTGTTTTAATCGACAGTAAGTAGCCTTCACTTCTCTATGAAAGTCCCTGGTCCTACTGGGAACATGGTCATAGGATCGATCGCCCTCCATGGACCCGGGTTTTCTCCGTCCCAACCAATTGTTCCATAGTCGATACACTAAAAGACGTGGTACGTATTGCATCTATGAAAAATTGCACATGAAAGGTCACGATCCCTATCTACTAATGGAATTTTTTTTAGCGGATTTCCTTTATTAGACTGTGTCAAAATGTTTTTTTGTTTCTGGTTTTTTTTTTAGTAATCTGTGTAGTAGTAGGATAGCTGTACCTTTACCATGTGCTGAGGTGTCAAACAAATATGCCTGACCTAGTTCGATTCGCTTAAACAACGTAATAAGATACGCACCTAAAAGTTTCCCTAGGCACAAAAATATTCAGATACCTTTGCACTGATCGTGGGCTAGTGAAATATTCAGAACACTGGCGTAGACATGATTTTATAGATTATAGTGTGGTTGGGGCAATTACGCGAGTCGTGTTTTCGGACGGCAAGGGAATATGAAAGGTGGATGAAAAATAGGAGTGATTGGGAGAGACATAACCCCACCCCAAAACACACATACATCGGCAAAACAAGTGATTCGCAAAGGTCATTCAGTACGCACCTCACCAGTCTCGATTTTCTATTCAAGGTTCTTTTTGCTGATGATGAAATGCTGAGAGAATTTAGTTGCACAGGCCGATATTTTCGCATTATGTTTTTGTATGAGAGATTCCAATAATACAAGCAACCATTTCATAAACAAAGTGAAAATCTACGTATAAATATATATAAACTCCAGACATCCTTCCTATTGGCCTGTGGAAAGAAAAAGAAAATTTAACAAGTTTGCTATGTAATGCGAGGAACGATATATGGAGTGGGCGGGGAGTAGTGGAGCACAAGCCAGACTTTTATATGTATATAGGCCTACAGTTATACAAAAAAGCCCCTGCATTTTATGGGCACAGGCCTACAGGCCTGCACCAAACAAACTAATAATTAGTGCCGCCCATCTCCCCAGTGTGATTAATCCTGTAACGGTCTTTAGGATACAGGTGGATACTATAGGGAATTGATAGTTTTTATCAACTTTTTGTCCGGACACTGGAGTTAAATAATTTTAAATTGTCATGAGCTTTAGGCCTCACGAGTGACAGATACACATTATTTCATATTTTATTTACATAAATAAATATAACTAGTTTTTAATAATTACGGCAAATAAAACGTGAACAAAAGTAAAATTTTATAGTAAAGCTCGTGGCAGTTAAATTTTATTTTATTTTAGGCGTAAATTTAATAATAACTGGTAACTCGTTTAATTATTTAAGTAAGGTACACGCTTGACTTTTTTCTGGTTGGTATAGTATCATATAATTTCCAACATGGTTGGTTGATTTAAAAAACATTCTTGTTGGGGTTTTTCTTCTCTTTTTCTTTGTAAGTGTTGAAAAGAAAAAAAAGGTTAATGAATAAGTTACGACCACTCATTTTTGGATATTTCAGGTCACTGACTCTTGGTGGGAGGTGAGTAACAATTCCTAGTACTACAAAAATTACACAAAGCTATTTGGCCTGAGAACTGTGAAAGGTTAAACGCAGTTGAATAGCCCGAGAAGTGCAAAAAGTTCAACGCAATTATTCTATGGCTGAAAGATTAGAAGAAAAAAAAGTAAAATATCTAGCAGCCAGGTCTCGGTCACAAAATCGGAAATTGTATCTACTTCCAAAAATCCACAAGCCAGTCAATACATGGACCTTAACACACTATGCCAAACGGTTGACCAATCGTTTTATGCTGTGAATCAGAATCGTAAAATGTTTTGGAATACATGGACTTTCATTTAAAACCAATTGCAAACAGATATGATATTTTTGTGAAAAACACTAAAAATTACTAAAATCCCTAACATTAACTTATGGTTATCCTCAATATTGACTTCATGTACATCAACATTAATTCAGTTTAAGACAGCATTACCCAGCTCCAAACAGATCAGATAAAAACAGTATCGAGCTGGTAGAATTAAGCCTAAAAGGAAATGATTTTGAGTTTGATGGAATAATGTATCAGCAGGTGTGTGGTTGTGCTATGGGCAAACGTTTTAGTCCAAATTGTCCATCTATCTATGTCGCCGAAATGGAAGCGGCTGATTTAAGGGAATCGAATAAATCGTCTCTTATACATCAGATATCTCGACGATATACTTATTATTTGGCCACATTCTAAATAATGTTGGAAAAACAAATGGCCATAAAATCAGCGTGCGTGTTTGTGTGTGTGTGTGTGTGTGTGTGTGAAATTTACAAAGGTATGTAGTTTGAAAGCGGTTATCTAGATTACAAAATGTTTGTCAAACCGACAGTCATACACCAACGTCTCTGGCGGGACGTAGCTCAGTGGTACAGCGCTCGCTCGATGTGCGGTCAATGTGGGATCGATCCCCGTCGGTGGGTCCATTTGGCTATTTCTCGTTCCAGCCAGTGCACCATGACTGGTATAGCAAAGACCGTGGTATGTACTACCCTGTCTGTGGGATGTTGCATATAAAAGATCCCTTGCTGCTAATCGAAAAGAGAAGCCCATGAATTGTCGACAGCGAGCTTCCTCTCTCAATATCTGTGGTCCTTAACAGCTATATAGCCGTAAATAAAATGTGTTGAGTGCGTCGTTAAATAAAACATTTCTTCTTTTTACATCAACTTCTGAGTTTTAAATTTCAAAGAAATTCGAGTACAAAGAAGTTCATTAAGGTTTGTTCACTTAAAATTTAGTGCTTTAAAACCTTGGGGATATTCAGCACAATTTCTAAGAAAATTTAAATCTGAAACTGTTCTAGAATTAGAAAAAAAACCTCAGGGCTACTGATGCTTATAAACAATAGAAACGTCAGCATACCCAACCACCCCAGATAAGCACTGGAGTAGGTTTCATAATTTAATTAAAACACGGTCAACTTTCAAAAGTCAGCTGACCAAAACTGAATATCATATTCGGTCAGACTTGAATTGTGATTAAAAAAACGTAGTGTATTTAATCACCTGTTATATATGTATAAAGAAAAACCAACAACAATATGTAGGACAAACGCAAAATCAACTGCGAATGATAGCAGCTGGTCACAAGTATGATATTCGGCTGTGAGTCGACATCCCGATCGCTGATCGCTTCAAACTAAAATGACCATTCATTAAATACAAAAATTGAAACAATTTCTGTTGAACAACCCACGGTAGTTGGTTTAGAAGACGAAACAATCTCTTGAGACTTGAATAAGGGACCTTCTGGATTCGTACATTACAGGCAATAAAACCCATTTGGAATCAATGTGGATTCTGGTAAACCCGTAGAAAGAGATAAAATTATGTAGCGTTGATATTGGTAAACTTATCAAGGAGGAATTTTTAAATATTGATTGAAAAGATTTTATTACATAAACAACAAACGTTTACCAACAAGATTCGGACTACCAACTGCCAGCAGAAAGTTGGCAAACTCAACAGTTGCGTTGTAATTTCTCCAACTCCCGATTGAAGATGGGTACGCTCATACATGTATTGACAACGATTTTATGTTCTGACTTCATTTTGATGAGACCGGCCTCGGTGGCGTCGTGGTTAGGCCATCGGTCTACAGGCTGGTAGGTAATGGGTTCGGATCCCAGTCGAGGCATGGGATTTTTAATCCAGATACCGACTCCAAACCCTGAGTGAGTGCTCCGCAAGGCTCAATGGGTAGGTGTAAACCACTTGCACCGACCAGTGATCCATAACTGGTTCAACAAAGGCCATGCTTTGTGCTATCCTGCCTGTGGGAAGCGCAAATAAAAGATCCCTTGCTGCTAATCGGAAAGAGTAGCCCATGTAGTGGCGACAGCAGGTTTCCTCTCAAAATCTATGTGGTCCTTAACCATATGTCTGACGCCATATAACCGTAACTAAAATGTGTTGAGTGCGTCGTTAAATAAAACATTTCTTTTTTTCTTTCATTTTGATGATGGTTCTAATGAAAACCTGAGAAAATGTAGTTGTTCGGGCCGATATTTTCGTAATACTTTATAGTATGAGACGTTTCTATGATACAAGCAACCATTTCATAAACAAAAGTTAACCTGAAGTAAACTGCAGAGAGAGAACCCCTTTCGTTCCGAGTACAGTTTCTGGCTCTAGTCTGAAATCGTGCTCGCAACGAGTGTGCTTGAACATTAAATTGATATAAGCACGTTAATTCCCAACATCTGACCTGACAGTCATTTGTGGGCATACATACACAAATAGAGAGACATAGACGGAGACCGAAAGCACAGGTTCGTGAAAATCGGGGGGGGGGGGGGGGGGGGGGGGGGGGGGGGGGGGGGGGGGCGCAATCGCTAGTGGGCGAGGTACAGTGTCTCTGTCTAGTGGAGGGACACGCCATATTTAAAATTTTTATTTATATAGAGTTTGCAAAAAAAAAACCCGCACATTTTCGACCTCAAATGGGGCATGGGCTTCAAGTGAATATATACAATACGTTTGAACGAATTACTACTTATTATCTAAATATGTTCGCAATGAAGTAAATTTTAAATTATCATGAGCTTTAGGCCTTACGAATGACAGATACATAAATATAGCATTGGGTTCTTTTTTTTAACAGTTAAGGCAAATTAAAAAGTGAACGAAATAAAATTTATAATAAAGGTAGCAATTAAATATTTTACTCGGAGCATAAACTTAATAAGCCTACTGTGAAATGCAACTGGTAACTGTTAATAATTATATATTTATTTAAGTAAGGTGCACACTTAACTTTTTTCGGTTAGTATAGTATTATAATTTCCAATATGGTTGGCTGATTTCGTTTTTTAAGTGTTGATTTATATTATTAAAAAAAACACAATGGACAAAGAAAAAGGTTAATGTATATGTTACGACCACTCTTTTTTGATGTTTGAGGTCATTCACCCCCTGTGGGAGGTAAGAAAAAATGCTGATTCAGAAGACGAAATCAGTGAGAGGGTACATATATAAAGTGGGTCGGTTTTCAAATTCGTTCATTCACTGGAAGAAGACGGCAGACATTCATCCTTTCACTCACTGGAAGAAGACATCAAAGATTCATTATGGCGATCATTCTATCTACAACAGTAGTTTTCTTCGGAGTCTGTTTCGGCATACTTAACGCAGAGGTAGGCTATTATTGTTATTATTATTATTTATTATTATTATTATTATTATTATTATTATTATTATTATTTGGTAGAGAAGAATGTTTATTGACTTTAGGACTAAAATTAAGGATCCTACCTGCAACACATTTAAAGTAACTCGCGTTGAAAAAAAATTCAAAACTATTTCCGTAATGATACAATAAGTCGCAGAAAGTACATATTGAATGTAAAAGTTATATAATTATGACGCAATGGCTGTGAAAACGTATTTTGGAGCAGCTGCAGTCAGAGTGAATTTACATCAATTTGTTTTACATTAAACACGACCTTTAATAGATGTGTGCCCAGTATGTAATGTTTTTGTACCTTATAGTTGGATATTTATAAGCTTCGTCTGTCTCTCTGACCCCCTTACCGGCCTCGGTGGCGTCGTGGCAGGTCATCGGTCTACAGGCTGGTAGGTACTGGGTTCGGATCCCAGTCGAGGCATGGGATTTTTAATCCAGATACCGACTCCAAACCCTGAACGAGTGCTCCGCAAGGCTCAATGGGTAGGTGTAAACCACTTGCACCGACCAGTGATCCATAACTGGTTCAACAAAGGCCATGGTTTGTGCTATCCTGCCTGTGGGAAGCGCAAATAAAAGATCACTTGCTGCCAATCGGAAGAGTAGCCCATGTAGTGGCGACAGCGGGTTTCCTCTCAAAATATGTGTGGTCCTGAACCATATGTCTGACGCCATATAACCGTAAATAAAATGTGTTGAGTGCGTCGTTAAATAAAACACTTCTTTCTTTCTTTCTTTCTCTGACCCCCTCCCCTTCAATCTCTCTGCTTTTGTCTGTCTTCACCTCTACCCCTTTCTCTCTGTCCCTCCCTCTCTTCTTTTGTCGGTCTCCACCTATTTTTGTTTGTCTCCCCTTTCGTTCTCTCTCTCTCTCTCTCTCTCTCTCTCTCTCTCTCTCTCTCTCTCTCTCTCTCTCTCTCTCTCTCTCTCTCTCTCTCTCTCTCTCCCCCTCCCCCCCCCCCTCTCTCTCTCTCTCTCTCTCTCTCTCTCTCTCTCTCTCTCTCTCTCTCTCTCTCTCTCTCTCTCTCTCTCTCTCTCTCTCTTCCTATGTTTGTTTGTATAACTGGTTTATTACTTTCGACGGATGGCGGATTATATTATAACTATTATCCATTTATTTAGTATTGAGATTTTTCTGTATTTTACTCGATGTTTAGTTGGCTGTGTTTTCACCTGCTTGGTGGCCGACAAGATTATCTCCCATTTAATATGGTGTGTTATATTTGTTTACCGACACCTCAGAACATTTTATAACACGTCTGCTTTGTTACTAACATTCAGTATAGCTATTAATTTCAACACTTGGTCTATATCCGACGTTTCGTCCGTCCTAAACACATCTTCGCAAGCCAAGGTACTATTGCGTATCTATAGTACACTACATTTCAGTATACGGAATGGTACCATGCCTTGCAAAGATGTCTAAAACAGTGCCATACAACGTACATCAAAGGCCGTGGCATGTACTGTCCTATCTGCGGAAAAATGCATATAAAATATCGGCATCGTGTTACTACTCTTTCTTACTGTCTACCAAATGTTGAAATAAACCAAATAATTGAAGTCGTTAAACAGACATTTTTTTTCTTTTCTTACAGGAATTCGTGGTGTTTATATACATAGTTTACAATTCTCCACAAAATTCTATCTTTTTTATGGTAACCTTATAATCTGGCAGATGCATATATGCAGAGTAGTAATACAGTAAATTTGGGAACATAATTTACAAGTTCTGATCAATGCTTTTGTTTTCACTCCCTATTATAAACAGAAAGTGGGGTTTTCCACGTTTGGCGTTCCTGTTTTATTGACTGGGTCTCTGTCGTAATCTCCAAGTATTATACATGCAATTATGGCAAACAAGAAAACCAGTGCTGACGCAATACGGGGAAACCCCGAATTTCTTTGACCTATTATTATCAATCTAAACTCCAGAAATGCTGTTTCTGAATACAAATTCGAAAGTAACAGGAATATAACATTCTTCTTTGCAATAAATTCTCCGTAATGTAATCGTAAACATTTAATTTAATTATTAAAAAAATCACGCGACTTGTTATGCAACGTTTTATATGTAGGTTATATACGTAAAATGAACATATTCATTCGGTTCTGGGATATGGACGTGCGGTTAGCGTGGTGGGTTCCGGCGCCCTCCGTGGTGGGTTCGACTCACGTTGGAGCTTCACGGAGGGCGTTGATCTATCTGCGTTCGCAACACTAACGTACCTCAAGAGCTAAACCAAAACAAACACACCTTTTGCTTAAAATTAATATCTTTTTTTATTCTTTAGTTTATTTTTATTTAATGATAAGGTACTTGATGCTCTCTTATGTTAAGATTAGGTTTCTCTTTTGCCTTTTTTAAAATTATCGTTTATTTATTTATTTATTTGTTAATTAATTTTTGTTTTGTTGTGTTTCTAAAATAAAATAGTTACGTCTAGTATAATAATAATGACTCCGATTGTAGGCTGTAAATATTAAATATGTTTTAGGTTTTAATGATCAGTAAAATATTCCAAACATTAACACAAACAAAATGTGAAATATACACTCTATGAGTATACATTAATTCGTTGTTGTTGGTTGTTGTTTTTATTACAAATAATAACGACACCAACAACATTAATAATAATGATGATTATTATTATTATTATTATTATTAAGCGCGTTTGCACGATTTCATCGGAGGTGGAGGGGTAGACTGTTATAGGGAAGTCGCCGGAGGGGGAGGGGGAGGGGGGGGGGGGCAAGCGCTCACCTGATACGCGGTCGGTTTGGGATCGATCCCCGTCGGTGGGCCCATTGAGCTATTTCTTTGACATCCAATAGCCGGACCCATGGGCTATTTCTCGCTCCAGCCAGTGCACCACGACTGGTATGTCAAAGGCCGTGGTATGTGTTATCCTGTCTATGAGATGGTGCATATAAAAGATCCCTAGCTGCTAATCGAAAAGAGTAGCCCATGAAGTGGCGACAGCGGGTTTCCTCTCAATATCTGTGTGGTCCTTAACCATATGCCTGACGTCATATAACCGTAAATAAAATGTGTTGCGTGCGTCGTTAAATAAAACATTTCCTTCCTTCCAGTAGCCGATGATTAATAAATCAATGTGCTCTAGTGGTTTCGGTAAACAAAACAAACTTTTATTTCTCCGGGAAATATATTGAATAAAAAATCACTTGAGCTGGTAAGATGTTGACCCCGAATACTCCGCCTCTCCCTCCCCTGCACACGAGCCTGTATTATTAATTGATTAATTACTAGTCAATGAATTAATTATTAGTCAGTTAATTAATTATTATTATTATTATTATTATTATTATTATTATTATTTTAAATGCATTAAGATGAACACCTATATGTATGGATGCAACTGTCAGTGAAATCGAATAAGTTTATTATAAAGCGAGACATTTAATCCCGCGGAATTCTTGTTTTAAACAAGGGGGCGACATTTAGCTTAGTCGGTTGAGTGCTCACTTGAGGTGCTTGCGTCACAGGATCGAACTACCTCGGTAGATCCTATCAACTGATTGATTTTTTTTCTCGTTCCAACTAGTACACCACAATTGGTCAAATGCAGTGATATGTGCTTTCCTGTCTGTGGGAAAGTGCATATCAAAGATCCCTAGCTGAATTAGGGAAAATGTAGCGGGTTTCCTCTGATGAGGGGGTTGGACGTAGCCCAGTGGTACAGCGTTCACTCGATGCGCGGTCGGTGTGGGATCGACCCCCGTCGGTGGGCCCATTGGGCTATTTCTCGTTCCAGCCAGTGCACCACGACTCGTATATCAAAGGCCGTGGTATGAACTACCCAGTCTGTGGGATGGTGCATATAAAAAATCCCTTGCTGCTAATCGGAAAGAGTAGCCCATGAAGTGGCGACAGCGGGTTTCCTCTCTCAATATCTGTGTGGTTCTTAACCATATGTCTGACGCCATATAACCGTAAATAAAATGTGTTGAGTGCGTCGTTAAATAAAACATGTTTTTCTATCTTTTTTTCCTCTGATGTTTGATATCCAATAGCCGATCAATGTTCTAGTTGTGTCATTAAACAAAACAAGCATTTAATTCCGCGGAATTCTTGTTTTAAACAGAGCCCATTCTCTGCTTGGAATCGTAAACTGACGATGTCGGATGGCCAGGTGATTACAGTGAGTGAACACGCTGAGATCGTGGGAACCAAGCAGATCTTGATGAATTCCGTCGAAACAGCGCTGAAGGACGCCCGCATCTACCGGTCACAGAGCTACCATGATTTCAATACAGTACGTGGACAAAATACCCTAGCGTTTAAATCATAAACATAAATAATTGCAGCAGGGTATATTTAAAAGACATAAAAATATTTAATTCACAAACCCAAATCAATCATATGAGCTTAACAACAAAATTAATATCACTAAAAAAAATTCATTGGATGAATAATGTTCAGCACTGTAAATGAATATTAAATACGATTTTCTTTATTATTATTTAAATTTTTATTAATTTATTTATTTTGTCAGCGTGCGTGCGTGCGTGTTTGGTTGTGTGTTTGGTTGTGTTTGTGTGTGTGTGTGTGTGATTCAAGTTGTAAAGCGATTTTTTTGACTGACTGAAAGCTACCAGTAAAGTGGTATCAGTACAGACGACAAAGACCAATGGATATCCAGTCATGATATGGATACAAATATATAATGCAATGTGCAGATATAAAACATTATTATATGAAACGAACTATCCATGTAGTCTCAGACTAATATGATGTTTTGGTTAAAAGGGTATATTTATAAGTCTGAACCCTAACATAATATACATGTAAGTTTATCTTCGCAGGGTGTTCTGGGAATTAAATACATTCCATTTGGAGAAGAAAATGGAGCAGCTTGCATGATTGGTCAGGTATCCAAGAATTACGAGACAACCCTCGGCGATTTGACAAACAGAGCGGTAGGTCAACGTTATCCAGAGACAATTCCGGGGGGGGGGGGGGGGGGGGGGGCGAGTCATGAAGCAACGATATCTTGAAGGGGGCACACAATCTCTACTGGAGGGGGCATAGTCTCTGGTGGGGGTGGGAGCATAAGTCATATCTATTTTTTAATTACTTAGATAGAGTTGGAAATAAAAACGGACAATTTTTATCCTCACGACGGAGGTGGCCAACTCACTGATCTAACGACTTCTACGACTGTCCAGTTGCTAGTCTGAGCACCGTCACAACTCGATTCTCGTCGTATATAACTACTACGACCGATTAGTTGTTATTAGTCTGAGCGAACCTTCATAAGTTGGGTGTTGGTGAAATTACAACGTAACTGTCGAGTTGGCCAACTTCGTCTTTACAGTTGATAGTCTGATACTAGCATTAGGCACAAAACCTTTAACAATATAGTAGTTTAAATTGTGCTGAGATGTCGTTTAACAAATATTATTTTCCTTTACTTGTGTTTGTAACACGTTTGTTTGATTTAACAGGGTTCGACGATTGACACGTGCCAGGCACCCAAACAGTACAGAGCTGTTGACGAGATCACAAATTCTGGAAGTGCTGACGTGGATAACTTCTGTGGAAGCGTGCCCATGTACCAAATGAAATTGGCCCGATTCCAGCTAGGTACGGTTTCATAGACGGACGGACATAATATCACACACACACACACACACACACACACACACACTATGCATTTTGAGGTTGACTAGTGTGTTATCACTTAGAAGTACATTATGTATGTAATCAAATACAACATTTTATACTGAAATACCACAATTCTGTTGTGACCACGTTAACACAACTAATAAACTAATTTGTTGTACTAAATGTTTTAAACAAAGGCATTAAAAATAATTTAAATATAGTTACATTAATTGGTATAAAGCATTGAAAAGTAAACTTCGACTAAGATGAATTGTATATTTTTTTAATTATTTTAATTATATATAAATTGCAAAACTCATTTAAATCAAATACACAATTATGTATTGTATGAAGACATAATGGCATACACGTAGCAAGGGATCTTTTATATATACCGCACCACGGACAGGATAGCACATACCACGGCCTTTTGTGACGCACTGGCTGGAACGACAAATAGCCCACTGACGGGGGTGTGTGTGGGGGAGGGGGGGGGGGGGCACATACGTGTTGTAGGGCGACAGGCAAATGTAAACAGTGGAGCCTAACTCTGGTTTGGGTCCTCCGAGGGGGTTGAGCCGTAAAAGAATAACATTTAACATAAATTACATTTTATAAATTCATGTAATGTTTATTTTTTGTTTTAGGAGTGGTCGATATAGTTGGCGTGCCCCTGTTACCATGGAGAGTGCAAACAGTGTGTATCTATGGCCCAATAGATTGGTTTTTTACAGAAAGCGTACCAATGCAGCAAGGTCTTTTCAACCCTGGCTACCCTTATTAAACAATTACATAAGACCAGGCATCACCAGCAAAATAATAATAATAAAAAAGAAATAATAATTTTAAAAATGCATGTAATTAAAATATCTGATATATAAGTTTTTACAGTTTTGGATGGGTACTCTGAAGTGGATTTTTAATACATTGTATTATTTTAATAACTGGATTACCCCTGACCCTACATTTACCCAATCTTCCATCCATTTTCTGGATTCTCTAAAGGATATCCAGCTGCAATATTAAAACAAAAATGTTTAAAAAAGCTTTAGTTATTCAAATACCTGTACTTAAATATAATTGTGTATGTATTTTGTCGTTTTCTTATAATAAAATGTTCTATTCAACACATACATTTCTGTTGTTTTGTTAATATTTACATTAACATAAACTGTCTTTAAATGGTAAACTTATACGGCTAAAATTCTTGTTTATAGTAACCAAATATATATACTACTGACTACATGTAGTAACAGATATGCTGGTCCGTATTTTATCGTATTTACAAAAGCTTTAGTTATTCAAATACCGGTACTTAAATATAATTGTGTATGTATTTTGTTGTTTTCTTATAATAAAATGTTCTATTCAATACACATTTCTGTTGTTTTGTTAATATTTACATTAACATAAACTGTCATTAAATGGTAAACTTATACGGCTAAACATTTTGTTTATAGTAACCAAATATATATACTACTGACTATTTTAACGTATTTGTTTTATTGCCCTGAACCCCTCTAAAAGCTCTCTCTCTCTCCGCAACATTTTGAAAACTACATACCTTGACATGCAATATTCTGCATTCTACAAGTAAAATTCACATGGCAAATTATGGTAACTACGACGGCAGATTTTGAATGCATTTATCACCATATATATATATATATATATACACACACTTTGTTACTTGTAAAAAAAACACCAGTTTTGTCGTTTCTTTCTTCTTCTTTTTGTTTGTTTGTTTATTGTAAAAAAAGTTTATATATTGATATTGTACTACGTGTATATATGGTGATAAATGTGTGTGTGTGTGTGTATATATATATATATATATATATATATATATATATATATATATATATATATATATACTTTGTATTTAAAAAATTACCTGAACTGATTTGAATCCCTCGGTAAGGCGTACAAAATTCATCATGGGGGAATACAGGTACCTCTCTCTCTCTCTCTCTCTCTCTCTCTCTCTCTCGCTCTCTCGCTCTCTCCCCGTAGTCTCTCTCTCTCTAGTATCTCGCTCTCTCTCTCTCTCTCTCTCTCTCTCTCTCTCTCTCTCTCTCTCTCTCTCTCTCCCCCCCCCCCCCCTTAGTCTCTATCTCTAGTATCTCGCTCTCTTGCTAGTCTCCACCACCCTCCCCTGCACGATCATCTGTGAATTGAGAGAAGACTAAACAGTATGGGTTAAACACTGTCAAATTAAACATTTCATGTCCCGTGTGTATTGTTTTCTAACCTAATAATTTATTACATGCTAGTATTCTAATAATGTGACACATATGTGTGAAATTAAGATAGCACTTTAGTTCACAATTATCACACCTTGTGTTTTCTAAATTTAATTTAATATATATATTTAGTGGATTCATAACTTAACACCTACTTATGTGAATTAATACACCATGCATATTCAACGTTTTTTTTGAAAGCTCAACATTTACTATTTATTATCAATGACATAAATATAGATTATTATACGAGCTTGTATGTCGTCCTGGTTTTACGAAACGAGTGTCAGGATTATTGTATGACAGGAGTTTCTCGTAAAATCAGTACAATTCACACGCGAGTCGCTCATAACGGGGAAAATATTTATCATATTTTCTCAGTGAGAAATATTCTGCATTGGTGTAACGTACTGGACGAGTTGACGTCTATAAACCAATGACCTTGTCGGTACTAAACATCACGATTTGGCAAACACGCAAAATGAAGTTTATAACTCGTTTGCGTTTACGGCTTTCAGTTTTCAGTGTTAAACTTGTAATAAAATGTTAGCTTAATGCAATTCAAACACGTTTTTTAACAGAATATATAGAACATTGGCTTTTGACAATTATCTGTGAACGTGATTAAAATACAAAGTTATTGCAATACTCAGAGCGGTGTGTAAAGTGGTTGACATCGTTTAATAGATTACATATATACATATATATGTACGTGTATGCATAACGAAAACTGGGAAAGGCTTTTAGAAAAAAATAGCTGGGGTAATAAACAGAATAATACACTCGGTACCAGTTATTATCAAATGTATGTCCCTCGTGAAATAATGTTTACTTATTACTCGCTAAATCTCGTAGTAAATGAAAATTATTTCATTTGAGACATAAATTTGATAATAACTGGTAACTCGTTTATTATCCTCATAAACTTACTCTCGAAATTTTAATTGTTTTTAAATCAACAACTCTGAGAGTGTTTACTCGACATGAAATGTCAAAAAGAAAAGCTTTTAGTAGAAAATTGCCACAGTTTTGAACAGAAAATAAACAAAATAATGGTCAAGATGCCTCAAGTTCACGTAGTTTAAAACCATTCATACTTTTCAAATATAAATTGTATTAACTCACGGATTACATTCACATGAAGTTGAATGATCAATTATTCAGACAATGAGTTAGATTATGATTGTAGATGTCCTTAACGCCATTGTTTTTTTTTTTTAATAATGCCCATAACGAAGAGTTTTACGAAGTTCACTCTGTATTACTTATTTGAATACTAGTATATCAATTAAATCAAACACGATTCAATGATCATGTTTACTTTATATGCTTCCCAGTAATTATATATTGCTTTGTATTCAAAATTAGCACTTAATGGAATAATACCCAAAAGTAAATAAACAATGCCTATGATATATATGAATTTCGAAATTTCATGAGTAAATTTCAATATGAAAAAAACGACAACACATCTTTAAATTTTACAAGTTAAAATTGTAATTTTAATAAATGATCTGCATTTCGACGATGTTTTATAAGGGGCCGTCCATAATTTTCAACATTTTCACAAGTGTACAAAGAGTACACTTTTGACCACCACCCTCCTCTAAAAGTGTACATCCCCAAATGAAAAATGTTGATCGACATTTTTTATTTTCAACAAAAGTGTACGCTGGCCCCTTAACACCCCCCCCCCCCCCCCCCCCCCCCGCACGGTTTGTACGCTCGTGAAAATGTACAAATTATGGACGGCCCCTAATACATCTAGTTTGTGAGTGTAACGGAGTTGAGTTTCATCCGTGGAAGCGTCGTTACCCAATAGCTGATGTATTTTTCCCTAGAACAGAACTTTATTCACTCTGAACACCACCGGCGTTACATTTGAGGTGGTTTACAAACATTTCGGCAACAAGTATATCGCTTAAAATAATAATACAACAAAACATTCAAATAACTAAATACATTTACAACATATAGTTAGTCACTTTCACACCTGTACACAATAATATACAGGTAATATAATCAAACTTACAAATAAGTAACTTACGAAAGATAAATGTTTTTAAACACGTCGTTAATCAAATTACATGTACATAATTTGTTTATATTTGATATTTTGGTGGAGTTAAATAGCTGACTTAATTTAAAGGTATTGGGTCTAATAAAAAAATAAAAAAAATATTTCTTTAGATATGTACTTCTTTCATTAGTAAAATGAGGACACTGAAATGACTAATGGAACTCATCGCCTACTGCATTGTTACAGAGAGGACTTATTGTACTCTTCTTTGTTTTGTTCAATATTCTGCCATCTGCCTGTTTCAATCGGTAGATAATGATTGCTAGTTCTGAAGCGGCTAAAAATAACGCGAAGTTTTTCAGGCAAGTACAGAAAGTAGTTTTCACATTCATGTTTTGTTTTACATACTCTCTAGGTAATGCACTTTGGATAAGAGTTTAAGTTATCATTCCAAAATGAAGGCATTGATCTCTTAGTCGTTATTACTGTATAAATAAAACTTCGTGCTGGAGTGTAATCAAACATTTGTTTATTCACGGAAGCGTCATTTGCTGAGTAATAGAAAATAATGCACATAACACCTTTGCTGAATAGCATACACTAATTAAAAAAAAAAAAAAAAAAAAATCAGTTAGCAAGCAAAACATTGATGATATTGTGAAAACTAATTTTTCCTGATTTCTGGATATGAACCTGACCATTAAAAATGGTTTACCTGTTATTGGAATTTTCAGACCTTTTGAGATAACTAAAAAAAAAAAAAAAAAACCTACTAAAACCAAACATATTTTTTTAGTAAGACAACAGCAGCGCACAAGAAGAAATCTGCCTGCATTAAAAAGTGACTTTGTTTTGTTTAACGACACCACTAAAACACATTGGTCATTTTGACATGATATAGTCTCTGAGAGGAAAGCCGCGACATTTTTCCATTAGTGGCAACGGATCTTTTATACGCACCATCCCAAAGACAGGATAACACATACCATGGCCTTTAATATAACAGTCGTGGTGCATTGATTGAAATGAGAAATAGCCCAACGGGCCAAATAAATAAAGAATAGAGGGAAACAATATATAAGACGATGATGGTTCTATCATTGCTAATAATATATATATACAAATATATGATGCTACAATGTAATATTACTTTTTATATAAAAAATAAATGAAGAAAAAAAAAAAAAAGAAAAAAAAAGTTCATTGTTTTTTAATTTACAAAAAAGTACGTTGTTTTTCCTCCATGCCATAGAGCACTTCGTGAAGCATGCGTACGCAGCTCACAGAAGCACATCATAGAGGATTCGAACCCGTTATGATGAGCTTATCAACCCACCACGCAGTCAACACAGCCATGTTCTACGACAAACGAAACAGTGAATATTACGCATATATATAAGTTACTACCATGAAAACAAAACAGCACTTGAATGTAGTTATATAATTATTATTTTTTTTAATTTTAATAACGAACATTTTCTTTTTCCATAAGCATAGGCCTACTGGTTTTATGCTATTTCAAAATAATTAAGAAATAGGGCATCTACTGTAATTTTAAATACTGAATCAATAATTGGGAATTCCCCTGTACAAAAATCATCGATTTTTACCATTCGTCGTTCAGAAACCGGAACTCAGAATTCGTAATCGGACAGAGTTTAGTTTGTGTGCGTGCGCACGCGCGTGCGTGCGTGTGTATGTGTGTGTGTACAGGGGCGTCAAAAGCAGTACAGTGTGTGCATATGACTGCGCGCGTCAGAGAGGTATTTCAATTTGGCGCCCATAGGCCATTAATACACCACACACACACGCCCCCAAAACTCGTAATCGTAATACCATGCAGGCTGCATCCAGTTAGGCTGACTGCACAAGGCACTATAGTAGTCCTCCTCAGATAAGACACCTCTGAATAAAAAAATCTACTTCTATAAAGACCTTTAAAGTTGTGGTGCTAGAATTGATTTGACATGTAAACAAACCCCTCAATAACACACACACACACACACACACACACACACACACACACACACACACACACACACACCACAGTCAGAGACCAAGCTATGCAATTTTCTTTCAGTCGCAGCCCACCAAAGAGTTGTCAAAGATTCCCACTCTAATACCACAACAATCCTATGTTTGCCGTCAAATACGTTTACATCGATCATTTTCGAGTACCTTGATTTAAAAAAAAAATCCACATATTAATCACTAATACCCACACTACAGAAAGAAACCGAGAGATAGCGTATAATCTTCCAAATGTCCGTCTAGCCCTCTTACAATCAAGAGTACTCGGGCTACCATGTAAGATAAGACCTTAATGTGGAAGAAGAAAGGAAATGTTTTATTTAACGACGCACTCAACACATTTTATTTAGATATATGGCGTCAGTACTTACCATTTGTGACACCCAATAGCCGATGTGTATTTTTGTTCTGGGGTGTCGTTAAACATTCATTCATTCATTCAGACATATGGTTAAGGACCACACATATATTGAGAGAGGAAACCCGCTGTCGTCACTTCATGGGCTACGCTTTTCGATTAACAGCAAGGGATGTTTTATATGCACCATACCACAGACAGGATAGTACATTACCACGGCCTTTGTTACACCAGTTGTGGAGTACTGACTGGAACGAGAAATAACACAATGGGTCCACCGACGGGGATCGATCCTAAACCGACTGCACATCAAGCAAACGCTTTACCAGTGGATTACCCCCCCCCCCCCCCCCCCCCCCCCATTGTGGATGAATGCTAGGTCTTGTCTGCTGAGGACTATTATAGTAGAATATTATGACTGATTGAATCAACAAACTGACTGACAAAATAATTTGTGTTCACAACCAACCACTTTAATAGAAACCAATAGTTTAGGGATAAGCGGTTGGACCTGAGGGTAGAGGTGGGGGATCAATGGATAAAGAGTAGATTTAATAAATGTTTTATTGTCCCCAGAAACAACAATAGTCATGGTTGGGGCCTTGAATCATTGCTTCACATTATTATATGTTATACATTATTTACATATGGTATAGGCCTCCATGCAATTACTCTAATGTACATGTATGTACATATTTGTGTATAAAAAATAACTTCTTGTGATATGGTTAATTAAAAATCAAAACCTGAAAAGCGTGAATACAAAAATAAACCCTTAAAAATAACAACCTACAGTCAAACCAAAATAAAATAGAGAAATCCACCAAAAATAACATCTGATAAAAAGATCATTCTGGGGACCAGAAAGAAGAGAAAGAAAAATGAACACAAATTATAGTTTTGTTTTCCCACTCAGCAGTTAGATGGTAAATAAAACAGACGAAAAATAACAGCAATTTCCAAACACTTTTTTTTTTTTTTTGTAGAACGTTCTTTGCAAATGTTTTAGTATTATTTTTTTATTTCATTTTGTTTTCTGCTTTGTTTTAAATCGAACTCTTTAGTGTTCTGCGACCCCCCCCCCCACCCCACCCCCATTTACAAAATCCTTCCCAGACTGCCAGTGTGCGTGTGTGTTATTCTCCAGTTATCGTTATCTGTCCCTGAAGTAATTATTAATATTTAATGCATTATACAATGGATTTTTGATGTTAGTCCAAAACCATCTAATTTTGTTTTGTAGTAGACAAAGCACCTCTTTGGTTTTTCTGTGAATAATGTTTGTTAAATTATTTTCAGTATCTCGCCCACATCCCCCCCCCCCCCCCCCCCCCCCTTCCCCATTATTTAAAGAGACTGCTGAGTTTTCGACTAACAAAGCTTTGTTAACAACTAAAGTTGCATATTAAATACATTTTCTTGTTTAAAATGGCAGTGCCAATAAATACAATGTGTTTTTTGTTATTGTAGACTAGTAGTCAAAACTGTATTTTACCTCCAAATAATTTTATATGTAAAAACAACAAAAACCTATGTAAAATGAAATTTGAGCTACTACAAACATTAGGACCAGAAACACATTCAATATAAACACCAATATTCTTAACAATGCACTGTATTAAAGCTGTATCTTTACCTGGTAAAAGTATTCATTATTTGGGAAAACGTTACAATGGTTAAAATCTCAGAATAGTCCCCGATAAAAATCGTTTGGATGAAACATCATGTGTAATCTAAACACTGTCTTTTGCAGTTTCGTGCATGAATGGCCTACACAGTGCATATCTATAATTAGCATAATATCACAAGTTAATATCTTAATATATAAAGTCTGACATACAAATTCAACACGATAATCGGTTATATTCTTTATTCTGATTTTTTTTTTTTAATTCACAATTTTGACAATAGGCCTACAAACACAGTGTGATAAACACAGTGTAATACACATAGACTTGCATGTATTCATTAGTGTGCATCAAACTGTGTACAGAATGCACTAGAGTATAAAATAGACTGTGAACAACAGCCCACTATCCTCATCCTCACCCCTATCATCGTATCCTTTTCCGATATGGTGGATATGTCCATTGGCAGAAGTGTATAATAGGTTAACTGTGATTAGTCATTACTTTATTGACTATTAATTTGAACTAAAAGATAAAATGTCACCTGGAATAGAATTAAAGAGGGGCTGTTTCAGATCTACTGACGGAAACTGTATGCAGTAAGATCCGATTTCAATAAGATGGCCATGTGATCCTACAGATTAGAGCATTTCACACAATATTTTCTTATATACTTACGAGTATATTCACCATTAAATTAATTTGAACGATATTTTTGTACTTAGTTGCTTTGACAGAAGTTATTCTGTGTACATGCATGTGCGCTTTTAGTTGTCCTTTTTTTTCTTTTTTTTTTTTTGCGGCTGTACTGGCAGGCATTATACAAGTTGTTGTCCTCTTACAGAGTTGGAACCAACTATTGTGGTCATATTCAGCTCTCGACAGAGAAAGCACCTGATAGTGTCATTGCTGCATACACTCACGATTGTATCCACATTCTTCTGGAATCAGATTGGTGCAGAGATAAATAGATTAAGTACAGTATTGAATATATTAATGGAAGATTCAAAATTGTCATGTATATTGTGGCTTCTATTACACACGTGTGTGTGTGTGTGCACATGCGTGTTATCGTCAATTTTCTCGGGGGGGGGGGGAGGGGGCGCTTTCCTTTGGAGGATGAAATACCTTTAGATGGTCTGCATCATAGAGTACGAGTAAGCTGATTTTGGCGTGAATTAAACGAAAATGTCCTAATCTGGATTACAACATATATCATATTAGCATTAGTAGCAAACTGCTATATAGGATCATTATCCATTTTTACACGGACTCTGGACTAAAATCAAACACATCAATGAAAAAACTTAGATTTGTTTTTGTTTGACCTTGTAATAATAATGTAAATGAATCTCCTATTGGGTGTCACTGAGGTGACTGGACTTTCCAGGGTGATCCAGTATAACTGTGTGTTTCCCAATCCCTTAACATCCCATGGATGCGGTGAAAAATAGGAAAAAAAGAGAGAAAAATATCCTTAATCGAGATTAATCAAATGGACATTCTAACAAATATCAGTATTGGATTCTTCCACTTATATCTCTAAACCAAAAGAATCACAACAGAACATGATCCCCCTTCTCTTTTTAGTTCTGGCCATTGCTTTTCCTCTGGGGTACGTCCCACCCTCTTGAAGGGGACAATTCATAATGATAGATGTACATTATTCTATAAAATAAATGCCAATTCTTAGAGCTTTTTGATCAGACATTGGTCAATGGCTGGAAGGGAAAACCCCTGACAAATCCACTAATGGTGATCAATTCTATTGCCCATAGCAGCTCAGACAGGCACTCCACTTTTAATTTACACAGTGACCCAGTATGTGAAAGGTCTCTGTAAGGAATTGTTGATAAATAACTCTTATATTTTCCAAACAGACAGGCATTAATTTCGAGTGGGACAGAAATGGGAAACACATGTCTAACTTTGATCAGCCTTATTCTATCTGTCTTAATTAATTATAAACATGTCTTATTATTTTATTGTCCATCCTCCGTCCACCATTATCGATGTACCCAAGATCTGGTCAGCTGCCGGAGAACATAAGAATGCTGCAATTTCTCCAACCTGCAAAGACATTTCTCCTTTCAGAATAGTTCAACCTGTGCAAGAGGCAACCTCCCTATTCTGTCACATCATCTACTATACTTTAAATCAAAAACATTTTGCTAGCAAAAAATGCTGCACATTTTAGGAAGAGTATTATACAAATACCCATTTTAAAGCAAGTTATTTAGCTTACACATTAATCAATATTGTTTAACATCCATAAGTTATATGTATTCTGGTCACAGTAATTACAATATGCATTTTTTTTTAAACATTAAAAATGTTCATTAATACCACGACAATGAAAAATAATCAATAGTAATTCAAATTAAAGTTCTCTTACTGTTCTATTAAAGGCATATTGTCACAGACCACTGACCTATTTAATGGTCTAACAAAGTATTACTTGAACAAAAATAATATGATTTGTTCCTTTATTGAACCATCTTCATAACCACCATACTCCATTTTTTAACAACATTTTGTAAAAATAAATGAATTATGGCAATGGTCCATAATTCAAAAACTAAAATTGCCCAGAGGGATGACATGGATTTCACTCCATCATAGTTCAGTTAAGGTGATGTGATAGCTAGATTTGGTTTCGAACAATTAATGTAATGTTTATTTATTATCTATTTTTAGAGAAATAAAGTCCTTAAATCCGTGACAGTATGCCTTTAATCCATCTACCCCATATTACCAATTTTAAGCTGCAACCTATCCTTATAAGACCACCTTATTGTCTTCCATCCACACAAATCATTAGGTTGCCGTATTCATAAAACGAATTTCTCCTCAATGTAGATTGTTGCTCATTGTTAATTAATTGTATTGTATTAACAGTATTCTTAGTTGTTCATGCATTGCCGGGTTTTTTTCGAGTTAATTATGAGAACACAAAAACTGAAAACATGTTCACCTGTTCTATTTTCACAGGCTCCTTTGATGAATGAATGCCAACGATTTGACTCTGCAAAAACAGAAAACATTTGTTTGCAACATTTCATTGTAATTAAAGATTATAAAGCAAGATATAAAGGTTCTGAAAATAACTAATGAATTCTGGGCCCTACCATGTGGGAAAGTGGGCATTGTTTAAGATGTCATTTGCCACATCACAAAATGCAATTTAAAGTTGAATTTGGCAAATATATACCATTATCAATTCGCCCAAAAGCTCATTACTAAACCGTGTGTCATTTGTATGTGAATAGCTTTTTAACTAAATAATTCTGTTTAGCTAAATGTTACTTGAATTTGGCTACACATTTTCTGATCAAATTCGTCATACTACTGTTAATGTTTGGTATCCCGCTTACACCCATGGTGGGGGTGGGGTAGGCAACTGCCACTGAAAATATAAAAAGAAGTTCCCTTGTCCATTTAAAAATGATGTTTTTGTCAGACTGGAGAAAACTAGTACATACATGTATTAATGTGCCCTTCCTTATTTCTTATTTACTGCCTCTAATTATTTTTTACTAAATAGTGATATATATATATTGTTTGCATTTAACAAAAAACTAATGTAAAAACTAACATAATGTAGTTAATAACTGATGACCCTAATTAAAAATTTTTTATTAGTGACAAACCTTGGCTTGTTCAAAGGATATTCCCTGATCTTTGGACCGATCTGCTGCCTGTTTCAAAAACACTACAACATAATCAAAATTATTTTTTTATTTTTAAACAAGCCATTTCAGTACATGTCCCCTACCAGGTCCAACAAATGTTCCTATCTCTTAAATTCAAGGGCCCCAACTCTGTGACAAATGAGTAAATTACCATGAAAGTGAAACTTAATCTGTAACAGAATGTGATAAAGCTATATACAAAATTTCAGCTCGATATCTTGAGGCATTGCAACAAATAAAAGTCCTGAAAACAAATTATTGTATCTCCTAAGTTTACGGGCCATAACTTTGTCAAAATGGGATAATTCACCATAAAGTCAAACTTGATCTGTAACAGTACATGATAAAACTATACACATAATTTCAGCTCAATATCTCAAGGCACAGTGAAAAAAAAAACATCTGGAAGACGATGTGTGGGACAGACAGATGGATGGACGAACAGACAAAAAGATGAAGATAAAAGTAGGGGACTAAAAATAACAAATTCATAAAACATGAAACTGCAAAACAATAACCAACAGAAAAACAATACAAATACCTCCCAACTTAACTAATTAACTTCATTATAAAATTTATATTTTGATGGCAGTAAATGTTTGGAAATAATAAAATTAGAATACAATATCGTTAGGCCCATGGTAAAAGCACTTAATTGTTATTGGTAAAATAAAACATACACAAAAAAAATCAATTATTAAGCACCTTCATTCACCGTGACAAATTTATTATGAAATATGCAGCAATTCAAATTCAATTCATATGTAAACCCTGCTAAAAGAGTAATCTTACCAACTCTTACAGTACCGGCCTTGGTGGTGTAATGGTTAAGCCACTAGACTTAAGGCTGGTAGGTACTGTGTTCGCATCCTGGAGGTTGCATAGTACCAAAGAAGAGAGTTCCGTGTCAGAGTTCGACGTGCACCGTCAAATATTTACGGAGTAAAAGCAGCTGTGGGTGTGATTGGTAGTAATATGTGACATTGATTATTTGTGCAAATACTATTATTCATTGACAATAAATAAATACACTTTTATTTGTCATACAGTTGTTATGCAGTATATACCAGAGGTTGAAACTAATGCGGGGTACCCCCAAAAATGGAAGTGCAATTTTCAGCAAAAATGACGGTTGCTATTAAAAACATTAATTAAATCTCTTAAATGATACGTGACCCCCCATTTTCTTGCAGGTAGATTAGATGTGAGGTGCCACACTTTCTATTGCTGTACTTACTGGGTGTGTTGAAACGCTGCTTATATCAGTCTTATTAGTAAACGTTAACATTATCGGCAATAGGAATTGATTTGGTCTATTAGAACCTGGAACCAGCATCCATCCATTGGGTAGGTGTACAACCACAACACCAACTTCTCTCTCACTAACACAGACAGCCCAGATAACCGAGGTGTGTGCCTAGGACAGCATGTTTAAACCTTAATTGGATATAAGCATGAACATAAGTATAAACAAACAAACTGACAACTGGAGGTCGCCTATTCCTGCACTAAACACATGGTCAATGAACTTACATGGTGTTTCCACATAACCTGGACAAATAGCATTACACGTCACTCCCGATCCAGCAACTTCTACAGCAACCGTCTACAGAAAAATAAAACACAATCTGAATAAAACTTTGATTTATAAATAAAAATACAGGATTGTACAATTGCGATTTAAAAAGAAAACAAAACAAAACAAAAAAGCAACATTTTTTTTTAATAAATTCAGGATTTAGGTTTTAAAAAAACAAGCAAGCAAAAAAAAGCTTACTTTATGATTTATGATCAAGTATTCGGTTTCAGAAACATTAACAGCTTTGAAAATGTGATAAGGATGTCTTTTAATTGTTTTGGAAAAAAGCAATATGGTGATGGTTTTAAACAATGTTGTGGCAATTACTGAATACTGTATAATGCTTAGGTTGGTTATTTTCCCATTGACAGACGTGTGCAATAAATCTCTATAACCGCAGATCTTTCAAACTCCACCTCTCACTGAGCCAAACTTCCTTATTGGTCATGCACCATCACCTAGGTTACCAAAACGTAATTGTGGTATGCATGGTTATTTGCCAAATTTCAATGTTTTGATTGACAGCAGAGATACCATTGTGCTATCATATTTGAGATTATTGGATGTTGTTAAACATTCATTCATTCAGAACTAATGGCTGTCAATCAAAATGTTGAAAGTGTGCAAATCACCATGCACATATTACTCATAAGTTTATGTGGTAACTTTTAACTTATTACTTGACTAGTGTTTTATTTGACTATTCTGCTGTGTTGAACTGGTAAGATTCAATGGAAAGTGACAAAAGCTTTTAAACTGGAGATAGATTCAGAATGAGTCTCAAACCTTTGTGAGTCCTATCAGGCCATGCTTGGCAGAGACGTAAGCACACTTATTAGGTGATGCTACATGTCCGTGGGCAGATGATATGTTTATTATTCTCCCCCAGCCTGAAATGAAACAGTTCATAAAAATGTTTATTCATCAAATTATCAGTGCTAAACTGCCTGATACTCAACAGCTTACACTGTCAAAAGAAAAGATATGGCAAAAAATATTTGGTTAAAAATATTTTACATAAATTAATAACCTTTTCTTTTTATTGTTGAGAAAAATTACACCAAACTGATTAACATTGCTAAGAGAAATTAAATTTTTATATGTACAAATTGACAAAAGATGTATGCAGTGTGTATGTGGAAGATGAGAAGCTAAGGTCTGATATTGGAATAATAAATAAAAGTATTCTATATGACTTTCAATTTAATTATTTTTGGTAAGAGTTAAAAAAAAATTGTATTGAACTGAAGGAAGTGTAATATTTTATTTATAGTGAGGTCTGTGGTCTAGTGGAATAAGCTGCTGGACAATCAAGCTGATGACAGTGGTTCAAATCCCGTCAAAGCTGGCTCACACATTCATTCATCTTTCTCATCTATCACCCTCTGCCTATCATTCTCATTATCTTAATATAAAAAAAAAAAACTTTCCTATTTCTCCCACGATTTCAATCTGTTTCGACCCTTTCTGTCAATTTCCTCCGACTCTGTCTTCTGAGCTGTCCACACCATCGCCTACCTGTCTCAACTTCCTCCATGGGTGCAGTCTCTGTGTATATCCCTGCACCCACCTGGCATCCTCGTCCTCTACCGTTAATAAAGCTGGTCTGACCCACGGCACTAACTAACGACTGCCGGTAGTAGGGGTGCATAGAAGATGGTTACAAGTGCCTCTTAACAATGCCAGAAGTAACTACTGAACACTCCCCGAAGTGGTCAGACTAAGCCCACAGCTAAAAGCTGATGGGGAACAGGTGTGTGGCACAGATAGCCACAAGAGACAAGCACCTGTTGCGGTTGGAGAGACAAGGACTGGGATGTGGAGGTGGCCAGCGAAAGAAGTTGAAAGATAGGAGGAGTTGCCAGATCGGGAAGAAATCAGATGGAATTCAAAGGAGAGAAAGGAAAGGTGGCACTAGGATTAAAAAAATATATATATATATATTTTTTATTTATTACCTATCTGTAATTATTGCTTAGAATGCATCAAACAGTAATAAAAGTAAACATACAGATTTCTTGACTGCAGTGATTTCATAATTGCAGCAGACTCATCAAACAGTACGATGATAACTTCCACTTATAAAACCCACTTCAGTGAATGGATTGGCAGTGCAAAACCTATCTAAATGAGTGCATTTTGAATGGCATTGTAAAACAAACCTCAGTAAGTGTATTTTTAATGGCAGTTTAAAACTGTCTGTGAGTGGATTTTTAATGGGAGTGTAAAACTGTCAGCAAGTGGATTTTGAATGGGAGTGTAAAACTGTCAGTGAGTGGATTTTGAATGGGAGTGTAAAACTGTCAGTGAGTGGATTTTGAATGGGAGTGTAAAACTAACATCAGTGAGTGGATTTTGAATGGGAGTGTAAAACTAACATCAGTGAGTGGATTTTGAATGGGAGTGTAAAACTGTCAGCGAGTGGATTTTGAATAGAAGTGTAAAACTATCATGCGAGTGGATTTTGAATGGGAGTGTAAAGCCAAACTTTACAATTTTGCGGTATTTCATTTGTGTCATTCTTACCCTTCTGCTTCATGTATGGCAGGAAGAGCCTGGTCAGATGGAAGGGAGCAGACAACATGAGTGAAATCATAAAATCCCATTTCTCCACCGGAAACGATTCTACTGGACTCAAATGTTGTATACCTGCCAACAGGAAAAAGATACATTTTTCAGGAAATTAGTCACATTTTGTTAAGCCTGCTCTTCATCACAAAACCTGTCATATGCTTTTAAATTGAGTTACGGGTGGGACATAGCCCAGTGGTAAAGCATTCACTCAATGCGCGGTTGGTCTGGGATTGATCCTCGTCGGTGGGCCCATTGGGCTATTTCTCGTTCCAGCCAGTGCACCATGACTAGCATATCAAAGGCTGTAGTATGTACTACCCTGTCTGTGGGATGGTGCATATACAAGATCACTTGCTGCTAATCGAAAATAGCCCAAGTGGTGACAGCCGGTTTTCTCTCTCAATATCTGTGTGGTCCTTAACCATATGTCTGACACCATATAACCGTAAATAAAATTGTGGAGTGCATCGTTAAATAACACATTTTCTTCCTTCCTTCCTTTAAATTGAGTTATTGAATTTATATATAAGCTAACCTTTGCTTGCTTACATGTAGGTAAATAAAACCAATGCTGGTAACACAACTCAAAGGCAACAATTTTAAATCAATATTTACCAGCAATATTAGGGACTGTTCAAATATTATGTAACACTATTTTTGTCAAAATTAGACACCTTCCCTCCCCCTGTAACGATCCATAATGCTAGACCATACAACACCCAAAATATTACATAATGCTTGGAGATATCACCCCCCCCCCACCCCCCACCCCCCAGTTCCCATTCACAAAAAGTCATGCGATGGAAGTAATATAATTTTAACATACAGTTTTACAATTTGGGAAAGTGCAGATACACATTTCAACTCGATTTATAATCTTTATTGTTTGTACACACGTCTAGCTATAAATACCTACATTATACATTTTTGTAGTGACAGAGCATTACGTAATATTTTAATGACCCCTTGGCTTATGAAAGGCTACTGGAGGGAGTGCATCCGATGCCTTACCTTGCATCAATCATGGCGGTACCCATGATATCCACATATATGAGGTTTATTACAAAATAAAAATAATATTTCAAAATTTCATTACAATAATTTTTTTACTAAACCTGCTTTGCTGTATAACATTACACAGATCTGTACATGTTGATATTTTCAGCCCCCAAGTCACTTTTAATGCAAACTAACAGAGAGAAACCTTGATTTGAAGACAGAGACCTGCGTTATTTACCAGTATGTCCAACCCTTCTGGAAACAGCTTCAGAATGGCTTCATGCAAGTCCTCAATTTCAGGAACCTTCGATAAATCTGCTCCAACAAACTCAGCTCTCACTGAATATGTCCTGAAATAATTATGGAATACTGAGTCTACTTTGAAAATATGCCTAGATTCTTTTTGGAGTTGGCGGAAGGAGTGGGTATGCATACATAAATTGTTTAAACAGCATTTTTTATTTCCATCATAAATGTTAATGTGTAGGATTTGGTCAATAGTATGTCGTAAATGGGCATTCTAATTACGCAATTAGTCGCACCGACTTGTTGCATCTGATTGAATCGTACTGTGAGAACACCTCAATCGGAATGACATTAGTCTTATACGACAAGCCAATTAGATCATGTCCTGTGTGTCATGACAAATCACATGCAACAAGTCGAGCAGTGCAACAAATTACATAATGAGAACCTGACTTAAGGACTGGCAGGCTTTCTGCTGGAAAATAATTTGCAGGTACGTAATAAAAACAAAACAGAACATATTAGCTGGTTATGGATTTGATTTTTGTTTAATTGGACACTGCCTTTCATGTACAAATTTCGAACAGGAATTCTCTTACTATAATATTTATAAACATTATTAAAAATGTATCGAAGGAGCAGCAAGGGATATATCATAATACATGTATATGCACCATATGCACATATTATGGCCCGTTAGCCAAGCCGTTAAGGCTTCGGACTGTCAAATGCCATGTGAATCAGTGCAGTAGGTTCGAATCCTGCCAACTGAGACTTTAATTTGATATATATATATATAAAATAATAACTTCATGATACTGTGAAGCTGGACTTACATGGCAATGTCTGCACAAAGTTTTTTAATTTCTTCCTGATCGCCAAACCCATTGATTATCACATCACAACCATGGTTAGCAAGGCTCTCAGCAATCCCCTTTCCTATACCACTCGTAGATCCTGTGATGAGGGCAACCTTTTTATGAAGAGGTTTACCTGAAATAAACAGGTACATGTACATAAAGTAAAGCATAAAAAAAAACGTATGTCGTTTATTACAGAGATTCTTATGTGCTCGATTTAATTATGCCTTAATTAAAATAATTGTGTTTTGCAGGAACCAGACTCTACTTGTACCTAATAAAAACAGTGTTGACCATAAATGTTTTTAGATTATATTAAGCTTAGATCATATATTAGACAACATGACTCAGCTGAAGTCAGAATGGTCACATCACATCATGAGCCACGACCCGGTAACACTTTATGACGGCCGTTGTCTGTGACTGAAAAAGTTTGGTCGTGTCACAGGCCTTTGTGGCGTACTGGTTAAGCCACTGAACATAAGGCTGGCAGGTACTGGGTTCGTAGCCTGGTACCGGCTCCCATTCAGAGTGAATTTTAACGCCTCAATGGGTAGCTGTAAGACCACTAAACCCTCTTCTCTCTCACTAACCACTAACCCACTGTCCTAGATAGATAACTGAGGTGTGTGCCCATGACAGCATGCTTGAACCTTTATTGGATATAAGCACGAAAATAAGTTAAAATGAAATGAAATTGTTGTGTCAAATGCTGTCGGGAAGACTAAAAATCAGTTACAGATGACTGTTTATTCAACACACACTACACGGTGCGACTCAATTGGACAGCGTCGCATGAGATTTAGGCTTTACTCATTTTCTTTCTGGATTAATTTTTTCTAGAGTATTAAAAAAAGAAAGACGGTAAACGTACCAGGCTACCTTACCTAATGTTTGGATGAGGGATGTTCCCAAAAAACATGTTTTTAAGGCTTTAAAGAATAGTAGAATGTAGGTCAGTAGTAGAGTGATTGACTGAGGTGCAATATGGGGAACAGGATCAATTGTTCTTGATGGACTTGGTTTAATTTATATCCTATAACCGTAAATAAAATGTTTTGGGTGCGTCGTTAAATAAAACATTTCCTTCCTTCCTTCTTCCGCTTCCCTTCTCCAGTATCCCATTACTGGTTCACTGATGTTCAAATATTTCACATACTAATCATTAATACACAGGAAGAAAGTTAAAGGTTTTGTTTAATGATACCACCAGAGCATGCATTTATTTATTTATTATCGGCTAACATTTGTGAAACATTTGGTAATTCTGACATATATACGTATATGTATAGTCTTGGAAAGACACTCGCTACATTTTTTCATTTGTAGTAAGGGATCTTTTATATACACCATCCCACAGACAGGATAGCACATACCACCTTTGGTATACTAGTCATTGTGTAATGGTTGAAACGAAAAATAACCAAATGCACCGAGACTGGGATTGATCCTAAATTCACTGCACATCAGGACAATTTTCCTACTGGACTAGCCTATGTCCCACCTCCTACACAAGAAGGAAGGAAATATTTTATTTAACGATGCACTCAACACATTTTAAGTAAGGTTATATGGCGTTGGACATATGGTTAAGGACAACACAGATATAGAGAGGAAACCCACTGTCGCCACTTCATGGGCTACTCTTTTCAATTAGCAGCAAGGATCTTTTATATGCACCATCCCACAGACAGAATAACACATACCACGGCCTTTGATATACCAGTCGTGGTACACTGGCTGAAGCGAGAAATAGCCCAAATGATAGGGATCGATATGCGCATCAAGCGAACGCTTTACCACTGGGCTACATCCCGCCTCTTTTTCCTACACAAGAAACCCAATAGCAACCTTTAGAAGTGTCCTACGTCATAACTCAACACACATGAGTGTAGGCTGTACACATGGTCCGGGAGTTTATTGGAGAACCAGGCATGTTAGGCCCTTCGGACTACTGAATTTGTTTCCACAACTAACCATTTTTTTTTTGTTCACGTCCAATGAAACACAAGCCTTTGAAACACCGAAATAATAAGTGTGGTAACATGAACGGAATCGTAAACTCTTATCAATGTGCCCATCTACAAGGTTCAGGTACGCCCATCCCAGGGCAACACATTTATGGCATGTAGTTTACTATAAATATCCAAGGGCGGATCAAGGATTTTGTAAAGGGGGGTGGGGTCACAAAAATTCTACATTGTAAAAATGAAAGTTGAGTAACCGTGTCGTGTATTACAACACGTCGATTTATTTGCAAAAGCAAGTTTTTTTAAATAATTTTTTTTTTTTTGGTGTCCTAATGAAAAAAAGAAATGATGCAATTACTTAACAAACTGTTGTTCATTTTGGACAGTCTTGTTATACAGTGTTAGCGGACAAGGAACTTTTTCGTTTGTTGATAAATGTGACGGAGTAATTTCCCTTGTTGACTGTGACATCACAGCCCGCGGTAGAATAACTCCCATCCCTATTCAAAATTGGGACGACCCATCATGGAATGTTATGATACTTCCAAAATATTCAAACATTAACTTTATTGATCCGATTTAAGCCATTTCTACTGCCATTTATCTCTAATTATTTTAGGCTAGGTACATTTCTTCACAACAACAACAAAAACAACATAACATAATAATTATTTCATAATTTATTAATACATATTATAGATGCTAACCATAGATGATGTGTTAATGAAGATAAATATACAGAAATGTAGAATAAAAATGTATAGAGGCATAATACAACAAGAAGCTGATAACAATCAACACTAATGTAACAATAGTATGACACTGGTGATCGAGGCTTCTACAGCCATTAAGACACCACACAAAATAATTTATAACGTCAAAACAATCCAAGTCATATCCTTATAAAATATAAAGAATGCTATGACAACTGACTTCTTACGATGTTAAAACAAATATAAAAACACTGTACATTCATTGTTCGTTACTCGTGTCACAGTACATAAACAGAAATACACCACTGAAAATGCTTTAAATGGAAGTTGTATGACAATGTCAACATTATGCTACATGTCAACATTATGCTACAGCAGGTCAACATCATGCAACAATTAACGTCCAATGAACAACTGCCTACAATCTGTCTTTGTTCTTTTAAAATAAGAATAAAAATCTGGTCTGAAGAGAAATCATACAATTTATGAAGAAGAAAAAAAAAAGCTCATTATTACTGTATTACAATCAGCTACAGTAATTTCTTACTTTTATTGATCCGATTGATACTTAAGATTGCCAAAACTGCTTAAGAACATGTTTTGAAACATTTCGTTTTTTTTTTTAAATGTGTTGAAAAGTACAGTCTTATATACTGAAAGTTAATTACTCCGATACTCTCATTTGTCAATCCACCTTCAAAAATAGTTTTTTACTGTTACCATACTTTTTGAAATAACCATGACTGCAAACTGGTACACATAAATGAAGTGTTTCTGCTTTTATTCACATGTGTTGTCTTTCTAATCGGAGATGAATTCTTGACAACTGTCCTATTCTGTATTTAAGCAGTAAAACAAAACATGATCCCTATACCCACCCCACCCTGAATAATTCCCAAATATTTCATGTTGTTCCCCAAAATGTTTATTTGTATTGCTTACTAAAATCATCCGCAATTGTTGTTAAATTTGAGTGGTCTACTCCAAAAATATAAATACTAAATTCATTATTATCAACTAGAAACAGGTAGGTGATATGAATAAAATAAACAAAAAATTCTTTGACTTTTGGTTTTCTTAATTCTTTAACAATTTTATGAGTCAATCAGAACTCAAGGAGATTATTTCAAAAACATACCAGTATTACAGAATGAGAACAAAAAACATACTGTAAATAATTTTATCAACCCACTTTTCCCACCAAACATAAATGATTTTGATTCCAAAACTGCCTGCACTTCAACATACTAGCAAAGATTCACTGCAAATACAGTAACTGACAAATAACAGACATTGTATACATTTTCAGAAATGAAAGTGGATTACAAAAACAAATCTGGAAACTGGCCCTGCGGTTAGGGTTGCACAATGATCTAAAATGGCAATCCCCCATTCAGAATGTATGCACAACATCAGCCAAAACTATATACGTTAAGTTTTGGATGAAGAATATAAACAAATCTGGACAAACATGGAAAACATGGAAACACTGTAAGGACCACTAAAAATATGTAATTCTGGATAAATCCTGAAAAACTTTAATATCTAATTTTTAACAACCATTTCGCATTAAAAAACAGAAATCCACGATATATGTATGTATATTCTTCACTACTAACATAAAATTTAAGAATACATTGCACATTCACAAATATTTCATGTTGTTAGTTTAATGATAATACAGCAGTATTAATTAAGGATTTTCTGTTATTTCTTACATGTTCGCTGGGGTATGAAAAATAAATAAAAAATCATCTGGAAACTATGTGAATCGGCGAAGCCATTCACATACAAGTTTGTGAATGATTTTTTTTTTTTTTTTATTCATACCCAGTTCCACAGAGAAATGAACAAACTCACATTGCTACGGCTGGATCAATGGAATAACATTAAATTGTAATGAATATAATTGAAATTTAATTATATGTATGTCAATATTCTTCACAACACAAAATTTAAGAATACATTGCACATTCATATATATTTCATGTAGTTAAATGATAATATTGCAGTGTTAAGTTAATTCAAAATTACTACATCTAGATGTTAGTAATACATACATGTTAGTGTGTTATCATCTTATATACCATCATATGCTGCTTAATCTAGCATTTGTCAAACCTGTAGCTGTTTAGATTAATAATTTCATTAGTTCAGTGACAATGTTATTTAGTGTTATTTGCTAATGACACATATTTTAGTGTTAGTTGCTATAATCAAATACACATTAGGTGAGCAATAAAAATAGTTATTAGACTGTATACATGTAACAGGGACAGGCTAGTTTGGTATTACATGTACCTCCAATAAGTTTAGTACAAATATTATTTGAATGCACTGTTTTTCTTAAACAGCCCCAACCCATTAATGTTCTAATGCTTCAATCATGTGTACAAAGTATTTAATAATAAATAAATAAATAAATAAGTAAAAAATTTTTTTAAACAAAAATGTTATATACATAATCATCTGAATAAACATGTACTAAATCTGTTCCAGAGTCTTATAACTTCAGCCATCAAAGTTTGTGATCGCAATCAGTAGTGCTGCCGTAAATATCTTTAAAAAAAATAATTATCAGGTATTTACTATGGAATTATCTGCAATAAATTGCCATTGCAAAATGACCTGAATGTCAAAAATTCAAATGCTGCATTATACTAACCATGCATATCCAAGAGAGTGCCGAACATCAATACCCAATGAATAAAAGAAATGTTTTATTTAACGACGCACTGAACACATTTTATTTACGGTTATATGGCGTCAGACATATGATTGAGGACCACACAGATTTTGAGAGGAAACCCGCTGTCGCCACTACATGGGCTACTCTTCCGATTAGCAGCAAGGGATCTTTTATTTGCACTTCCCACAGGCAGGATAGCACAAACCATGGCCTTTGTTGAACCAGTTATGGATCACTGGTCGGTGCAAGTGCTTTACACCTACCCATTGAGCCTTGCAGAGCACTCACTCAGGGTTTGGAGTCGGTATCTGGATTAAAAATCCCATGCCTCGACTGGGATCCGAACCCAGTACCTACCAGCCTGTAGACCGATGGCCTACCACAACGCCACCGAGGTCGGTACCCAATGAATAAGTACAACTGTTTATTGTTTACCCTATGACCAAAGAATAATATTAAAAACTTTTTCTCTTGATAAAGGTTTAGGAAAAACAAAAACAGTTATTTAGAATATTAACAAAGATAACAATTATACATATGTACACTAATTCCATCAGAAAATAGTACACAAACAACCAGATAGAAGTATCAACAATATTATAGTTATTTAAACTTCATCATCAGTCTTCATGATTAGAGCTTTTAATTTATGAAAATATTTTGTACAATTAATTAGTGTTTTAGAAAAAAACCCAGTAAGAATTATTGACTAGCAAATCCCAATTCATATTTCAGTTACAATGTATTTTTGTCAATTTAGGAAGGAGGAAGAATTATTATTTTACTAAAATTGTAAATAAATGATGGAAGCTCTAAAGAAATTAAAAATACGTTTATGCATTTTTTGTTTGTGCGTAATATTGTTATGGTTACAGTACACGTTATTTACAAAACTGATTTATGTATTCATCACTATTCACACAAAAAATTATCAGGGCTTTAGATTGCATTAAAGCCGAGGTGTGCCCAAAGCAAGCAAGCTCAAATTAAGTACAAACATGCTAATCTCAAAACATTTCATCTCAAAATCTATAGAATGTTAATCTGTAATTAGATTAAAGTAATTTGAAATGCATTTCTGAATATGTACAACTCTATACCAGCTATTAACATTACTGCACAAAAATGGCTTTGGTGTTCTTGGAATAGACAAAAAGTCTGTTGCGCCCAAATTAGAGAGATCTAAAGTCCTGATTATAGCCAGGAACATGAATAATATTTAACTCTATTTAAGAAACCGGCCTATGTCACTTAACCTACATGTAATTATAACACTGAAGCAGGTCTTCTACACAAAAATGCATTCGTGTTATACTTGATTAGCTGTAGCAAAAAACTTAAATTACTACAGGCATGATCAAATTCCATTTTTAAAAAGCCATAGTCTAGACTAAATGTTCAGACTTGTATTATAATTAAAGCAGAGTTTGAACGACCTGTTTTAGCTTTGAATGTATCTAGTCATTTATATATCTTGTCATTTATATATCTAGTCATTTACAGTTAAATTACGTTGTATTTGAATATATATATATATATAAACTCATCTGAATGATTTTGTAAAAGGAAAACAAGTGACTAAAATCCAACATAATGTAACATTCTATACTACACACCTGTTAAACAGAAATGGAATGATGCAAAATAAAGACTGGATAAGCATTTAAAACATATACTAGAGCAGTACACATGGTCCTTAAATAGGGATTTCAGGGGCACAATGCAATTATTTTACAAGGGAGAGAGCAATAATGGGTCAGAATATTGGCTTGGTAGGGTTGGGGGAAAAGCACAGAAATATTAAAGGAATGTTTGTAATGACCCCTCAGCACATTTATAAGACAGCTATTTGGTGTTTACTATACACATGCAGCTACTATGACATATGATCTAGAGTGAGAATAAAAACCAGCCAACACAACAAAGGCTACTTCTACCAAAGAACAACAAAGGATCTTTGATAATTCCCACAGATAGTACACTAAATCACACCACACAGAACAGACTGTGATATATCAATCATGGTTAAAAAAAAAGTTAAAGTTTGTTTTAACAACACCACTGGAGCACACTGATTAATTAATCATCGGCTATTGGAGTACATGTTGGGATAGTCCCCGCCCGGTACTGACCTCGGTCGGGCTGCTTGTGCTCCCTCGCATTTGCCAGCGGAGGTGGTCCCCTCTCCCAACCACCCCAACCCTTTTCCTGTCTGGATGGAGGAGCCGGCCAAGGCCGGCACCTGCGTCCATGACAGGCATGCACTACAACAGCCTACTCTGAATGTGCACATAAAACCCATGACATGACCTGACCTGATGGGATAGAGAAAACACCCAACTGGTCCACCAAGGGTGATCAATCTTAAATCTCATTGTAAACAGGCATGGATTGTGGGGGATGGTTCAGAGGGTACACAGCACACCCAAAATCCAGTGTTTAAAGGGACCATCCTGAGTTTTCAGCCCTAGCAAGATTTCAGTTCGTTCTCCCCAACAAACTAAACATTCATCCTGCTTTTTCCTGTTTCTTAAAACACTGTTTTACCATAAAACGTTTTAAATAAAGAGCACTATATGAAGAAATACATTTGGAGTGACCTTTGGTCCAAGTAATTCAGATTTTTGTTTGGCCGTTGGAAGAAATAATAAATTTGTACATATAATTTTTTTTTTGATGAAAATCAATATTGAGATACCACAAAATTATGTCATCCAGAAATGCATTGATTGTAGAGATATTCATATTCTAAGCAACAAAATGTAAGTAAATTGTAATTCTAACAATGTAAAAATACATTATTGGCCGAGAACCTTTTAAAAAGGCTACAAACTCAGGATAGTCCCTTTAAAAGACCAATATTATTTAATTTTAGGAGAAATGTAAAAATTTGTGTTGGATAGATGATTTCAAGGAAGATTGCCTATACAGAATGTATGTTTTAGTGTAGGCCTACTTTGGAAAGCTGTAGACACCATTTTTGGAAGTTCTGCCCTGCTGCCTAAAAAATCCTCCACCCATCCCTTGCACATGAGGCGAGTGCTCTACCAGTGAGCTACATCCTGCCTCTGAAACATTTAAGGACCATTTTATATGAGTATCATACCATACTGAGACATCGTACTTTCGCAATATCACTACAAGAACAACAGAGTTTAATGACAATGAAATGTTTTAAAACAATGAGCAATGTTCAGAGGTAGCACATAATGTTTTGATGTAATCTTAGTACGAAAACACAAATACATGTACACATAATATACTGTCAAACTCTGTTATATCGATGCATGGACTGAACCAAACATCTCAAGATACCAGTGGTTCAAATTAAATATAATAGCTATACATGTAAGTGAAAATTATGCTTAGAACATTATATTCTACTTTCAGATATCTTGGGCTCTAGAGATTACAGAGTCTGATATAATAAAGTTTGACTATCTCTAACAGCCCCCCATCTGCACCCCCCCCCCAAAAAAAGAACAAAAATAGAAACACAAAACCCCCCCAAACCCATACATTTCCAAACGTGTGTGGTAAAACAAGAAGGAAGTACTGAAGACATCACTGGCTTTTACAGAGAATATACTGCACACAATTCAGATACCTGTACTAATTACTGTAAACATTCACATGCAGTTCCACGTATCTTACTCTTTAGTTTTAACAAATCCTGCTCAATCTTAAAGATTCACAGTACAGTAATAACACTGTATTACTTTACAACAGTAAAGATTTGGAATTAAGACTTGTAGTCTATTATTATATCATAAAATGACTTATACTATTCCTTATAAGTGCAATTATAGGTTGAGAAATCATATATTTTTAGTGTAACGAAATATTGGGTGGGTAGTGGTGGTGGTGGTGGGTAAATCAAATTTAAACTTTAAATTATTTTGTGCCCTTAATTTTTAATTTACACTGAAGATAACAAAATATCCCCAAACTAAATATAAATAAGTACCAATGATTATGACAAATGTAGTCTATGTACACTGATATTCAATGATATGCTTTATTTTGGTAAAAAGCAGGTAAAAAGTAGGTAACAATTTTTTTTAAATTTTCACAGAAAATGTTTAAATTTAATTTATATTGCATACTCCATGAACTTGAAATAAACTCCAAAAAGGGTCAGAGCCACTACAAGTCATAAAAAAAGATGGATGAATTAAAGTGTTCTAGAAAAATATGTGCTAGTATATAAAAGTATACTAGTGTGTGTGTGTGTGTGTGTGTGTGTGAGGGAACAAACAATGATATTCACCAGTTAATACTAAAGTTTAAAGAAAATATTTTACAACTGCTCTGTGATGACACTTTTATTCTTATACAATAAAGAGAAATAATTTTGCGAGCCAATATTTCACAATTGGTGCCTCAACTAGGGATTTTTCAGAAAATTAATAAATAAATCTATTAATTAATGACCATGGATCAGTTGGGATCATTCAACTATTGATGTATACTAGTACATATGTTTACCCTGACTCGTCATATCATACAAATCTTACATTAATTTCAATACTTGGCAATCAGACATTCTTCATTTCCACAAACTGACCTATAACTCATGGGGGTCACGTGACTCGCTATTTCACTTGGAGGAAAATTGAGAAATGGGTCAAAGTCAGTGGTTAATATTATGTAGTGTAGCTGAACAATGATGCAGTCTTTGGGCTAACTGACATCACTGAACTTTGGTGATCCTTTCTCTACAGAAGGGAATTATTTTTGCTGGGAATTAAATTCATGCTCAAATTATAATTTCTCGATTTTATTGTGAATTTGTCCCGTGAATATATTTTTCCTTTATGGTATATAAGCTTACTGTGACGAACTGTGTTTCTACTATCGAAAATTAAATCTGTCATATTACAATAGAAAAGTACATGTATAAAGTTTATTAAATACGAATGTACTTAATATATATATTTTTAAAAAGCAAACAAAAACAAATAAACAAAAGTATACATTTCTCCTCTATTTATGTAAAACAGTATTACAAAGAACAAACATAGCAGACTTTGTTAGGCAAATGTAAAGAGCCTAAAACAAATTAAAGAATAATTAAATACTGGAAGCATTATAATTCTAATGGGGATACTATTCCATGCCTCTCCCTGATTATAAATATCTTATACAAACACAAAACAGAAACATAAAATATAGCACTTGGTGCAGGCAAGATCAAAATATTCCATTAGACTTTATTTTAAGTAACAGCAAACTGCTTGATTTTATAACAGATAATTTAATTTTCACCAGACCTGTCATGGTTCTATTTTACAACAACTACTGACATTTCTTCACTTAGTTACACAACATCTTTTTAAATATTAACAAAACAATCTTCAGATAAAAATAAAATTTAATAGTATAACATGCAACAATAAGTAGTCATACCTTAGAAAACATTTACTCTGTTTCACTGAACAGTAAAACATTTTACATTCCATTTCTTTTCAATTTAAAATAAACATTTAATTAAAGGGAAAATAAATTTATTAATAAGAGTTAAGTAAAAAATATATGAACATGTGTCACTAAGTTCTACAACCAAAATGTATCCACATATTAATGAAATATGAAAACATTTTGTAAATAAATGTAGTTTCTTTTTAAGTTAACAAATACAGGTAGCCAGGTATACAACAAAAATAATCTAACACTTGTATCTGTTGAGACTTGGAATCTCAATACAACTATTTTGTTTGAAACTCGACAATGCTCATTCCAGACAAACAGATAAAATATTTCTAAGTTTGGTAATTTTCCATCTCCAACAGCCACTGATGCTAGATTCTCTTTATCTTGTTACCCCAATTAATCTAGCTAATAAAGAATACACAGGTATCTGGAAGGTACAGTGTTAATGAAGGAAAAAAATAAAATATTCACTGAGAGACAAGTTTTTTCTATGAACCTTGTTTTCTCAGTTAGTCTTGTTAATAAAGAATATATCTGGATAGCACAGTCTTGCCAAAAGAACAAGCATTTTGAGAGTACTGCTAATTTTTAAAGCAATACATGTCCCCACCGGACCCACAAATTTGTGTATCTTCTAAGTTCAAGGGCTATAACTCTGTGAAAAATGGGTAAGTCAAACTTGATCTGTAACAGTATATGATAAAGTTATACACAAAACTTCATGTGGGACAGACAGATAGACAGAGATGAAACCTATAGTCCTCTATAGTGGACTAAAAATAAATTATATACCGAGTTAGATGCATTCAATAAAACTTGATCTACCGGATTATGTCTGGATAATAACAATAGAACATAATGTTTTTAAAACTAATATATTGAGATCTAAATGGTCTATTTGTTGAGGGTGAATGATGCTGGCAGTTGTGGATCTCCATCATAGCTGTCTAAATCTGTCGGCGACGGGGACCCAGCATCTTCAAAAGCACTAGTCATGTTCAAGGGAGACAAATCTTGGCCATTTTGTTCATCATTGTCAGCAGTAGATAGGAATTCCATTTCTTCAGTGCCTCCAGGAGAGACCTAGAATTAAAAACATCACAAATGAAGATTTATTATTTTTAAAACATTACATAATCAGAGAAATTAATGTGTAGTTTACATGTATTTTGTTAGTTTTTACCTTTCAGTGTTTTCACCCACCCCCCCCCCCCCCCCCCCCAAATACATGAAAGATGCCACAGTTCACTATAAAGTAATACCAAGAATATATCTATTTATTACAAGCAGAATTATCATTGCTTGCACATGTTTGTAATTACAGCCAAACAATATCAAAGTTATGTGATTAGATAAAACATCAAATATTAATTTATTATTATTGTTGTATACCAATGAACCACAAATACATAAATAAATAAATAAATAATAAAGTAAATAAATAAATAAATAAATAATTAAAAATAAATTACATTATAACTAAATACAAAAAATGGAGAAAAAACTAAGGAAACCCCCCCCCCCCCCCCCCCCCCCCAAAACCAAAACAATCAACACAATTTACCCACCATATTTCTAAACACTTGCCATAAAAAAACATTATAAAATAAACTGATCTGGTGTTAAATAATAGCAAAAAAGAAAGTTTTTAAAAGTCATGCAAAATTCTGTACTAATCCACATGTACATTGTAATTGTATTGAAGAAAAAAAAAAAGGTTGAACTTAAACAATATAATTAATTAATTCAAGGTTCTAACATGCATTATGGTAAAATTCCACAGATGCAACTAAGAATTAATCTACAGATTATCAACACATAAAAAACCCATAAAAAAAAAATAATAATAATAATTTTAAAAATTTAACAGCTAAATGTGCTGACAACACTGCTGGAAACATAGCACATACATTTTGCCTTCAAAACTTCATTTAAGTGAGACAAAAAGTGCTTGTAAAAAAAAATTACATCCTTTAACCCACCAGTTATTTTAAAAGCAATAGTTGTAATACAGAAAAAATATCTTACCTACTTGTATAAATTAGCTAGTTTTTGCATGGGACTATCCCATTTTTAAATATGCAGGGCAATGTCAGCCATACATAACAAATGTTATCACAGCTGTATACGATCAATGACATTAAATGTTTTAAATTATTTCATTGCAATATTGATTCACCAAATTGGCAGTTCAAGTGGTTATCAGTGGACAAATGGATTTATGTGTTTGTCATCACCATGGAGCCGCCACACCGATGTCTTTAAAAATTAATCTCCAACATATCCTAGACAATTTTTTCAAACTTGTGTATAAAACAAATTGGATTTCAAGTAAATGACCCGATAGTAGGGTTTCTTATGTAGTAAGGTAATTTTCTGTGTTCTAAAAGTGATTTGAAAACAGTTTTGAAAAGCACAGAATGTCTACTTTTGGAAATGCTTTGTTTCTGGAAGTTTTGTTTTTGAAATATTGAAAATTAGATCAGAAATTTTACATGATAAATCACCTTGCCCTGCTACTAATTTTTTTTTTTTTTTTTTAATTTTACAATGCTACCTTTTATTACCATTAGATTTCCCATACATTTTGTCCAGACAGAAATTGAGAAAAAAACATTACAATGACACAGATTCCAAATACAAGATCATAGCCATGTCACCTATATCAACGTTGCTCAAATCTCATAGGAAAAAAAAGCATGTAATGTTTTGCAGGTTGCCATTTTGCTTTTTTATGGATTACTCTCCAAGTGGGGTGAAAGGGTGCAATGTAATCTAACAATGCCATGAAAAGTGTTTTGATATATGCAATCGTGATGTTATATTAATTATGTCACATATTTTGGAGGCATCCGCCCCCTTTTGAAGAGTATTCCATAAAAAAGTAAAATGGCAGACAGTGAGAAATTATATGTTTTTTGTCCTAGGAGATCTCAGCGAAGTTGATATAGCTGACATGGTTACAATTTGGTATGTGGAATCCATCACTGTAATGGTTTTTCCATGAATTCTGTCTGGAATAAATGTGGGGAACATCTAATGGCAACTGAAGGTAGGAGAGTAATTTATCATAGTTGTTAACAATGTGGTTCAGACTAAGCAATTAACATCTATGTGCTCCATATTGTATATGCTTGAAACATAAATGGAAATAAGCATAAACATAAATATGAATGGAAACTAAGTTTGTTGTTTAACGATGCTATTAGAGCAGACATTTTAATTAATCATCAGCCACTTGATGTCAAATAACTGATAATTCTGACACATCGTCTTCAGAAGAAACCCGCTACATTTTTCCATTAACAGCAGGGGTGATTTTATATATGCACTTTCCCACACAGGATAGCACATACAATGGCCTTTGATACAATAGTTGTGGGGCATAAATATGATTGCATGAATAAAGGGGCATAATTACACTCACCTACATATTACTATTTCTGATTTCTCAACTAGTATAATCAGGTGTCAAGAGTTTAGATATCATGCATGACGTGTCAATACAATGGGGGAAGAGGAAATGGATATTCTCTGTACAAGCCTAACTGAAAGAAACAGTGAGACAGTTACCCTGGATTCAGACTTGACATCACCTGAGGATGTTGGTGTATTGAAACTTGAAAATGGTAAACCCTGTGGACACTCCTTGGTCTCACGTTCCTGTTCATAGGTAGAAGAAAGAACTTACAAAACATAAGCACATGCTTCTAAACACAAAACATAAAGACAGACAAAGAAATTTTTTCATAAAAAAAACTAAACATGCTAGCCACTATGTTGTTAAAATAACACTAAAGATAAATGAAGATCAAATTAAAATAATTAGCATTAAAACGTTTTATTCTGTTATTAAATTTTAGAAATATAGTGAAACATCTAAACTGGATAATGCGGGATAGGCCTACCTAATATTTATCTGATTTAGACAGGATCTGGTATTTAGAGGGTTGCATTTTAGAATTTAGAAACTTCGGTACCATTAATTTGGTCATTTTCTTCAGGGTCCGATTTAGACAGGTTTCACTATACATCTATTCTACTGGTACCATTAATTTGGTCATTTTCTTCAGGGTCCGATTTAGACAGGTTTCACTATACATCTATTCTACTGGTACATTGCTAAAATAATGAAATACAGTCAAACTCAGCGTATCAGTGAATATCAATACAGTTTTGGTCGTGAGAACCTCCCCAACTTTGCCTCGAAGGTTTTTTTTAGTGGCTTTTTTTTTTAGTGAGGGAAATTTTAATTTTTTTTGTGTTGGTGTACATTGTAGTTAAATGTGTGTAATTAGTACACAATAAGCAAAAGTCATATAGGTAGGCTGGTCTGCTTCTCTCTCAATATAAATACTTTCCTCTAGATTTTATAGTATATCAACAAACATTTACTGTATGAAATGTTTCCGATATGTCTGAATCTGAGTATAAGAATAAAATAACAAATGATATATCAGTTCCAAACTGATATATTAACACTGCATGCACTATTTGCAACGACAAGCACAGAAAGAGAAAAGCCAGATCAGGGATGAAAATAATATTGGGCAATAAATCCAGAAGACTTTGCAATGGTAGACAAAAAGAAAACAAAATGTTTTAAATGATGGCCATAGAAGAAAGAAATCTAATGTTTCTACAAAACAACACCAAAATATTGTGTTTATTAAATGCCAAATGTTTAGAAGCACCTTGAGAAGAAACTTGCATATTTTCTATTTTTAAATCTCCATATTATATATGATTTTATCTCAAATTGTAGTGTACATAAATGTTTGGCAAAGACAGGAAAAGCAAAAAATACATTTAAAAAATTATTTTTGTTTACTATTATTAGTTTCTTAACTACCTCCAGCTTTTCCAATTAGGGTTGAGGTTTAGTTGCCAACCTATTTTACTTTTTGATCATGACCTAGTAACTGTCATTTTAGACGAAGGCTTAAACTGTCTACTTTAACAACTTTCAAAAATGAAACTGATGAACAAAAACAATCAAGAAAACTAAGGGACTATTGTGAAATTGCAATCAAAGATCACAGACAAGAATAGCTTTCAGGTAAAACATAGTGTACATTGATTTGTTAATTATCAGCTATTAATTAGAACTCAAACATTTGATAATTGGATATATGGTCTTAAAGGAATACCACTACATTTTTTCGTCAGCAGCAAGGGATCTTTTTATATTCATTTTTCCAGATAGGACAGCACATACCATGGCCTTTGATATACCAGTCATGGGGCACTGGCTGAGCAGAACATTTCACTGGCTGAGCAAAACATTTCACCAAATTCTCTAAAAAATGCAAAACCCAGTTATTTTCTTACATAAATGTTTTCATCAAATTAAAATAAAATTGGCCAAATTTGACAAGTGGCAGAGATAGCCCTGGGGTTCGATCCTATGACCCATGCACTTCAAGTGAGTGCTCTATCAGCTGAGCTAGATCCAGCCCAAGTTTTCAGGTAACAAGTGCCAAAATAAAGAATTCCACCCTGTACAATTCCATTTCCATGCACTTTTATTTAAAACTAAAAAAAGGTGTGCCTCACAAAAATGCACTGAAGAAAAAACTAGAAGAAAACCTAACACATAATTATCAATTAACATATACTACTAGAAAGGTGAGAATGATTTCTTTGTGTGCAAAAACAAACCAAAAAAATAAAACTTGTCCTGACCTCAAAAAAAATATTGTTTTGTCTTCATATAACCAATTCCAGGGCTCACCCTATCCATTGTTAATTTTGTATACAAAAATGCTATAACATTTAGTTATTTAGTTAATACAATTCTTTTTTAATTTGCTACTTTTAAATAATTTTCAAGGAAATATTCTGCATATGTGAAAATTGGCTAAAACAAAAATATTTCCAATGTGATCCCTGCAATTCAAATGAATTTCCAACGAGCCAATCAAATTATAATTTTGAGATCAGGTTAAGTATCAAACAAAGAAAGCAACATTTCTCTTTGCACTATTTCTATATGACATTCATTCACTCATTAATATATTGAACAAAAAGAAATTTTGTATTAGGGAAAAGACATGCTTTGGAGAATTCATTTATCTTTTGATCAAAAAAGGTTTGAAAAAAAGTAAGGTTGGATGTGGAATATGAACGTGTAGGGTTGTCAGTCCGAAGAACTGACCCTGCAAGACATCACCTCAACCGGTGTTCCTGAGCGACTCCGCTGGAACTTGTTTCTTCCCACGTCGGTTCTCAGAGCCAGCATTTCCGTACGCATCTTCTGAATCATGAACTCGGGAACGGTGAACCCCTTCAGCTCATCCATCATCAAGTTGGGACTGTCTCTGAAACGTAATGGAGGGAAAAATCCCAATTGTTTAACAATACTTCAGCACCTTTTAAATAACGGCAATTACATGTAAGTGTCCCATACAGTTATTGCAGCACCTTGGCATTCAGCATTTCAGTTACAGGGCAGTAGCTGAGACACATTAGGTCCACTGAGAGAAATCAACCCTACAACTAGGGCCTCCACGAGTCCAAAATATTGGACTCGAGTACTCGAGGGTCAAACTCGACCCGGACCTGAGTACCCGACACTTATACTAGATGATAATGAGATTAAGGAATAAAGTAAAATAGCATTACGCATCTTAATTCCAGCGCTGAACATGGATGCCAAATCATGCCATTGTATTGCATTTAAAAAATGGTTGATACATGCAGTGTTGTGACGGACGAATGGCCAGTTTATAAAGAGATGATCATATAATTATTATGTAACTTATATCGTTAATTATCTATTGCTGAAGTTATTGTCCAACATTATCATTGTATTCCACTTTGCACGGGTACGGTACTGTGAACGGACTCGAGTCTTGCTAGACTCGACCCTTGCCCGAGTACTCGTGGAGACCCTACCTACAACCCATCTACTGACTGAACTACATCCTGCCATTTGGCTCTGAAACAAACTGAAATTTAACAACACTACTAGAACACATTGATTTATTAATTAACAGGTACTGGACATCCAACATATAACAATTTACAGTTCTAACATATGTTACAGGAAATCTGCTACATTTTTCAATTAGCATCTAAATGCACTTTACCACACAAGACAACATATACCACTGTCTATGATATACCAGTAATAGGTTACTGGTTGGTAAATGAAAAAACAACAACTAGGGAATGAGTCCACCGAGGGGATTCGATACACTGATCCAAGCACCTCAGGTGCAAAAGAAAACATGCCCCACCTCTGAAACATTCCAACAATAAAATAAATTTACATTAAATGAACAAATATGCCGAATAAAGTTTATAAAGTGTGTTTAATTCCAAAAAGAAGAGTTTTAATTTTTTTTTATATAATACAGTTAAATTACTATGCACACAAAAACAAAACAATACAAGAAGACATGAAAAAAGAAGATAATTTTCTATGACCACTAGAAGTCTTCAGTAACCTGAAATATTAAATTTGTCAACTTATTCCAACCAATGGAATATTTTTCTGACAAATAATGATTTATCCTTTAAACATAGGGCACCATCAGATTTCGGGACTTTCTACTAATTACATGTATTAATGAGTTAGTAAATTATCTGTATCCATCAGTTTCACTGAGATCTTTGATGTCCTCCACAAGCCACATGTAAATTCCCTTATTTGTAAGTTAAAATGAGTTAATAATCACCTGTATTCACTAAGATCTTTGATGTCCTCCACAAGGAACATATAAATTACTTTATTTGTAAGTTAAAATGAGTTAATAATCACCTGTATTCGTCAGTTTCACTAAGATCTTTGATGTCCTCCACAAGCAACATGTAAATTACCTTATTTGTAAGTTAAAATGAGTTAATAATCACCTGTATTCGTCAATTTCACTAAGATCTTTGATGTCCTCCACAAGCAACATGTAAATTACCTTATTTTTAAGTTAAAATGAGTTAATAATCACCTGTATTCGTCAGTTTCACTAAGAGCTTTGATGTCCTCCACAAGCAACATGTAAATTACCTTATTTGTAAGTTAAAATGAGTTAATAATCACCTGTATTCGTCAGTTTCACTAAGATCTTTGATGTCCTCCACAAGCAACATGTAAATTACCTTATTTGTAAGTTAAAATGAGTTAATAATCACCTGTATTCGTCAGTTTCACTAAGATCTTTGATGTCCTCCACAAGCAACATGTACGCCTTGCCACCTGTGACTGGCATTAGTTGACGCTCGTACAGCCACGCCTTGTCGTCCTGGTCACCAGAGTACTGGAATCAAAGGACAGGGGCCCATGTCACAAAACATCATAAGTTTACGTCTGCAACTAGCAGTTATACCAGTCATACGTTTATACAAGTTTGGCTTCTATTTCATGCAGAAAATTACACCATTACGGAAAATGGAGCATTTTGAGGACAAAAGAAAATGAAAATTTGTGAACTTCGAACACTATATTAGTTGTACTATTACTAGTAATAAGAATTGAAAATTAGTCGTAGATTTATGTTTACATTTGGAACTAGACTTACAATGTTTTGCGAAATCGGGCCCTAGATTGGTCATTTAATTATACAAACACATCTAAAACCCACATCTATTTGGAATCTAACATAATTGTTGAATTGTTTTTTAGCGAATTGTGAAAAAGTTTTAAAAGTTTGTTTTGTTTAACAACACCACTACAGCACAAGGATATGATAACCATTGGCTAATGGATGTAAAACATTTGGTAATGTTGACATATAGTCTTAGAGAGGCAACCTGCTACATTTTTCCATAAGCAGCAAGGGATCCTTTATATGTACCATCCAACACAGGATAGCATATACCACAGCCTTTCATAAATTGATATACCAGTCATAGTACACTGGCTGGAATGAGATCCTGAGAGATATTAAACTGTCAGTTTATTTATTTCATTTTTTTTTTATCTTGCAGAATGGATTTCTTAGATTTAACAGTTTCCAAACAAGAGTTAGAGGAAATTGATCATGATCTGCGAAGTTCATGACCCAGTGAGGGGATGATTTGTCCAGTAGAAGGGTGCAGACCAAAACTGTTCGTCAAGCATCACCAGTATGAATCACTGGAGTAAACTTAGATCATATCAAGAAGATCAGAAGATATCACTGCTCCGGATGGCAATTTTTTCATGTTCAGAAAAACCAGGTGAAATGATACATGCTGTACAAGCATGGTTTTACTGAGGTGGTGCGAATTGAGTGAGAACTAAATAAGCAATTTGTGATACCAGGGAACGTGAGACCTACTTCCATAGATGTGGGTAGTATAAAGAGAAAGGCATCCCTGGATTTGGATCTGAAACTAGTGTACCAAGCTGGAGACGAAGATGTGAAAGTCACCATTCATGGAGATAAAGTTACATGCCAAATGTGTTCCAGCGAAGAGAGAAATCCACATTCTACAGAGACATTGTAGGTCTATGACATTGGGAGATGGTTTTAAAAATGAATCATGGACTTTGAATGTGTTTGTTTGTTTTATTTTCATTCTTGTTATAAATATTCCTGCTTTGTGTCTAATTGTGATTTAGACAAATGGTATTTGTCTCATTTATAGACACAGCATTTCCATTGTCACACTGGAATAACACTGGAGACAATGTCAGAGTATGAATGCTCCCCTAATTCTACTGCAGAAAGCAAGGCAGATAACTCGGATGAAGAAATGAATCTATATCTGGATACTGAAGCCAGAGTTTTCATATTTGTGAAACAGGAATTAGTTATTTTCAGAATATGTATTTTGAAATAACATTATCTGCATTATTGAATAATGTGCAGAATTAACGTATATATGAAAATTAGTCGGTTTAGTTGTTTAATTAATATGAGTATTTATGAATAAGTCATACACCCATGTTGAATTCGGGGAAAGGGATTTTCATCTGTGATAGCCAGTTACTAGTTATTACTAGTTATTAATTGTTAATTCAGTACCTAAATCAAAAGAATCTGGGAAACAGGCCATATTTAAAAGAAATATATAAAATTCTGAACTTTAATGAAATGGCCTGTTACATAATTATGTTTCAGTAGTGGATCCAAGGGGTAAGTGGGGGTTTAATCCCCCCTTAGCTGTAAAGTAAAAACAAAATGTGTCTACCCTTACCCCAGCACCAACTCAAGGTCCTTTCTTGCTGGATGTACAGAGTACAATATAACACTCTCAAGTGTGCTTGGTATTCTGTCTTTGTAGGTTTTGCTGGATGTATATGTAACTGTTCACTTGAAGTTATAAGGCCTTGTGAAAGTCTATTTTGGTTCAAGGAAATAATATGTGAAAAGGTCCTCAAGTCTAATTTGACACGTCTATTGCTAATGCTTCAATATCACCTGCAGTTACCTTGATCAGTGACCGACACGTATTGCAGGTGCATTATGTGATGGCTTGTATAGCATGTGATTGTTGGACAACATATGCAGTGTGTACATATTGAGGTGACAAATTGTAGCACAAGGTCTTCCACCTCAGAGCAAACTAAGTGTAAGGGAAGTGAGAATAGTAGGAATTACAGTGTTGAAAATTAACATGAAAATCATGGTCGCCAGCAGGGCCAGCTGAAGAAAAATCTTACTGGCCCTTCTCAAATTCAACTAGTTCTCCAATTTAGCTGCACAACGAAAATCAAAATTAGAATTTTCTTTGATGAATAACAAACCATGTATAATAATAACCATGTACATGTATATAGCCCGTTTGCGTCAAAAGGAAAACGATGAATTAGCATGTAACTGCATAATGAATAAAGTCAAAATTCATATAAAAACATATTATTAAGTTTGAAACCCATACCAACCCAAATAACATTTTTGAAAAAAGAAATCTATTATAAATAAATAATGTTTCTTTACAAATTACCATTAAATGATATAGATTAAATATAATTTTTAATACTGGTGTAAAGAAAAATGTTAGAACAAACAATTTATGCAGCTCCACTTGCATTGTCTCTGAAGTAATTGATAATGCAGTACAGATACTAAAGCCGTAAAAGGTAGAACTGCGTGTACTTTAGTGAAATAGTCTGAGAGTGGCAGTCATCTTTATGGCGATGCAAGAGGGATGAACTCTCCAGTAAAAGATTTTCTCGGGAGTGGCGGTCTTCCTATAGACAAGGCACTAGATAAAGATTGATAGAATCATCCACTATTTCGCCAAATATCAATTCAACTGCATTGTGCAGAGATACTGCCCTGATCTCATATTACTGTTTTGTCATTCAGATTACCTTGGATGTTCCAGCAATTGCCTTAAAACCTGTATCAGAAAATATTTAAACTTTTATATAAAAAAAATATTATTTACACTAAAAAAAAGCTATTTCAGATGGTATGGGTTTAACTTTACTATTTAATAAATTAAAAATTTTTTATATGAATTTTATATTTACATGCTAACTGATTGAATTTTGGAATAATTCCTGTAATAATGGACAATTTCATTGTTAGTGTGAGTTCAAACTACAAGATATATTTTGATTTTGTGCAAGAATAAAATACTAGTAAGCTAATTAAATAGGATTAATTTGTATCATAACATTTAATAATGTCAAAAGGTAGGTCTACTAGATGGGGTATTCGGTCCATTACAATAAGCCGACGACTTTAAAAAAAACCTAAAAACTAAAAAAAATCAAGTGTCTGCAATACATTTTGAGTTGTATGTGTTTACAGCCCCAGACCAAACTCGTAGAAGCTAAGACTGAGTCTGAATATAGAACATGTTCAATAATATCGTCTCCTGTCAGATTTGTTGTTCACGCCAGCAGACGCAGTGTGTTTTGTCACATTGGTCATTCGATTCAGTTTCAGTGCATTTCTTTTTTAATTGGTAGTACCATACTTGCCAGACTCTAAAATTGATGGTCGCTCAACGGACTACCTTTGTAAAATTCTTCGTCACCTTTAGCCAATAAAGGTCGCCATGGGTGACCAGGCAACTGTTAATTTTCAACTCTGGTATTATGGGTGGGTAATTGTAATAGGTCCGTTGTTAATTGTAAAAGTCAAGGGTTGAGATTCTGTTATTATTCTTGTAAGAGACAGCATATTTGTGTGTAATTGTTAGTTATGTTTATTTTCTGAATAATAATCTTATATTATTATCAATTTGTCTGTTTTGTATAATTATCATATTTGTGAAATACTGTTGACCTTGGTCTTCATATCAAGGTCAGGTAAAAAAGCTGTCGCTGTTAAAGTGTACAGTCTTTTTGAGATCAAATCTACTGAATCGAATCTCCACTTCGGTCTGCTACATACACATTCTCAAGTGTGCTTGGTATTCAATATTTGTAGGTTTTCCTGAATGCACACAGTACAATATAACAGTCTCAAGGGTGTTTTGTATTAAGGTTTTGTATTAAGTTTTTGTAGGTTTTGCCACATGCACACAGTACAATATAACAGTCTCAAGGGTTCTTGGTATTCAGTTTTTGTAGGTTTTGCTGGTGTTACAACACCAACTGCTGTTTGACAGTCTAACTTTATTCTGACTACAGGATTATTAATAATTTTTCCATTAGTAGCAAGGGATATTTTATATGCACCATAGACAGAATAGCAGAGTTCTTGAATGAAGTCCTTATTAGCAAATTAGTGTTATGAATACTGAAATGTGACAGTATTGTTGCAATTCCATTTTCTTTGCATACATTTCTACATAAAGGTTTAACCTAAAGCAGTCTGTTTAGTATTGTTACTTTTTAAAAGAAAGAAAGATAAAACCCTTACCATAACAACATTTTGCAGTGCACATTATTAGTAATATTACACAATCACGAAAAAAGAAGGGAGTGATTGCCCATGATATAAGACAATGCAGACCAGGTTAAAATGCATACACTGTGAACAACAGTAACACAGAAGTGTATGGTATATTAAGCAGAAAACCCCCAACAAAAAAACTAAGTATTCATTATTATTTTGTTAAATATCAACTCTTTGACTAAACAAATCATGTCATAGTTATCATCATCTATTAAAGCATTACGTGTGAAATGTTCATTTGCTGTGAACACATCCCCCCCCCCCCTAGTGAAAATATCTATACTCAGTTAATTTCAATCAAATATGTTGGAAATGCCACAACATGTGCCTACTGTGTCAAAAGCTACGGTAGCATTGATAAATAAAGTTGAAGACCACACAGAATCACAAAAATAAGGAAATTATAATGTATTACAGTAAGAAGACAAAAACTGAGATCAGCAAATATGCCGATATCAATGGAAATGCATTCACTATTCCATATACTTATCTTTTCTGACACCCAATAGCCAATGTGTACTTTTGTGCTGGGGTGTTGTTAAACATTCATTCATTCCACTATTATAAAATTAACTAATGAACTCGGATTCCTGGTCAGTGAAAGCACTGTTTAAGTGTCAGAACATTAAAAGACACTCTACAGAAAACTGATAGAAAAGGGTGAAATCTGTGTTAATGTTAGCCTAAATGAACAAGGCACTAAACTGGGTCAATCAGAAAAACATGATCATAATGTTTATTGATTACATCAAAGGTATCCATGTTGATGGAGGTGTCATTAATGCCCCAACTGTAGATGCTGCTGCTGCTGCTGCAGGAATGAATGATTCTGATTTTTGAAGATGGCAAAGATGCAGTTGCAGTTAAAATTAATCTGTCTATGACAGTCGTTAAAGCACCGAATGGAGAGTGGTTCATCAACACTTTCAATCACAGTGTCCAATGCCCAGCCATTGTTAGTTAAAGTCTGGTTTCAAACAAGCTGGAATTCTTGATTGTATATTCCCAGTAACCAACCTTTATGGTATTAAATCTCTGACAGTGTTTGTGTATGCCAGGGACCCAATTTACTACTCTCTCGAAACATTGCGATCTCGCAGTGCAATGCTAAAAGACTTGGAAAGAGGATGCTTTGTTGTCTAGCAGAGCCTAAGAGAGTTTTGTTAATAAGGTCCCTGGCCTTTATCATATCAATTTAATTTTGAAAAATATGTTGTTTACTTGACAGATGGACTACGACTTAAAACATCAATTTAATGATGAAATTTATTGTTTGCATTTGTTGAAAATAGGTAATATCCAAAATAAAATTTGAATTTCTGTTGAAAATAAGACTACCTGCCTACAGATATTTTTCTTATTTAAGGACCAATGTGCATGTACTTTGGTGCCCCTTCCTTGATAAAACCCATGACAACCGATTTTAATTTTTATTATTTTTATTTTTTAAATCAATAATTAATAAATAAATAAATAAAAGTACAGCTACGTGTATGTAGCCTACTTTGCATCATGAAAAAATGTAGGTCAGCTTTTGCACAAATTCATGTCGACAACATTCAGCCCTGGTTATGTGTACACGTCATAGATCGTATCCACTGAACATTATATTTTAGGTTTTTTTTTTTATTATTATTATTTCATTGAGATGGGGTGGGGGGAGGAAGGGGTTGTGTCGGTTATACCAGTGCTCAACGTTTGGTGAACGCAAGCCTATTTGTTTGTTGGAAACTATATAATCGGGAATTATATAATCCTATTATCTAATTTAATATGAAACGCTAAGCGATTTCGCAAACCTAACACGTGCGTAGCTCGTGTTCTAACTTCTAACATGTGCATAGTTCGTGACGCATCACGTGCATAGTTCGTGTTTACCACTCGTGGCTCATCGCATCTCATGAATACTAAGTAGGTGTCAACACTCTGTCAGAGAAAGTTGAGGAATGATGTGGCATTTTATTCCCGGCATGTCTGTTATTTATTTAAAGAGTGGGTTGGTTGAGTGCAGGAAAATACTCAAAATAAATGTTTTCTCTTATAATCTGTTGCAATATTGTTGTGTTTTTAGAAAATATTATTCGGGCAAGTGAAAATAGATCCAGGCAAGTGAAAGTGCTGTCACCACTTGCCCGGATGGCAACTCAAAAAAAAAGTTAAGTGCGGACACTGTTACGATATTCAATATTGAACAAAATGTTAAACCCACAAAGGCTGGTGCTAAAGTAATTCACTGACCTTAAACACATCAGGATGCTTTATATACAGTCGGCCTCTTGTATTACCAAGACCAAGAGCTCTGAAACAAATAAATCAATACATTTCTGATAGAGCTCAAAATGCAGAACTTACCTTGTTAAAATACAAATTAACAAGCTTACAATTCTTAATATGGCTCAAGGTGATTAAACATAGCTCATACAATTTAGAACAAGTTACTGATATTCCAATAAAGTTAAAATAGAAATTTTAATTTTGCTTTAAAATCTTCTGCTGTGAGAATCCTAAAAATAAGTTTTTGAGTATATTTTTGATATTTTAGAATGGATAATTTGTGTTGGCCATCTGTAATCTAGGTCATATACATATGCACCTTTAGCCATACTGAAATCCTGAATGTGGGACACACCTAACCTGTGCTATATTATTATAAACATGAATTCTGTGGAATTAAATGTCTTTTTCTACACTGCAATGAACATCCATGTAAAACAAATTTTATTGACATAGGATTTATAGTGTGTAAAAAAAAACTTGTCTAAACATGAAACTTTAATGCAAAAGTTGATGCTGTTGCTTTCATTGGAAAGTAATACCTATTCATATCTCGACTTTTTTATTTTGTAAAGACAAGACAAAAAGTGGCTAAGAGACTTGTATGTTAAAACAAGATAGCTGAATAAAGGTTTTGTTGAGACAATAAGACTGTGAACAACAGAAAAACTTACTTGTTTGCTCTTGCCCCCATCACAAACAGACTCTCAGTTGTCAGTCTCTCAGGTTCCCACTAGTTGTAAACCGAAACATAGTCAAGTTGAGAACACGCAATGATAAAAATTATCCCAAAAAATTAAAAATACAATATTAACTAAGATAGCTTATGAAATAACAATATTAAATCCAATTATTCTAGTGCTTCACATATGTTCTTTTTTGTTACATATAAAATTTAATGCATTTTGAGCTGCTACAAACATTAAAATTACCAGAAACACAGATTTATCAAAACTGATAATTTAAGCTTGAAGTTTAAGTAAAATGTAATTTAATGGTAAAAAAGCTGTAGTAACTGAACATATTTAATACTATTTAATAATTAAGGGCAGTGCCTTTAAGGATATTCAAAGTACAAAACAAAGAGATATCTTACTTTTGGTCCTTGTCTCATGGGTTCTGATCTAAGTAGTTTTGAAGGTGTGCCACGCCTACAAGAAACATATTTCACATCTTGTCAGTACATTAATAGTGTTGGTAACATATCTGTAGTTCATTAACAGAACATTGAGATTTAATAGTTTAAACTGAATGTGACAAATCATATGAACAAACAATTTCATGCATCCTCTTTCATATGAAGGTTCTAAACTAGAGATTAGGCCTGGGCCTGGTTCCACAAAGCGATCTTAGCCCAAAGATCACCGTAATTGCATAGCTACCTTATGCACTAAGGTGATCTTAGTGCTAAGATCACTTCGTGGAATGGGGCCCTGGTGCTTACAAAATGTTTAGTCTAGACTCGAGACTAACAGAGTCTGAGACTCTAATGCCATGACAACACCATATGTGTGACATCATTTGAGATTTTAGTTCAGGCTTTGAAGTATTATAAGCATGGGCCCATGGACCCTGCTGTAAATGGTTGGGACTGAACTGCAGAGAAGATAATTTTTTATTTTTAGTAAGGGCTTGAATTTTGAGAGAAAGTGACAAAACCCTAACAACAATCCCATATATCTTCGCACAATATTGTCATGATACAAGTTTCAGATCAACCTGTCAAATGATTTAAATGAAATACATAAAAACTAAAATTGCCATTTTAATAAAGATATTCCTTTAACTTAAAAAAAAAAAATGTGGGGGATTTACAATTTATGAATAAAAGACAATATAAAATTTACCCTGTTTGATTCAATGGTGGTCTTCCTTTTCTCTGCAAAGGATACAACAAAAATGATTGAACAATAAAAGATACAACAAAAATGATTGAACAATAAAAGATACAACAAAAATGACTGAACAATACCAACTTATAAACAAAATAATAATGTGTTCTTGGTAGAGATGTACAACTTCAGCTTGTGCCTAGTTTTATAAACAAGTCCTTTATGACTAGTTCCTAGGCCATTCTGTCAATAGGCCATTATGATGTTAAATGAGATTTCAAATAAAGTGAATATCAAGGATGGGAAAATTCAATATTGAAACACTGATCACTCTTTTCAACATTAACATATTTTCATTTTCTAATGAATGTTGGCATTTTTAAATGTAGAATGTATTTTTGGAATTAATTGTTTCCCCATCACTGAATAAATGACTAATAGATAAAAACTTTTTATTTCATATAATTGATTCAGCGCAAGTGAGACCTTGATTGATTACTGGACATTTGTAACTACAGATATTAAAACAACAACCTGGGGAACCTGTTTGGTTATTGGGCACACTTTAGCAATCAATGGATTGAGGTACTTTTACATTTGGTTAAGTAAATTACAAGTACTTTAGTTATGTTAACCCAGTTATCAGTCTTCTTTTTACCTTTTTCTTTGGAGCAGCAGTTTCATTTCTACCACCTTCAGAATTACTATCTGATGGTCTTCGTTTTCTTACAAAACCCTAAAGAAAAAACCCATAAAACATGGAAAGGAATAAATAAAACATCAAGGTTTGAAAGTTCTAAAGAATAAATTTTGTTACCTAGAACAATTTTGAAATGTTTAACATTAAATTAAAAACAAAACAAAATATCCCTTCAACCAATGGTAATAGTATTTCTCCAATGGCAAAAAAACTGCCATCGGTGAAGCCCCTGATCTATGGCAATTCATACTGCAGCTAACATAATTGCCTTCAGTGCCATTTTTAAGTTTTGTGCCCTGAAATAAACTATTATTGTAACTGTAAGATAACAAAATGCCACCAAAAACATAGGAGCTGAATACACAATAAAAGAGCAAGTGAAAACCAATTCACAAAAGACAGAACAGAAAAGATGACCTTTGACTCCCTGCAGCTTTACAATGTGAACCTATTCCAGTAACATCGAATAAACAAAAATTAATTAAGATTCTTTTAACATCAATCTTTTAACTGAAAACCTAATCAAACATATATTTGAAAGTATAAAATTCTATGTCCATATAATAACTTGTCTATTTGCTGTCAATCAAAACATTGAAAGTGTGCAAATAACCATCTATACCACAAGAAAGTATATGCTGTAATTGACCTGTACCATGCCTGTAAGTGACACTGCTTGATGCGAGAAGGAAGTTTGGCTCACTGTGAGGTAGGATTTAAAAAGTATGCAATTATAAATATTTACCACAACCATCTGTTAATGGGAAAACAATCAAAGCATGGTACAACTGTATTAATTTATTAACACTGAATTCAATAATAGTAATATTAGTAACCTGCAACAATCAATTGAAAAAAATAAAAAATCATTCTATTGAGTGAAAATGGATCATGGTGAACAATTAAAAAATGAGGCCTCCTATGACATTAACTTACTGAATTGGACCGTCTGCCGTTAGTGCTGCCCGATTCCGACACATTGTCCGAGATATCATGTACTGGAGTGAGGCTCCTTCTTTCACTGCAATACATCCTTTTAGCCTGGGAAACAAAAATAAAATGGGTAACAGCTTCCACTATGACGATAGTATGAGCAAAATCGAGTGAGATGAACATGAGATTCAATCTTGCAAGTAATTTGCAGCTTTCCTTAATTTTTTTAGGTCGAGCGTGGAGGTGAGTAGGAGTGATCACTTGCCTTTCCTGATGAATACTGGACAATAAATATTAACACTGTAACCAAATGGTACATTATCGTACAATGGGACGATCACCCACATATCTAATTTGCCCACAAGGGGCTAATGATTGATTGTGACATATTAAGTCTATGGGCCACAATTCCCTGGGTGGTGCCAACTTGGAGCATGCCTACAGCCTGAGACGTTCCTGACGTTGGGAGATGTTACACTGTTGAAAAGTTACACAATGTTGTAAAGAATGTGACAGAAAGGTTATGATTTAGTGTTCCTGTAACAAACAAGAAAGAATACTGCCACTGTGTGCACACAACGTACACACAAACTAAGTGTTCAATTTCAAATCACACCCTTCACATGTGTAACATCACGTCACATACTTTGCAATCAAAACAATCGGTGCATTTTTTCATGCTCTTTGAGTGGGATCATTATTGATTGTGCACTTATTTTGAGCTTTATATCTCATTTCATTCTATAATTATTAATATTTGAAATGGAATATCCCCTACTTATTTATAACAGTATATATTACACATTCTGTAAAAACATTATACACATCCTGTGTTACTTATCCTTAGTGTAACTCTAGCCTACCTCTTCCAGAATCTGTCTACACACTGAATGTACATGGTCTTCACTGACAGCATTAGATCCATTGTTCAGTTTAATGTTCGCAATGCCAGGATTGAAATATTTCTGGAAAGACAACAAAAAAACAATCACTGATTTTTATAATGAAATGATATAAGATCCTAATACAGTAAAACCTGTCCAAACCACACTGAACTAGAATCCTGTCAAAACCAACCACAGTTTGTGGTCCAGAATTTACTAAATGCTCAAATGCTACCCTCTAAACACTAGATTCTGTCTAAATCAGATAAATAGGTCCTCTGTGTGATCTGGTTTAGGCTGGTTTCACTGTATAATAAAGTGGAACTTACACACATGTATGATTTCATAACCACTTATTTGTATTCTGCATTTATATCCTAGTACATAATGCTTAAAGGAGACCGGACACCAAACCATATATACAGCTTAATGAATTGTTTTCCGTCATAAACCACAACACACAACTACCGCGCTCCCCTTATTACTAAGTTAAGCGTGCCAGTCTTGGTGGGTGGTTTTTTTCGCCGATTTACGATGTTTGCCGGAAACTGTCGACAATTGATGAGCTAGACCCGTGACGTCATCGATGATAGGAAAACTGAAGAAACTACCAAGCAGCATGGACTAACTTAGCGATTCGAGTGACGAAGAATTGTGTCCAGCTGTGCTAATGGCATCAAACCGTATCAGTTTGAACCACTTATCAGAGACTTTGTCCCTAATCCTGGAAATGTTGTCTTAGACGAAAATTCGGATGAATCAACTGCCGACGAAGACGCCACACGGTCATAGACTAGCATACAAGCATTTTTTTTAAACATATTTTTTTTTATGACATTTTTAATGTAAACTAAGCAAATGGACCTAATTAGAAGAAAAGCACACAAAATTTAATAATATTTCATCATAAATCTTGTTCAGCATAGATGTAAATATGACACGTCAGTGGATATTCCATAGGCCGATTTCGCAAATTTGCAAAAAGCGTCCCCTCCTCACCAAAGCAAGATATAATAATTTAACAAAAAACTTTGTTCTCTTAACTAGTTACCCTCCAAGTTTTAATGTGTTTGGTTAAACTGTGTATTTTTAATTATTAAGAAAATGTGTTACCAGTCTGCCGAAACTGTCCACAGCCGGGTACAGAAACACAGAAATGTTGGAAAATATTATACTGTTGCCACATACTGACAATCACTTTACAACTAATATGTCTTATCGACAATATTATTATGTAGTCTTTGCATTTATTAATATAAAATACAACAGACCCGTAGGAACTGGGGAGGGGCGGGCCTAGGGGGCTTGTTCTCCACCACACACTCTAGGATGAAAATGTATGTTTTACGTTTTCACTACTTTGCATAAATAAAGATGATACTCCACTTGTGAGCTTTTCTTTATCACATTAATTTTTGCCATTGTAACCAAAATCTGATGTAGAGTTTATACCCAGTCCGTCAGTGCCCAAGTCGTTCCTGCAGGCCTGTAAAAACTAAATTGGAGTATATTGGGTGGTTATAGGTTTGAAATGTTTTTTTTATTTAACATTTTATTTCATGCACTTTTATAAATTTTAAACAGCAATTATGTGACTATAATCTATCGAAAAAATAAAACATTATATATATATACACATTAATTTCTGAGATTTTTTAGTACATACATGTAAGTTTACCCTCCGCACCCTCTGGCAGAAACCCAGGGTAGGTATTAAAATAATTATTTGGTGTAGAGTATTTTTAATATGACATACAGAAAGCATTGAAAATTACAATTTTATCATGCTTTAATAATCGACATTAGCTTTAAAACTAATTAACCATCATTCCTTCTTGCCACAGTACATATATTGTTCCTGCCAAAGTGTTAGCATTTTAATTTTAATGACAGCATTTTAATTTTAATGACAATATACTGAACTGACTATAAACATTGTTAACTAACGTAATAATTCACGTTTTGAAGGTGTTTTGTTATAAGGTTAACAAACCAACTAGATCAAGAGACGTTAGTATGGAGTTGTTATGGGCGGTCGGTGAAAATTAATTTGGTAATTATAGGTAAATAAATGTGAAGTTTAAATATTCGTATGTGAACAAATTGCAATAGCTTTATTTAATGTATATCTTAAGTACCTACTTGTTTTAATTTTCACATTGTAACCTGCTGTATTTAGTTGGTGTAAAACCCGTCTGACGACAATAATGCATCCATGTTTTAAACCAACTTTCGTTTTTTTGGAAATCAAAACCATGATGTTGGCCCTTTCTTGGGATGCATTGCTGTTACTGTTGCAGTTAAACACTGCACAGTTAACCATCATATAATTACGTCGACAGTATATAATAACACTAATTATCTTGTAAATTAAATTTCCGATAAACCTGGAGACACACACAAAAAAAGAAGACAACTAAAAGGCACAACCAAAGAATCAACACGTGTACCGGTATTGCTTGGTAACTCTCACCGATGACATATTGCCTCACTTTCGTTCAGATCTATGCATAATCCTGCCCACTTGTTTTTACCCCAAACCTAAGACGCGCAGCTGACCGGTGCCTCACAGCGAGCCGGGCGTTAGAGTAATGCAGTCTTTGACGCTAACTTAATCCATTACACACTACATGTCTTTTGGTGTCCGGTCTCCTTTAACTTTAAAAAGGATTTTACGAAATACTGTATGTTCCCCTAGACCGAGAATTCACTCAGTCTAGTAAGTATAGATCTGGTCTCCTGAATGACTTAATCACCTGAATTTAATGGATGACTGAATGAATCAAATTCAGGACTGTTACTCTCAACTGAGTAAGTCTGAAGTACTCAATCCATCAAACTGAATATAGAATTAACCAGTCAACCACATACAAATACGCTCAATTGAAAATAAGATATGAATTATTTAAATAGTACAGGTATATATATACTAGACTGTCCAACTTAATTTAGATATATAGAGCATCCGTCATGAGTTTGTTTTAATAAGGAAAATATCAACCAAGTTTTATGTTAATCGGTATTTGTTGAGGCCCTGCCGAGATAAATACAGATTAACTAAACAAGGTTGATATTTTACATATATTACAAAACATGAGTAGTCAATTTTATTTATCCTATAACACTTCTAAAATAACATTTTAATATTACATTTAGTAAATCAAAGTTCTGAAGTCGCTTCACCGGTAATATGACATCACACACTTTTAACCAAATCTCACCAGAACATTACGCTCAGATATACAAGTCTTGTTGGTTGTAAACAAATGACCCATTGACAGCAAAACATATTAACCGAGTTATAGAATAAATAACTTTATTAACCAATATATACATGGAAATATAACCAGTACGACACTCATGTATGTGTCATAGCGATTTCACGTGACCAATGATTGGGAAGCGATACTGTAACATAATGTCTTAGCTCTGTAACTGCTTACAAAAATAAAGTTGTTTTGTCGTCTACGTTTGTAATGTTTCGACACGGTCCTTGTTTGCCTATTCATAAAAAAAATATTATGAATAAAGAAATTATTACACTCGCATGTGAATCGTACTGATTTTACGAAACTTGTGTCAGGATTCATGTATTACCCTTGCTCTAGCAATACAAGAAAGTTGACACTTGTTTCGTAAAATCAGTACAACACACAAACTCATACAATAATAATGGCTATGAATTACCCAATAAAGCATAAAATCTGGGGCAAGTTCAACCAGCAAATGTTTCTCTAACGTTCACAAACTATTTGATTGGTTCCTGACTGACAATTTGGTTTACTGTGAAGGGCATAAACCAGTCTAGCAGGCATTTTTCTGATCAGTCTGGCTGAACTCGGCTCTGATATAGCCTCCCTTATATGTTCACACATATAACCTCCCTTAATGGCTGAAATACATGTACACAAACTCACCTCGATATAAGACTGAATCACTTTATCAATATCCTTGTTGATACACTTCTGTAAATTCTGCCTAAGAAGATCCAGAGATTTTGCAGCACTAGTGATAGAACAAGTCCTAAAATCAAGTGAAATAAATACGTAAAGTAAGAACTAAGGATGTGCAAGAATCACCCTGGCACTTCCCAAAGTATCCAATTGTTGTCCAATACAAACTAATAAAAACATTCACGAACAAACACAAAATTACCTTCTCCAAGGTGGCATCTAAGTTTAACCAGTTTGGTGCAAAAATTCAAAATATTCAAATTCTTTTTTTTTTTAAAAGCTAACAATATTTAATGTTCTGACCAGTTAAAACAATATACAGTGAAACCCCTCAAAACCAAACACTCAGTATTCACATGGCCCCTTTTTTTAATATCAGAACAGAATAGAAGTTTGAAGCACCTAAAGTGAATATCCCTTAAAACAGGATTCTTTTTTTTCTTGGTCTCATGGGTGTCCGGTTTAGAGGAGTTTCACTATATTTATAACCATCAACAGCTGTACTCTTACTTGGCCCTAAGAACTGCCACAGACTGAGCACGGTAGCCTGTTTTACATGGGTTAGCTGTGGGGAAATTGGACAAGTTCAGAAGTCTCATGTTGAATGGATTCTCCTGAAAAGAAAAACATTCAAAATATTAGCATTGGTTAGAATTAACATTTCACTTTTATCTAAGGTACACCAACTGCCTGTAACAGGTAATTTTTATATACTGAAAATAATTGATTCATATTTTGGTAATGAAATGTGGCATAAATAAGCCAGTTCATAACATATTTCCATAAAAAGCTCAAGTCCTGTTTAAGAATTGCTTTAATAATAAGCATAATTGAAATTGACGTTTTTGGCAAGCTTAACTAAAAAAAACTAAATCTCTTAATAAATGTACACTTTGGTAACAGACAAATGTTTTAAATATATCTTATATAGATCTGAAATTCTTTTATAATAAACACAAAACTAATACGTAGAACATGGCATGGACACACTAAATAATAAAGCAAATATATGCATTAAACATACCAATGGCAGTAGATCATTGCTTGATTCATCAACATGGTTGAAGTCAGAGTACTTGTTGACATGGTCTTTATTATCAGGCAAAGACACTTCAGGAACAAGTCTTGGCATTTCATTGCCACCATCTTTATCACTTTGAGGAGACAGTCTTGATCCAGTGTTTATTTGTGAAAGAAATGGGCCCAGCATTGGAGAATGTTCCTTGGGTAGCACAGAATCTGACCGTTCAGATTTCACAGAGTTAGTGACGGTCAATGTGTTTTGAACAGCAGTAACTTTAATAGATGGTGGAAAAGTAAAAGGATTAACATGAGGTGGCAATGGTCCTTTTGACGGCACAGAAACTACGTGTCTTGAAGCATGGGGTTTGGAGATGGTGTGTGTGGAAACGGGATGCACAGATGATGGATGTGAAGAAACAGATGCTGGATGTGAAAACACAGATGCTGGATGTGATGACACTGACTGAACGAGACCCGTTTCCGAGGCCGGGGAGTGTTGAACTACAGACACAGATGGAAGAGCACCAGATACAATGGCTGGATAATATGGCAAGCTTTGTGGCTGATGTACTTTCAGAATATCTTTTGCAACTGGATGAAGTAAGTCCCTGTTGGCACTGGCGTATGCAACGTGGTCGACCCCACCAACAGGTACATTGACCTTTCCCGATGTAACAGTGTGCTGGATCTGACCTGACAGAGCCATCAGACCTTCAACACAAGCCGGAACTGGATTGTGTTGTTTCCTGTCAGCAGCTGCTGTTGTGTACTTGTGAACCTTCGTCAGGTCAACAGCCTGCTCAGTCCTCGACACTCCTGACTTGTCTGATAACTTCTGTATAAAGGCTATGTGAGCAGGAGGTGGGATGACTGAAGATTCGTGTCGGACCTGATGATCAGGAGATGACCTATGACCCTGCCCGGCTGTACTCTGTGTCCTAAAGCCAGCAGACAGAGGGGAAGACCTCTGGTCATGAAGCTGATGACTCGGGGAAGACTGTGACACAGGCTGTTCTAGTCTGTATATGACATGGGCTTCCTTTGTGTGCAGTTTCCCTTCTGCTGTATCTCTGAAAGGAGAGGACCGGTCTTGATGTATGCGAGATACTTGTTCTCTGTGCACAGTGTATGGTGAGTGCACAGTGTATGGTGAGTGTCCTCTTTGGGGTGACATGTAACCCTGAGGAGACTGATCGTCATGATTTCCATGTGGTGAGGGTATTCTGTGTGGCGAGGGTATCCTGTGCGGTGATGGTATCCTGTGCGGTGATGGTATCCTGTGCGGTGATGGTACCTTGTGTTGTCCTTGAGGAGAAGATACTTGATGTGCCAATGCTGAAGCCCTAGCTTTAGGATGCTGCACTGAAGATGCTGTACTTGAAATCCAGCCACTTGGAGGAACAGGTGGTGGCGTTCTTCTGATGACGGCATGTGGGGAGTATCTCCTCTCAGCTTCATGCTGTTCTGCCAGCAACATTTCTCTTGATGGCGAAAGAGTTCTAGGATTGTCAGCCGAAACAGGCACAATCACTTTCTGCAGGTGATGAGGTATGGGAACTGTTTGAATGCCCTCTGAAGGAGCAGCTACAATGTGAACACCAGGTGCCACTCTAGTTGATGTGATGGCCGATGTAGGAACCACCATACCCAGCTTTGACCAGTGAGACTGGTGATGAAATGAATGCGGGACTGTCACAGATGTTGGTCCTGCGCTGGTAACATGAGCTGAAGTGTACACTGGTGGTGGATGGTGGTGCTCATGAGTCTGAGCAACCGACACACCGATGGATCCACTTTGGAGACTGGTCAGACTGGAAACAACAGCATCCTGTTTTACTAAACCAACATGGCTTTGTAGCTTTTCACTTACAAACTTTGGTGAAGACCTACCAACTGATCTAGGCTGGTTCATTTCAGGAGGCAGTTTAGCTGTCCTAACAATATGTTCTGGTGGGGACTTGTTAGACTCCCTGAACATCCCAGGAGCAATTTCTTTCTTTGGAGGTAAGCGGGATGAAGACACACCTTTGCCTTTAACCTTTGGAGAGGTCTTTGTTGCAGTTGGAGACACTCTGCCCGGGGACTGATTCAACATTCCTGTCAATGCCGAGTGCAGTAAATTTTGTCTGAAGGTGTCCACTGTGGTGGTTTGGCTTTGGGATGTGGGCTTGTAACTCTCTGATAGAACCGACTGCATCTGAGCAGTGATTCTGGAGGGCGATAGCTCTCGACTCAATGATTCAGCTTTTGTTGTAAAAGGAGGCCTCTCATTTGACATATCCTCTGTTGTACTATGCACCAGCACGTGTCCACCGGAGGTGGCATTTCTGTTAATCAATGCCTCTCTTGTAGAATAACTCACAGGATGTTGGGGCAAGATCTTTTCAGACACAGAATCACCTCTTTTTGAATCATCGATCAAAGACCTTATGGTGGACTTGGAATGAGTAGAAGACTGCTGCAATTTGGATTGCTTCGTAGCTTCTGCGACCATCTGGTTGAACATTATTGCTTGAATCTCATCATCACCGCTTTCAATCACTTTCTTCTTTTCGGTTCTCTTTCTACTTGATGGCTCCTTGTGCTTTTGTTTTGTTTGTTTTGCTTTGCTAGCCTCCACTTGAGGACAGTTTTGCCTGTATTCTGACTGAACATGTGATGTTGCACTGAAAAACAACAAAATATCTATATATACTAGATACATTATACATCATAGTAACGTGTGTAAATACTAAATGAACAAGAACCATCTATTTATTAATAGTTACACACACATTTAAACTAAGAAAAGAAGTGCAGGGCTCAACCTGCCCATAACCAAATTAGCCAAAGGGTCATTCCATGTTAAATCAACAAATATTTGAGGTTGCCCACGCACTTCAGTCTCAGATTCACTTGAAATTTGTACCAAACATGCCTCAGTTATCCACATGAACAAATCTCTGGTTTGAGCTCTGTATTTCAAATAGTTTTGCAGTAATGGACATTTTCCTAACTATGGTAAGAGTTAAATTTAGCTGGAAAATGGCTGCCGTAATTTTCCTGCTATATTTCAAGACCTATTATCTCAGGACATGATGGACTTGTTTGCATGGGCACTAAGGAGGTTATAAAGGACTGATTTATAGCAGACTGGTGCTTTTCAGTCATCATACTGAATGACTGGATACAAATGAAAAATGTCGAAAATGCAAGTTCATTTCACAAGCACCCATTTTCCAGACTCTAAAACAATGTCAGTCACTTTGCTACTTATATAGATTTAAGATTAGTAATTGTTTACAGGATGAAATATTTTCTTCAGTAACACCAAAAACATAAACTCATTTAACCCCTTGGAATTGGTATTGGTGAAGTATTTTTACTGTTGCTTGTATAGTATGACCACAAGTACAAAAAAATTGATTAGAAACCTCACAAACTGAAAGTATATATTAGAAAATTTTCAAAAACAGCATGATGTCCAAATATTCAAGATTGACACTGGTGAAATGTGTGACGGTTTTTGTTTTTGTTTTTTTTTTGGGTTTTTTTTACCAAGAACATTATAAATTAGTGACTGTTATCATTTGGCAAGTATGTCTACATGTTTAGCTCCTTGTACATGTGCTTATGGATCTGAAGACCAAGTCATCGAACTAAGTTCTGATCTAGATGATAATATCAAAGAACTTTTGCAACTTCGAACAGACCTCCCTGAGGTTGAAAATCGGACTCTGTGCCTACACCATAAGCAAATTTATATCACCAAATATGTCTTCTTCCAGAAATCATGTTGTGATTCTAGGAAGGTTCACAATAAATCTGTGTCTAAGGGTCTTAAAACACTAACAGTGAACAAGCATTTGAGATAGACCTGCTAACAGTAATAAATAAGGATGTTAGAAATCAAAAACCAGCACTGCCCGTCAGCTGGAAACGGTGTGAAATTGGAAAGTATGTTGCCTGTCTATATGATGGAAAGTGGTGGGTTGGTCATATAACAAATATATCTATGGAACATGAAGATTTTCAAATTTCATCCATGCATCCTCATGGTCCAGCAAGATCATTTCATTGGCCAGAAAGAGAAGACAACTGATATGTGTCACTCCAGTATATTCTGTGTCTACTAAATGCACCAACCACAACAAATGGCCACCAGTATTATGTGGATGAAAAGGATGAAAGACATAAAACAAACCTGGCATGAAGTCAGAACTGTAGTCACAACACTGTTTCTAAAGATGAAATGCTAATAACTTAATAAAGACTACATGACACTCTTACATGGTATTAAATACATGTACATACATACATACATATACATCCATCCATTCATTCATACATGTATATAATACTGCATAATGCACACACACACACACACACACACACACACACACACACACAAAATGTCATTTGATCCATCCATTATATTTTTGAAATATCAGTAGTTTAACAATGAAAAAGTATTTTAATAATACAACTAGTTATACCCTCAGAAATGCTTTGCGGATGCTGAAATCATGCATAATTGAAAAACATATTTCCCAAGAAGGGCTTCCATATAGATGATGAAATTTGGCACACACAAACTACATCACATTAGCTATAAAATGAGCTCAGTTTCAGGATTTTTGAAGTTAACCCACACTGGGTTTTTTGTCATTGAAAATGTTCCCAATCTGACATTTTTCTTATTTCGGAAGGGTGTTATTCCATACCTAAACAGCACATAGATGTAAAACTTTACAGTTATGCAGTGACTGGGGTGGACTTCATAGACAAAAAAGATTATTTGTGTGCAGTGAATGTAAGACATTGTTTTTAGATTCTGGAAAATGGGTTCTCGTGAAATACACTTGCATTTTCAACATTTTTCATTTGTATTCAGTCCTTTATAACCTCCTTAGTGCCCATGCAAACTTTCAGGGCTCTAAGTCCATCATGTCCTGAGATAATAGGTCTTGAAATATAGCAGGAAAATTACTGCGGCCATTTTTCAGCTAAATTTAACTCATACCATAGTTAGGAAAATGTCAATTACTTCAAAGCTATTTGAAATACAGAACTCAAACTTGAGATTTGTTCATGTGGATAGCTGAAGCATGTTTGGTACAAATTTCAATCTGAGACCGAAGTGCATGGGCCATTTTTGGTTTTGCCTTGGAATGACCCCAAATAGTTTTTTAAAAATATACAAAGTGGCTACAACATTTATGATTTGGCTAGTATTTGGTGTTTAAATTAGCTACATTTAATAATATTCAAAGAAATAATGCACATACTTTAAAACTGGCTAAAACTAAATTAGCAGTTAAACAAACCACCTCCCTAAATACACAAATTGCAAAAACATATTAATTATTTGTGATATATGCATTTTAAACGTAAGGGGCAATTACAATAAAGAAAAGGCAAATGCTCACACCTGCACCCCTTGACACACTCACATGAAACGTTTTAGGATCTAGTTGCTAAATTAATTGATCACAATAAAACTGGCATCATTTAAGGACAGTGATCTTAGCTTGCCTTGATTTTGCTCACTGCGAAGACTGAAGAACTTAAAAAAAATTATTTCAGGTTTAAAATCAAATCCATCATTGTGTTATCTTGTCTTACATCATTTAACAGAAATAGATATCAATGATTATTTTACAACTTTATCACACATGCATAGGTACTAGCCACGAATAAAAATTCACTAGCCCTACTTTACATAAATACCATTTTACTAATAGGAATAATTGGATATGTCACCTAAAGAAGGAAATAAAGCTTAAAAACTTTTAGATCGGAGGTGGGAGGGGGGGCCAAGATATACATATTAATAAAACAGACTTAAATGCAGCATTTGTCAACTGGTTCTTTTTCCACTAGCCATCAGGCATGGCGATAGTAGGTATTTACTAGCCCAACATTGAATATCACAACACATGGGAGTGAGGCGACCATAATCTTGAAGCCCCTGTCTAGAGTCAATGGACTGACTAATCTTCATGAATTTTATGTCTTAAGTAACAGAAATTGATGTTTTATTAAAAAAAAGTTAAAGTTTGTTTTGTTTAACAACACCACTAGAGCACATTGATTAATTAATCATCGGCTATTGCATGTCAAACATTTGGTAATTCTGACACGTAGTCAACAGAGGAAACCCACTGTATTTTTCCAAATGCAGTAAGGATCCTTTAATATGCACTTTCCCATTGTGTACAAAAGCACATGTAAAAGTATTTACCATTATTAAATTTCTTTGCTATTAATAAATTAATGGTAAAGACATAACTGTAAAGACAACTGTTTACTAATATGCCTTAAGCTAAGATTAAGGGTAAAAACAGAAGCACTAAAATATTTTTATGTATGTACATTTAAAAAAATTATACATCTCTAGTTTTGCTACTTGAAATTATTCACCATTGAACATATCTGTTTTAGATTTTACTATTAAAGACATAAAAAACAATATTTTATATTTTTTCAAAATTCTTTACTGTTATTTGCCCCTTTTTTGTCAAAATAGTCCATATAGCAACATTATTATTGGTCCTTGTTGCTCATTCGGCAATTATCGAAGACATGTTTATTCACAGTTACAAATTCGAAATAACTGTATTCTAAAATGCAACCTTCTAAACACCAGATTCTATCTAAAGCGGATAAATATTAGGTCCCCAGTGTGATCCGGTTTAGACAGGTTTCACTATAGTAACAGAACTGATGTCTGTTAAACATTTGTCAAAGTACATAAAATGCAGTGTCCAATTTTAAGCCCTGTTTTGCAGTTTATATAATTGTCACACGCTAAAAAACTGACAACTGGTCCCTGCACAGTACTGCCGGCACACGTGTAGTCTTATTTACCGGGTTTTTTGCCAGGAGCAAGTTCAGCCAGCTGTTTGTCGCTAACGTTCGTCTTAGAAGATGACTTCAGGAACCAATCAAAATAGTTTGCAAACCTTTAGCGAAAAACAATTGGCTGAATGTAGCAATGTTACTTTATTTCTGCTGTGGCATGTGGATACTTCACAGACTGTCAAAGTGGTGATAAAAATAAATGTTTACAGTTTGTCAACCCTGAGCCCCTTTGAATAAAACAGTTTATTTGGTTGTTAGATATATATATATATATATATATATATACACTATATAGAACTTTGTTATACTTGTGACCTTTGATGAGATTTTTTGCTACTAACGTGTACATTGATTTAGCTACAAATAGTGACTCTTTGTTACTGTATTACGACACATTGTTACTGTGTTGCTTTCCATAAAGTTGGTTGGTTGGTTGGTTGTTCCAAGTCATTACAATTATAATATGTACCAGAAGAATCATGAATAAATAAAATTTTCTCCTTTAATTTGTCGCAACTTAATTACCGTTAGATTTCCCCCACATTTTGTCCAGACATAATCCTTAAAAAACTTTTAATTTTTTTTTGTCAGACTGCCATTTTTTTTTAATGGAATACTTTTCAAGAGGGGTGGAAGCCTCCAAACAATGTGACATAATTAATATGACGTTATGACAACTGCTTTATACCATAACTTGATGGAACTAGTAATGTGCAGTGCTAGCTCTGGCACTCGCCAAATTCGCCACTTGTGAATTTTGAAAGTAGTTGGCGAATTTTATTTTAATTTGCCGAAATAATTTCATGTAATAATTTTAAATTTTAAATAAAATATCTATCGATTTGCTCACCCAGAGCTAGCCCAGATGTGCGTATGCTATATTGTTGCAGGGCACAATATTTCACGCGAACCGCCGTTCTGTTCGTGTGTCGGTTATGAAAAATTAAATTTACGCGAACCGCAAATCGGTTACGTCGTAACCTGTAGATATTCAGAAATTAAAACTTGCACACTTCACGATTACTGGAAGTTTTTCACGCAAACATACTACTAGTATTCCGGCAAATGTTTTACTTTTAAACTGATTTTTAGATACGTAATGAGCAGCAAACCAGTAAATAACCTTATACTGCAACTGTTGTAACTTGCGACCATTCTAAATTATAGTCCGTCCCATTACCTGCAAACATGTTTCTTGTAAAGTAAATAATTTCTGTACTAATTTCTGTGTGCAATTCACAAATCAATCGGTTTAAAAGTAAATAAGTCTGTAGTAAATTTCATAGTATGAAAAAAAGTGTTCCCTGTGGGACTGACTATAAATGCTCGGTATATAGTCGAGCCAAAAGTTTATAAAAAATGTGCACGGACCGCCGGGGACGGCTAAATTATCTGCAATCTGATTAAATTATCTGCTGCTATTTTATCTCTAAAGGAATATTATAGACATAATATTGGATTGCCTATACTTTTCAGGGGTTCTAGAATATTTTTAAAATTCACTTGCCATAGGGCCAGTGGATTTGAAAATTCACTGGCCATGGTGAAACATTCACTTGCCCAATTTTTACTGTTAATAAAACAAAAAAACAGTAAATTAAAATAATTAACTTTTTAAATGTCCATTTTTCATACTGAGATCATGTTTAGTCAATTTGTCAATTTAAACAAATGATAGGCTCATTGGGCATGCTTTATGATTTGTTTAGAAAAATATGCAAATAATTTTCATCAGTTTAGAATAAAGTTACCGTACCTATTAAAATTTTAAATTATTGTTTCCACTAAAACCACCGAAGTTATAAAAAATAATCCATGTTACCAACATATTACAACAATTAACAGCATTGTTTATGAATGGGAACTCACCCCCCCCCCCCCCCAACCCCTCAAAAAACAAAAAGAGAAAAAGAAACAATTCAGAACCTTTATTAGCATAAAGTGTACATGTATTGCAGTTTCAGGCTTACCCCCCCCCCCCCCACACACACACACACCATATTAATAATTTTTCAATTTGGGTACTTTGTTAAATTTATCTATTTCATGATACTGTGTTCCTAAGATGAGCACACACACACACACCTGCATATTTCTCTCTACACACAGTGATACACATATTTATGCAGCATATTTAATTTATCTGACTTGTGCTCGCTTTTAGGTTTCACCTAGTTAATATTACTTGAAGTATCCTTGAATTATCCTTAATTATGTGCAACAGTAAGAAGCTGTATGGGAATACTAGGCCATAATGTTGAATCCGAAGTAAACATCGTGACACCGACTGTCATTACTTTTGACATATTTTACCGAAACTTGCGAAACTGTATTGACGGATCAGTGAAAGATGCATTTACTAAATTAATTTCAATGAATAAAACAATAAAATATGTATCACTGTCAATTAATACTATAAAAATACAAACATGCGTCTGTAATCTTCACTGTCTTTTAAAGCTTGAGGCTCATCCACTCCTGTTTTTCTTTCAGCCATTTTGTAAACACCTTGAGTGCGGGATAGTTATCAGGACCTATTAATAACCGTTAAATTCGGTCAGCGCTAAAGCATTTTCGTGTACCACATTTAAAGTTAAACGTTTGTTTGTTTAATGACACCACTAGAGCACATTGATTTTATTAATCATCGGGTGTCAAACATTTGGTATGATATGTAGTCTACAAAAAAACTCGCTACATATTTCCATTAGCAGCAAGGAATCTTGTATATATGAATTAATTTTTTTTTTAAATGTTTTATTTAACGACGCACTCAACACATTTTATTTACGGTTATATGGCGTCAAACATATGGTGAAGGACCACACAGATAATGAGAGAGGAAACCCGTTGTCGCCACTTCATCATTTCATGGCGTCAATTAGCAGCAAAGCAGTTGTCATAACGTCAATTAGCAGCAAGGAATCTTTTATATGCACCATCCCACAGACAGGGTAGTATATACCACGTCGTTTGATATATACCAGTCGTGGTGCACTGGCTGGAATGAGAAACAGCCCAATAGGCCCACCGACGGGGATCGATCCCACACCGACCGCGCATCGAGCGAGCGCTGTACCACTGGGCTAAGTCCCACCCCAGCACCATATTAGGTAAAGGACATCACATATCACGGCATTTGACATATCAGTCGTGGGTCACTGGTTGGGACGAAAAAAAAAAGAAGCTACATCGAAATGTCACACCTGATGGTGTTCCATATTAACGAAACTGGGTCTAAGGGACGGTCCATAAATATCGATGTGCTTCACAATCCGAACAATGTTAGGAAGGGGGGGGGGGGGGGGGGGGTAAAAGCCATGTTCGGATTGCTTTTCAGGTAAAACATCGGTACATCGAAGGTCAATGTTTCGTACACATTATATCAATGTTTTTGTTAGGATTAGGAGGGGGGGGGGGGAGGGGGTCAAACCCAATCCTAACATTGTTAGGATTATGAAAACCATTGACATTTATGGACCGTCCCTAAGCAACCCAAAAATGAATTCAAATCCACTGTCATTCACAATTATAAAATGTCGACTATTTCTAATGACGAAAACATGCCTGCATTTGCACGTAAACTAGGGCCAACGCGGAAGGTCTGATCAGTGTGCTTTAGTTGCTTTTTCACAAATCGCTTGATTTGCACGCTTTGCACGTGTATTCCATGTCGACCACGCGTATAGTTTCCCTATAATTGGAGCTTGCGTTCATCTACGGTACACATTCCACATTAAACGAATGAACGAATGTTTAACGACACCCCAGCACGAAAAATACATCGGCTATTGGGTGTCAAACTATGGTAATGCAAATAAATAAAGTGATGATCAACATCAATATAAAAATTCAAGACAAACAAAAACAGTGTAAAGAACTGTGCAAAAACACAAATATCACAGAATTTTACGGATACTGAATTTTACTCAAAACTTCAATTTTGTGCTGTATTGGCCTTTCTCAAAGAGAATGTTACACTCCTGCACCACGGTGAGGTTACAGCACACGCAGGGGTCCACATTAAACGATACCGAGTGCAATATCAACTAAATGTTGAAGATCGGGGAAAGGCTCTTGAATGGCATCAGGATGGCAATACACAAAGAAATGTTGGTGTCAGTCGACGTCAGAGCATCGTTGGTCGACTTTGGTAACGGTACCGAGCAACAAATTCTGTTCGAAATCGTCCACATTCGTGAAGATCCCGAAGCACTACAAATAGTGAGAACCGCTACGTCATCAATATGGCTCTACGTCAATCAGTCTAATTACAATTATCTCTACTGGTCTCGCCAGTAGATCTAACAGCATTGCGTGAACTCCCAGGTCCAGGTGACATTTCATCTATAAATAACAATTTAAATATCGACCAATTACACTTCGCCTTTTATAACGTTATTCGGGAGCATACAAATTCTACAAATATCGGTCGAGACTATTTATGCAATAGGCGAACTTGTTGGTCTATTTCAACATTGAAAAAACGAGGGAGAAAGTGCAGTAATAAACTGTATTGTATACTAGTATAAACGGATTTTATGGCTATATCATCACGTTGTTGTTGTTGTTGTTGTTTTTGTCTTGAAACGAATTTTATATAAAATTTTATATTGAAATTAGTTTCCGGCATACTTCGTAATTACCCGAATCATTTCGTATACCCTCGGCATAAACCCGAATGTTTTCAAATTCTTTTCAAATCACTGGCATGATTTTGCAAGTAAGGTTTTGATTGGTCGAATGAAAGGTCAACTGGACATGAGCTCCAACGGGCTGTTGTTAGATCCACATGTAATAGTGGAGCTAATTTTAATTAGATTGTACGTCATCGCAAAATCGATAGCACTGCACGCCGATTACATGACAAGCTACGGACTTCGACCGGAACACTATATATATAGTGTCTGATCAAACCATACGCAGCTACTCTCGATTCACTAATATCAAAACCTATATTAGCTCTGCCATTTACCTTTCGACCGACCGTTCAAAATTGCGCCAAATCTCCTCAAACAAAATTGCGCACGTTTCTCTTTGACATTAACTGTTCCATTCAAAACTCCATAGCACCACCAGCACCCCACCCGCCTGCTACCGATTTGATCGGGCTGCTGGTGCTCCCTTGCACCTGCCAGTGCAGGCGGACCCTCCTCTCCCCTCCCACCTTTCCTGTCATGGACGGAGGAGCCGGCTCTTGTGCCCACGACAGGCGTGCGCTACAACAGCTTGTTCTGAATGTGCACGTAAAACCCTATGACCTGACCTAAACATACGCAATCGTCCGAGAGTCGATAATTTGCGCTGCCGTCGCCAGGTTGTTCGACCACCACTGCTTCCCTTCCCAGTTCAACGACAGACGGGTTCGCGTCTACAGACGTCCAAGAGAGCGCTTCGCTGACGTCAACGTCAGACAACGTCACCAGTTGGGTGGAGACAGCATCGTGGTGTGGGGCGATATCTCCAGCCATCCCTGGACCCCCTCCATATTGGTGGATGACAATCTGACTGGATTCCGCTATCTGAACGAGATTATCCTGACGTTGTTTCTCCCAGGTCTAGCAGCAAATTGGGGACGGGGCAGTTCTGCAGGAAGACAATGCCACGCCAGGGTGGTGACGGACTTTCTCGGGAAACAAGATGTCGCCAGGATGCACTGTGCTTTAGTGCAGCATATTCGCATAGACGTAGCCCAGTGGTAATACAGTTAGAGATTATGTTATAATAGGTTTGGCTTTCTTCATTCCTTCATGGACATTATGGGAGCGGGACGTAGCCCAGTGGTAATACAGTTAGAGATTATGTTATAATAGGTTTGGCTTTCTTCATTCCTTCATGGACATTATGGGAGCGGGACGTAGCCCAGTGGTAAAATGCTCGCCTGATTCGTGGTCAGTTTGAGATCGATCCCCATCGGTGGGCTCATTGGGCTATTTCTTGTTCCAGCCAGTGCACCATGACTGGTATATAAAAGGCCGTGGTATGTGCTATCCTGTCTGTGGAATGGTGCATATAAAAGACCCCTTGCTACCAATGGAAAAATGTAGCCGGTTTTCTAAGACTAGGCCTACATGTCAAAATTATAAAATGTTTGACAGCCAATAGCCGATGATTAATAAATCAGTGTGCTCTAGTGGTGTCGTAAAACAAAACAAACTTTCATGAACATTATAGGTTACGTATGCTTGAATTTAATAGTATATGTTACAATAATTATATGAAAAAAACTTGGAAAAAGTTGGGGGGGGGGCATAACTTCCCCAGCCCCCCCCCCCCCCCCCGGCTCCGACGGGGCCCTGTATCTCCATATTTATGGCCAATATCACGCTGATTTGCTTAGGCATTTGCGTTAGCCAGTCCGTCGTAAATGGCGTGGAAAGCTGTCAACTACCCCTCTGCTGGTTCACAAAAATGTACCAGCTCATTGGTTGTAAAGGCGGCTATGGGGAAACTGGATTCGAGTTGTTCACCCTACCCCGGCGATGTTCTCCCTAGACTATCTGGGTTTGGACAATCTGATCCATATTTCATATATGATATACTATTTATTATTATTAATATTTTTTTTATTTTTTTTTAAATCAGAAACGATATTAAATTTTGCGCGAAGCAACTCGATCGCTGTTAACTGAAAAAAAAGAAGATCTAACGTAACTTGATTTGGTTGCCATCGGTTCTTAATACGAATTTGTCAGACCGTAAAGGTCCGCCAAAAATAAAAATTTAGACCAGAATTTAAGAATAAATATTCCCATGGCAATAAAAATGAGTTATTATTAACATTTAAAAAAAACAAAAACATAAATACGTCGTAGTATATTATTTTAATAGTAACCGTCGAAATACATTTAATGCGGTATTGCAACATGGCAGTTCGCAGCGAAAGCGTTGGCGAAGACAGGTTGAACTGATTTTATTATTTTATTATACTTTCTAAATGTTCCTAAACGCAGTATAGCTGGCGGTAAAAACATTCGATCGATTGTTTTCCCTCACTTTTTCCTTTTCCCCATTAAATGTGAATTATATGGACATTCCAGACCGTCAAAATGCTCGTGCTAGCAGCTGTCAATCATCAATCGATTCAATGTCGCCGTTTGGATCCGTCAGAGTCCAAAACCTTACCGGTGCCGCAGGAAGGCTCACCGCAGGGTGGTCTATAGGCCGTGTAATGTAATGCTAGGCAGCAGACATAACTGAACGGTTCATATTACAGGTGTAACGGGAATCCCTAGATCTCTCGGTGTATCTTAAACCCGTTCAGCGTTTATTAGTTTCCCAGATTCGATTGATCTGATCTGGCTTTCAAAGTAGCTGTCTATGATAAAGAGTTTCACTAAGGTCTAGTGCAGAAGACGAAATGAAAACACAAAATTAACTATGTCAACTTATATTTACACTTAACATAAAATAACACAAAACATTGATTAGGAATAAGATTGCTTCAAACTATTCATCCTACCCCAAACCTAACAATTAACACCTTGAAACTCCATACAACCTAATAAACAAGACATGTTCGTAGCTCAGGCAAACATAGTACCTTTCTGCTGCGAACAAAATCACTAATACAAAACCTCACAACCATTAAGCCACTATTACAAAACCTAACTCAACCACTAAACCACTGTTACCAAACCTAACACAGAACAAAAGACATGGTCTATTCGAACAGAAGTTAGGCATGCATGGTACCTTTGGCTGTCTCCCAAGTAAGACCTAGATATGTAGTACTTCCCCCTTAATATAGTCTCCTTAGGACATCTCAAAATAACAATCTTAAATAATTTCACTTTAATATAATAATAATAATAATTCAGCCAATGTTTAATTAATACCCAACTTAATCTACACTAATTACAAAATATATTTACCAAATTACAATACACAAAATATTACCAAATAAACAAATCTATAACCCATATAATAAAACATTAATTATTAAAAAATAAATCCATATCACCTATTTTCAACACAACTTAATTCCGTTTCCCTTACACAGGGAACAACCCGGAATCACAAAAGGTGTTAAATGGCAGAGTACTCTCACCCTCTGGCTAAGCAACAGATAATTATAATATGAACCGTTTGGTGATGCCTACTACCTAGCATTACACTACACAGCCTATAGACCATCCAGTCAGCTCTCGACCTTAGCGGTAGCCCGTGGTATTTTGGCTACCGATTTCTCACTCAGACTACCAGTTGTCTAACCCTGGTAGTTTGCGGGGCTACCAAATGTTCCAGTCACTCTAGGGATGCAACGATAAGGTCAAAACCGTATTGCGATATAAGAAACTGTATTGCAATATGTATTGCAATATAGTTGATATTATTTAAATTTAATATTTATGGGTTGGTTTTTTAAAAATAAAAACAGAAGGCATAACTTTTTAATGATCTTTATTAGTTTCAGCTGTCAGGCTAAATGTTTTAGGCCATATTTTTTTTTTTTAACACAATACTAGTCTACTAGAACACCGGTGTGACGGTGTCAAACTATTCATAAATTGTCACATTCTGAAATCCTTACTATCAGACTTTTCCATTGCTGCTCGCTTGACACAGAAATGTATGTATTGAGTCGCAATGTTTCGCCAGATCGACCGAACCAGAGCCGAGGTTATTAGCCGAGGTATTTTGAAGTATTCCGAGTTCAGTGAAAAACAGCGAAGTGTGATTCTCACTTGTTGTTTTATTTCTTTGAAGATGATAGCTGTAGCCGTATTCCAATGTAAATGAACAATGAATGATAATGTGTAAGTAACAAAACATTTATTTGTAATTATCGTTAACTGGTTATTTTCATTGGACTTTTAACACATTTTGTTTAGAAGTTAGAACCAAGTATAACCGACCGATCACTTCATATGCCAACAAGTAAGCCGACTACGCTTGACGTGATTGTTACATTTCCTGTCATCACCAATTAATAAAATGATGTGGTTTTTGTTTGTTTGTTTGTTTGCCTATTTCAAGTCAAATAAGATACAAGGAAAAAAAATAGCATATAAAAATTGCGATACGCAAAACTGTACCACAGTTCGTATCGAGCTGATCAATTATCGCGGTATACCGGTATACCAGTTTAATCATTGCAGCACTAAGTCACTCCACAATCAACAAGACGTTTAATTCACAGGGGTCTGAAATTCCACCTTTTGTGTGCGCGCTCTCTGCTGCCAGGAGTTGCTGTAACTGTTAATTGCTCCCCTAGTGTGACCCACAATATGATTTAGTGAAATAAAGGAGTATATATCTGCCAGTGGTAGGATTTGTTTTTTTAACATAGCAGACTAATACAAATAATTTGATGTAATTCAGTGGCCAGATATACAATTACATGGTTCATATGGGTCATGGAATTTTCATTTGGGTCATGGATTATCTATTCGTAGACATTTAAATGACAATCAACAACACAGCCCGTTGTTTTTATGCCTACTTATAACAAACGTTTTGTATGATCAAGACTATTTGCCGCCAGCTGAAGTCTAAACTAAACCATAACTCAGCCGTGGTTTATTTCCTTCTAGGCTACCTATGCAAATTGTCAGATTATTGTTTACAAAATTAATATCATTGAAATGTTAAAGAAATGTATAAATTGACAAATGTTTTCAATGTTAAAAATATTAATCTTTCTTACAAATAATTTTTAATTAAATCTCTTACACATCATTTACTAGCTATTGCTTTGCGTAATAACCTTGCTCAAAATAACATTTGATGTTGTCACGTAATAACACAAATACACATCCCATCTGGGATAATTGGCTTACGGCATTTACAGGTTTATTGTTATCAATAAAAAATGCTATTGTTTTGGAATAAAGGCAAGTTTTGTGAAGATTTTTCAAAATGACACCTATTGAAGATAGTTACGACCGTTTTAAGTATTAAAATATGCAACATTGATCTGAAGATCGTACAATTAGCAGACCGTTCTGCACGTGAAACCTGTATGAAATGTTTCAGTAATATTTTGTAAGCCCTTATTGCAAGATTAGGCCTAAAAACAATAAAAAATAATAAAAAATACTATTGTGTGTTTCTGGAATTGTACCAAACAAGTTAATGTAGGCAGACTAGGTAGGTTTTTTGGTGGTGGTTGTTAGATTATTATTTTTTCCACACCATATTTATCCTGGTTTATTCTGTTTTTTCCTTATGAATTACCAAGTATTAGGTAATTTTTCTGGGCAAGATCTACATACTCAGCCTTTGAACCTCTGCCAGTTGAAGCTGGTCAAAATTGCTGTACATACATAGTGTATGTAGCCTAATTTGAAACCAGAGCACATCAGCAGGGTGTGCTTTTTACAGTCACCAGGCAAGTGAAAACAATGTTGGTCAAGTCAAAACCTTATCGTGAGTTGCCCGTCTAGCGACCATATTTTTGCACATTCATTGCAATGAATTGTTAAAGAATGTTCAAAATGTGATTTTTGTAAAACAACCAAATGGTTAGTTTTGATAATAATTCAATTGACTGGTTCTCCACTATGTATAATATGCAGCCAAAGCAATATATGTTTTTTTATGGAAATTTGGAGCCAACCATTGCAACTTATTTCCTATGCCAAGTACAATATTTTAAAATATAAAATAATTTGGTCTACTAAAAATTGCATGGGCAAATCAAAGTGCTGACATGACTTGCGCGAATGGCAAGTGAAACAAAATCCCAAGTGCACACCCTGCATCAGTAATATACTGTGTGACTGTCCTGAAATTAAATTGTTAATTTAGTTTTTTAATTGATCTATTTATATATTTTCACCTGGTTTATGTGTATGTTTAGTATATTGTCTGTATGTATTATGTAAATGACACTCACTACTATAAAAGATTGTATAAATATTGCTTAAAATAAAAGCACAAAAAACCCCAAAACATGTAGGCCTAAGGAATTGTTTTATTTCCAGCAGATATTTCAACCTAATATGAAAAAAACTAAAATTAATGGAAGTAAACTAAATTATAACATTTTATTATTTGTTATGAACAAAATTGAAGTAATGTCTGATTTGAATTATCAAAAACGGCTTTAATAGTGAAAAATATGCCATAGTGATTAAAATCTAGGGTCTGTCATTTTAATATTTGGACATAATCTGATTTTTAAAACAAAATCACAAAATAAGAGTCAAGACCCTGACTTGTTTAGTTCATAGCTTATTTGGCAAATTATCAGTCCATGTTATTACTTTGGCGCCAGACTACATCGACGCATGTCGTGCCATTTGCAGTGACCAGTCAAATGTTGTTGATTCTCGTCCACATTCATTTCTGAATCAGTAATGCCAGAAAATGTTGTTACAAATTTTGTTCTGTTTTTAATAGGTTACCCTATGAGAGATTCCTGTTAAAAAATATTGTCCAAATGTAAACCCATGAGGCTTAATTTTGGTAAAATATGTTTTTAAGCCCATGACTTCATTTCACGTGGGCTTAGTTACAGGAAATTTCAGCAATAACAGGGCTTCTTAGGTTTTTTGTCTGTCCTGAGCACTCTGAGATCTTGTTAGCATGTTATTAAGAGCTGGAATACATTTCAAGTTATATCAGTCAAATTAAGCTTAAAGGTAGAGTAAACTCAAACAAGAGCCTTATGTGTTGGAAAGATGCATACCCGGACCACCAACAAACACTGACACTTTAACAAATGAAAAACGCGTAATTTTAGAGTTAATAAAAAACACAATTATTCATGCTAACTGGGGGCAACCATTTTGTTTCGTTTTTGTGACGTCCGGTGGTATAGCTTGGGGCGAAGTGACGTCAGCTCCGTCCATCTGCTCTGTGCACAGTGTAAACAAACGCTCTAATTTATGACAAGGTGCTTCGCTTTCATCAACCTGACTTGTAAAACAATATAAATGACTTAATAGTATAATAAACTATTTAATTAAATATATTTCAATTTGCATCAATAGAACGAAATGGAGAAAAAATGCATATTGTTAAGCCTATTGGTATACTATGTTCGAGCAAATATGACCACTCACGATACCCAAGTGATAATTTTCTTTTCTTTGGGACTACGTAATTGGTCAGTTTTGTGATTTTAGATGGGAAAGTCTACTTAATCAAGGGTTTTACAGAATTACTTACAGTAATAAAGCAAGACGGCCGATCGATTACGATTAGAGGGATATCTGTGCGGTTAACACACAATACCCTGTGATCTTAATAAAAGAGGCACGTCTTTTTAGTGTGTCTAGACCATCTAAATATACACCTGCCAATCAGGAATCACAGGTACAGGTCACGGAAAGAAAAGACCAATTAACTAAGAAAACACTCCGATTATTATTTCAGTACATGGGTTAATTTATGTACAAACCATAATAGTTATTTCACCACTTTGACAATGGTGGTTTATTTTGTATTAAAAGTAATATATAATTGTTGCTGGCTTACTGGGATGACTATTATTACAGAATTTTGCGATGCATCCGCAAAAATCAGGTATGTTTTGTTTCTTCAGTTCGAAGACTAATTCCTGACGTGACACGTTAGGTATTACGTAACCACCAGCTCGCCAGAGGGCGTATTCACTGGGATGGTACAAAATGGCTGCGCCCGTTATATATAATAGCTGTCACATTTAAGCGTTTTATTAATTAACTATACGATTATACTTGTTGATATTAAGCAATAATGTGCATTATATATCGTTGAATATGCATACCAGGTCAAATGCCTTGATTGTCCCATCCTTTAACATTTCAGTTTTATTTAGGTAAAATTATTTTGAAGTTGGCATGTTTTTACTCAGTTTGGGCATACATATTTTGAGCGCATTGTTTATCACTTCAACTTTGGTGCAATCTAAAGCCCTGTCTATATAAAGTTATATAATTCTGGATCTTGACTAAAAATAAATGAATACCTTAAAAAATATCCATAATGTAGTTAGATATAGCCTATATTATGGCTATGAAGTGTTTTGCTGTAGGATCCAGCTTTGTGACACAGGTGATATATCTAGATTAGGTGTAACATATGTTTGAGACATAACAGCCACTGAATAAACAGTGTATTGGGGTGTCATTAAAACAAAAACTCCTTTCCAGGTTATGTATTCAGACTCCTGGAAAATTAACCAAAATAGTGCTTAAAGGGACAGACACTAGTTTTTAAACACTACAACATATTTTTCACTATTAGAGCCGTTTGTGATTACTGAAATCAAACATTACTCATATTTTATTGTTTAGATTATCCATTTCCAAAGAACCTAAGTGTTTCTGGTCATCCGGTTGTTTCTAATATCACAAAATGCATTTTTCATATTTTTAAATACACACGTGCGTCTGAGAAGTAGCGGTTATTAATTAGAGTTTAAGTCTATTTTTGTAAGGATATTTTCCTGTTTTAATGTCACAGACTCTTGTTTCACTCTGTTGTAACTTTATCCAAATGTGTTACGGTTTGTAGATTAACTAAACTTAGTGTCCATTTTTACGAGTTGAAACTAGGGTCTGCGCCTTTAAAAGTCCTGGAAAATGAAAATATTTGTAGTGTATGAACTCTGTTCTAGAATACGGTAGCCCAACGCCTGTGGCAAGTGTTTTTCATAGTAGGGCTAGTAAAAAGTTTATTCCACTTTACAAGTAAAAGAAACAAAAAACAAAAAAACATCCCCAATCCCGAGGTGAAATGTCGCCATTTTCTTTCAATCTCATATCAAAATCTAATTATCATCAATATATACCATCGAAAAGTTAATCTACTTGTCAGTTTAATTTTATTCCTATATCTAAGCTGAACAGGCAAAAACAATTTCTAAGAAATACTGTAGCAATGTTGTTTACACTGGTAATCAATGATTTGCTATTTTAAGTAACACACTGTAGGAATATAATGCAAACGATGACCAGGCGAGTGCACAAAATTAGTTTCTGTTGCTGATACGTTAACATTTAGTGATGAAACTGATCTATAAACAATGTTCATTACTTATAAAAAGTGTGATACATTATATTTTATTTACCTGCAAAAAATAAGATAGCACTTGGCATTTGAGATAATTAAATAATGGTGTTTATTAGCAACCCCCAGTTTTGCAGACTGTAATTGCAGTTTGCATTTTTCAGTGGTACACTAAATAAAATATATTAATTTATTTGGAATAGTTAATGGTAAATTAAACATAATACAAATTGCATGTTAACTATTATTAATAGTGATTATAAAATGCTTTGGACATATTTGGGTTAGTTTTGTGGGGTTTTTTTTACTTTCTAGTATTTTTTGGTACAAATTTACGGTAGGGCTAGTAGATTTTTTAACCATGGCTAGTGGATTTTGAAAATCATTGATCCCATGGCTAGTGGATTTTTAGAAAATTCTAGAAGCCCAGTGTATAATCAATGGCGTAGCCAGCATGAGGTAGACGAGGCACTTACCTCGTCTGGAATTTCCCCAGATTTATTTAATTTTTCCCATGACACATTTGGCATGAGTCTCACGCATTTGTAACAAACATCACACTCTCACGCAACGTTACTATAATGTCACACTTTTTCTAAAAATTAAATTATTTTATAATCGTAGTTTATATTTAAGAGCTGAATGGAATTATATATACTGATATGCAGGGTCTTTGAATTCGTTACCTATTAATAATAATACAGCATATTGGTTCATTACTAACAGTCACTTGCGGGTGCTACCGATGATCGACTTGTATGGTTTGAATTAACCGAATTAATTAATAAAACTTGCACTCGCTCGATTTTGTTTGTTTGTTGAGATTTGTATTTTGGACTTGAACAAACAACAATAAAAAAAATCTCGCCCTGAATCTGACCAAGAGCCTACAGTCCCTGGACCCTGACTTCTAACTTTCTCACGCCTAAAAATTGCCACATATTTTTTTTACAGGTCTGGGTTTGCCTCAACGTTTTTTCCTCTGGCTACACCCCAGATAATAATATATAATAGAAATGTAGCGTAGTAGGCTTCATCAAATGCTACCTGAGGATTCAGTACCAAAGCATTTAAAATCCAGCTATACTACATGTATGAAGCCATTAGTCTAATCCTGAGCTTCAGCCCTCACATCAAGAAACTGAAACTGGTATTGGTAATTTAAGACTAACTTGTTTTTATCTTTTTTGCAGTATTCTGATGGAGGAGCTGGCTGTCCTTCAAGCAATATACATTGATGAACTGGTCATAGAGCAAGATGACAGGTACAGTGTAAACAGTTAAAGTTTGTTTTATTTAACAACACCACTAGATCACATTGATTTATTAATCATTAGCTATTGGATGTCAAACATTTGGCAATTTTGACATACAGTCTTAGAGAGGAAACCCGCTACCAGGGCTTCTAGGTTATGGTAGCCCCACTCCCATGGCTAGTGATATAGGCCTCTGAAAATTGCGAGAGTGATAGTTTCGTTTGTGCGTCGCTTGCATACATGTAAGTATAGTTTGCATAACCCATTTTTCGTTTGCGCATTGAATTTATGACATTATTTGCATGTTCATGGTAGGTTACCTAAAAGCGAAATGGGTTATAATTTGTGTAATAATTTCATTATTATCCACATTATCAAAACAAATATTTTTATGAATAAAAACCTACATGTAGGACCATTTCAAAATGTTTCAAACATAACTAAAAAGAGACAGTGAAACAATCATTCTGATAAGCGTTTACACTGGGGAAGCCGCATTAAGTTGTGGCGTCGCTTCACAAAATTACGTCATTCGTTGTGTAGGCCCCTGCGTGTGCTGTAACCTCACCGTGGTGCAGGGGTGTAACATTCTCTTTGAGAATGGCCAATACAGCACAAAATTGAAGTTTTGAGTAAAATTCAGTATCTGTAAAATTCTGTGATATTTGTGTTTTTGCACAGTTCTTTACACTGTTTTTGTTTAAGTCTTGAATTTTTATATTGATGTTGATCATCACTTTATTTATTTGCATTACCATAGTTTGACACCCAATAGCCGATGTATTTTTCATTAAACATTCATTTATTCATTCATTCATTCATTCGTTGTGTAGGTGAAAACATGACACACACATTGGGCATACTGGTTATATTTGCATGAATATCTTGAACTACATGTATGTGGATAATAACTATGAATATCCTAACCCTACCTCAACCCCCAATGTTAGTGTTTTTAATCTCTATCTCCCTCTTTAGGTAACATATCTGATTATAACTATTATTTAGTAAAATTATATTAACTTAATGTAAAGTACGGCTAGTTAGTTTTTAATCGTGGCTAGTAAATTAAAAAAATCACTGATGGCTAGTGGATTAAAAAGCCCTGCAATAACTGGAATATTTTTATTATTTAAGCATATAGAATAGATGATTCACTTCTGTTTGGTACATAAAAGATCCACCACATCGCTATAGTTTCGCAATGCTCGCTTATCTACATTATTATGGTCAACTACAAACTCAATGGCCGGCTTTGATTTTCTTCTTTTAGCAGGACGCCAGTAGAATTGGGACTTTACTTGATTTGTGCAGGTGCTGAGCTTCTCATGTGATTTTGAACAAATTTAACTGTCTTGATTAAGGGGTCGTCTCATATCTCCAAAACATATTTATATCCATAGAGATATGGTACAACACCTTTCCAGGAGTCTGTGGGGGATTTGCCTTGAAATTTTGACAGTGGCCAGCGGTTGGCATACGCGTTACATGTAAGGGGATGCTAATAATTACGTAACACTCTAGGGGTAGAGGAAGAGGGTGTTGTGTTCGATTTACGTAACATTTATCAAGACTATATGTTATTTGTATTCATTACTTAGACCTAAAAAGTTGTTTTATATTTCAATTTTGTTTTTTTTTAGCTTGGGCAGGTAAGGGTTTCGACACCCAATACCCACCCCTGCACATGCACCCGTTTCCTCTTAAATCAATATGCTCTAACATTGATGTTGTTAAACAAAACAAACTAATTTTACCCTTTCCAAACGAAAGAATATTTATTTGAATTTGTCGATTTTAACGTAAAATTAAGAAATGAAAACGTTCATTGTCTACGTTAGTATATTTTTATTTTAAAAATATAAACATGATCAATGTGTTACTAGTATATAAACTAAACTTTAAAAGTTCTACTAACACTTTATAAAATATTAATTCTGAAATAGGAAGGTACCATTGTCGATAATACGTTGTCAAGATCAACCCGGTTTTAACGAAAGACTCTAGTACTGTATCCTTAACTGAATGTTCTTCGTACAGCGCAAGATTTCTCATTTCATTTTTTGAGACGAACCATACAATTTCAAATCCACAAGCCCACGTGTTAACTGAAACTGACAACAGGCTGTTGTTTGTGCGTTGCCAAGCAATGGCGGTACAGGCGACGAATCGAGCTTATACTTTTGACGATCTCCGTTCATAGCGAACACACACAAGTTTTTTAAAAGTGCATTTGTGCTTGTATTTCATATTTGTACATGATGTTATAATATGGTAACCAGAGAATGTAACTTTAAATAGATTCAGTTGAATGTTCTTAATTGTGTGTTGTTTTTACTTTCAGGAACCATCCTTCAACAATAATCCTTGAATTGCATCCATCTACTGGTGATGATTTAACAAAACGTTTTGTCTGTATGACATTGGTTCTGAAACCGCCTCTAGCAGTAAGATTATTAATGATAATTTATTACATGTATGTACATTTCTGAAACAAATCCTCTGAAAATAATGTTAGAATTGACAAATGTTTGACATACATTAGCAGATCATTAATTAATTAATATCAGTGTTCTCGCTGCTCCATTTAAGTGGGGCGGCCCACTCCGCTATTGCATTTTGCCGCCCTCCTTTATTTTTCCACACCCTACTGTATTTTACAGCATGTATCACCGCTATTTCCAAATGCACACTTTTTTTCCACAAAAAAAAATAAAAAATTGATCAGTCTCCACACTGGATATCAAAAGAAAAATGCTGCGTTGTGTGTATGAAAAAGCAACTAACGAAAAACTTCAGTAGATTACGACAGTTACTGTAACGTAATTTTACAGTATTTTTAACAGCTTCTATTTAATCCCATACCTGTATCCATGTGTATGTATGATACACACAATAAAAGCTATATTTTATTTGAGCAATGAAAACATTAGATTTTTTTATGGATTCGGCAATCTCCGACTGAAAAACCACTTATTTGGCACCAAATTTGTCACGTGATCAGAATGGTCATTTTGTGTTTTGTTTCCACTAATTATCATCTGATATTTTGTCCTCAATTGCACATTTAATTGTTTGTAACTGCTGATTTTTACCTTCTGTTTATTCAGCAATTCTTTATAAAATATTATAAACCGTTCATTTTGGGTGGGATATCACTGTTTATAAAAACAACGGAAGTGGTAGTGTTTATCATTAAAATCATTTATCTTGGGTGCCAACTAATATTTATTACCCCAGCAGGCACTCATAACGAGGAAAATAAAAATCATAAAATCTCACTGAGAAATTATCATGAATTGGTTTAACGTACACTACTATTGGATGATTTGACGCCAACAAACCAATCACCTTGTCAGTACTAAATATGTCATCACAATTTGGCAAAGAACACACAATGACGTCACATAGTTTAAAGCGTTTGCGTTTACGTCTTTCTGGTTTCAGTGTTAAACTTGTAATAAAATGGTAATTTTATGCAATTCATTATAGATTTTTTTTTTTACAGAATATATAGAACTTTGGGTTTTAAAAATTATCTGTAAACCGTGAATAAAATACAAAGTTAAAGCAATACCCAGAACAGTAATTTACGTCATTTCTGTATACATGGACGTGTATATCGAAAATAAAGGCTTAAAAAAACAACAACAAATAGCTGGGATAATAAATAGAATAACAAACTCGGTACCAGTTATTATCAAATTCATGTCCCTCGTAAAAATTATTTCATTCAGGACATAAATTTGATAATAACTGATAACTTGTTTATTATTCTCTATATACACCACCTTTACAAAATCAAAACTACTTTTAAGCAGCTGGCCATATCAAAGCGATCGATTAATTCGATGAAGATGGGAAATAAAATATGAACAGATTTTTTAAAATCCCACATTAGGGGATCACTTTACAAACATCTTTATTGTTTTTCATATATCTTGAAATCTTTATTACAATAATAATTTTAAACCGGAACTGCCGTGAATGTCAGTCCAACATCATCTTCTGTTCAATTAAAAGATGAGTCGCCTTGTATTTCGTATAAACTTTTTGTACCAAATACTGAGAGGCAAAATAAAGAGTATGTCTTTTCACAAAGTCGACTAACACACAACAATATATGGTAACCAAGCTTTCCTCTTTTTTTTTTTTTTGGCTATTCGTTGTTTTTTGGGTTTTTTTTTTTTAAATGTGTGCTGCCGTATGGCTGCCTTCCACTGAATATGCTCCAGTGATTTCATTAAATAAAACAAATTTTAACTTTTAATTAGATTCTCATTTCATCTCAAATTCCATCAACCTCTTGAATATATATGGTAGCTTGTGTTTATTGAAAATCTTAAGTAGTAGGGTACATATATTAAAATATTCTCAATTTTTCTCAGTTTACTCAACTTACTTGTGAATAAATGTATCATTGGTTAAGATCGATTGACACTTTTCTGTGCTGCATATGAAATTTGGTGCAGATGTGTTCTTTTTCCTTTTTATATAAATTTTTATTATAAATATATATATACCTCTTAAATGTGTATGATATTGTAAGAAACAATAAATACCAAAATAATAGGATGTCTTAATGTTTTATTTATGCATTATTTATAATTTCAGTATCCAGATGAACTCCCTGAAATCGGCATCAAGAATCCTCGTGGTGTGGGTGATGAAGAATTACAAAGGTTTTATCACCTTGAAATAATTGCTATTGAACATTGTTATGTCAAAGCCGCCAACAATAGCAGGATTAGGCTTATCCTTTCAAATAATAACACTTTTGATGCCAATAAAAAACATTAATTCCTCGTACCTAATATATATATATATGGTCATATACATGTACAAAGAGAAAATGAAACTGCTACAGTGACATTATATTTCAAATGGTAATATTAGATTTGTCAGTAATTATGGGCTTTAGTTTAAGATTTTGTTACATTCAGTGGTACCAAAGCTATTAAAGTATCTATACTATTTATTTATTGATTGTGTTCAAATGTCAAATTTCAAGGGACACCATGAATTCAAAATCATGTTTGTTACAGTTTACAGGAAGCAATGAATGAGTTGGCTGAAATGAAGCGAGGTGGTCCAATGTTATATCAGCTGATTGAGGTAATTGTTATCATAGCTAGTTGTCTGTATGGATGTATCATATTAATGACATGCACTGACCAGTGCCTCACATGATTGGGAAGGCGCTTGAGGGGAAGTTGCCCCCGCCTGCTAAAAATACTAAGTGCTTATTTAGTTTAAACACGCCCTTTTTGTCTAGCTGGAGAAATCCATATACCAAGTTAAAAGTTAAAGTTTGTTTTGTTTAACAACACCACTAGAGCACTAGTGGCAAGGGATCTTTTATGTGCTCTCCCACAGACACGATAGCACATACCATGACCTTTGATATACCAGTCGTGGTGCACTGGCTGGAACGAGAAATAGCCTTAATTTATAAGTTTTGGAAACTGTCATGCATTTCTGGTCATCTTGATGTGAGCTCAAAGTGCATGTTATCTCAAACAGAAGCTTGGGTCAGTGACTTTAATAACATTATACACAAGCAAATAATCTAATGTGTTACTCAGCAAATGAAATGAGCTAACAAAATCTTTGTTCTTCATTCTCACCAGTGCCACACATTTGGTATATCAAATGTAGCATGTTTCCACTGTCATAGTTACTACATGTAAATGTTTGACATCCAGTAGCCGATGATTAATTAATGTGTCGTCAAAACAGAACAAACTAACGTTTTGTTAGTTTTCATCTTTTACATTTTCACTTTTAATTGTTGCAAATTTAATGTGTGTCTTTTCTTTCAGATGGCAAAGGAGACGTTAACTGAAGGGAATGTTCCCCGATGTCCTTGTGTGATCTGCCAGGAACATTTTGATGAAGGAGATGTTTTCACCAGAACAGCTTGCTACCATTACTTCCATAAGATGTGTTTTGGACGCTACATCAAGCATGCCTTGACACAGTCTGAGGATTCGGAACAAGATGAACAAGTTAGTCTTTTTATTTCATCTTTTATTATGGGCGTTATTAAAGGAAGTCTTGTTTTTCATTCTTTATTTTATGTTAAGAATTTAATTATCAGACCCCTTTTGGTTTCTCGCTTTCCAACAACTGTATCTTGATTATGAGATGTGAAGACAAATCTGTCTTTTTGTTGTTACGGAGTTGTCTACTCTAGAGTTGTACAATATCGATTGTAGACAATAATTGAAATATGTTCACTGTTTCTGTAGGTGGTGTGTCCCGTGTGTCGAGAGAACCTGAGTTTTGACTTGGAAGAGCTGGAGGACAGCACTGCGATGGAACTAGATGACTTCAAGTTCGTGCCATCACAGGAGATCAGAGATCTTCAGAAACAGATGGCAGAACTCCTGATAAAGCAGAAGTCTAACGGGGGAATCATTGATCTTCAGGAGGAAAAAGACAAATACCTTGTCAATGCTGTAAGTACAGATGATTTTTCGTTTTTTTTAAGAATTTTTTTATCTTATTATTTCTTGTCTCTGGTTATTTGAATGCAATGCCTGAGGTACACTGAAGATATCATTTTCACAAAACAAAAGCATATATAATTATGTCCTTACAAGTCACATGACATAAAAAGAATGTCAAATAATGCAATAATTATGTACACGTTTATTGTAAACCATGTGGATAATAAATTGGGTTATCAGAGAATAATATACCTTTTGGCAAAAATATGTTCTTTGTTTTCCTATGAGTCACTGTGTCATAATTACATCATTAAGTTTCAAAGATAATCTGTATTGTAAAATACTATATTTTCAGATATGAATACAATTTGAGAAAATAAATTTCATGCAAAAAAGGCTGACTAAAATTAGATGGGGGTGGGTGGGGGGGAAGAAGTTTCAACTGTACAAGTCTGGTGGTAACAATGCTAAACATAAACATTAAAATAAAAAAAGCAATTTATAAATACATACATGATAATAAACAATATTAATACTAAAAAGTTTGTATGATTTTCTTTCTTAAGTGCTGGTGATCAGTTTATCAGATGAAAGCAACATGTGCTGTTAAATGAAAGGGTAAACATGCATTATCACAGTATATTAAAAATGAGAAAATTAAAAGAAATCCAACCTGCATTTGCAATGTTTCTGCCAGAAAGAAATCTTTGGGTATGGCACTATGGAATTGAATGCAACCACAGTTGTGAAAATCATACAGTAATGATAAGAGTAATTAATTTTGTCCAAAAGTTAATTAAAAAACAAACAAATTAAAAACAAATTGGGTATGGCGCCATACCCGTTTTACCCTCTGGCAGAATCCCTGATTTGTATAGTTTGTACTTGTTTCTTCTTCACACTATAGGTTTTGCTTGTTGGCCCATTACAAGCCGTATTGATATAGTATTTTGATGGCAATAAATATTGTTAAAATTAAACTTGAGCTAGCATTGCACCTTCAAATTTGGTTCAGTTTTTATACCAATTTTGAAGATTACGGGAAAAGTGAACACATTTAGCACCTTACTGTATTAAATTGTAAACAGTAAATAGAACATCTTCATAAGGTTCAAAATTGTTAATATCAACTGGAGAATAAATGCTCGCAAATTGACTAATTTTCATTAAATCGCACAAATTTAATCCTGCGAAAATAAAGTATTTTACAGTGTTATCCAGTGAATTAATTCCCAACTCAGAATGTTAATTAGTAGGTAGCAGGTATTTGTTAATAGAAAAAACAACAATTCTGCCGCCTATATTAATAAAAACTTGATCTATTTATACATTATTCATTGACTTTTTTGATGACACTCAGTGGTAGTTGGTTGTACATACTGAATGTTGTTAAACCATTCATTCATTCATTCATTCATGATTTGTTTGTTTGTTTGTTCGTTCGTTCGTTCGTTCGTTCGTTCGTTTCGTTCGTTCGTTCGTTCGTTCGTTCGTTCGTTCGTTCGTTCATTCATCCATCCTTCAAGTGGAACGAAAGCTATTGCACCTTAAAGGGACATATGTTTACAGGAAAAATAATTCTGTTGAAAGGACATATGCAAATTCATTCATTCAATCATAGCTGTTATATGTATTCCTTTCTTTGAAAAGTGCATATAAATTTAATTAATCCCTTCATTCATTGCAGGATATTGTCATAAGTCTACCATCAGATGAGAAAACTGCAGCCAAGGAAAAAAGCCATGCTGAAAACAAACCTAAGGACACACGACATGAAAAAGGACAACACTATGATCGTTCACGAGTAGGACGTGACACTCCGAGAACTAACCCAGAAACCAAACATGTGTCTCATGTTGGAGACAAAGACTGGTACAGTCACAGGGAGAGGAAAGGCTGGGAGAGAAGGAACGATTCTGGCAGAGTGAGAAAGTATGACAATACAAGAAATGATCCAGAAGAAAGATTTGATGGAAGCCGGCGAACTCAACAAAATGGTGATGATTATGGAAGAAGGGGAAATCAACAAAGTAGTAGAAATGTTTGCGAGCATCACTGGAATGAAAATGCGAAAAGGAATAGAACTAGTCACGATAAAGGGAACTTTCAAAGAAGTGGAAGGAAAAACTTTGACAATCATAAAAATAATATAGCAGGTGATGAAGAGTTATCGGAGAAGGTTACAACGAGAAGTAAGAAGGTGCTAACCGGTGTTGATAGCGACTTAGCTCAGTCAGTAGATGTAGACAAACAGGAATCAGTGAAAACAGAAAAACAAGTTACGACCTCCGATTGTGATCGAAATGGACCATCACAAACTGAAAATCATGATACACATCAGCATGAAAATTCTAGGAACAGATGCAGTCCAGAAACAAAAAGCAAGACCTTGGAAGGTAGTTCTCAAAGATCTAAAGCTGATACACATCAAGATAAAGATGGCAAGCATGATAACACATATGAGAAGCAAATGCATAAAAGTGACAAGCCAGATTCTACATGTGACGGAAAAGGGCTGAAAGGAGAGACGCAGGATTCTAGATACAACAGACAGGATTGTAAAGATGACAGACAAAAATCTAAAGGTGACAGAGATCATTCTAGATATGATGGACATGAATCTAATGCTGACAGATGGAATTCTAGATATAACAAACATGATTTTAACAATCGTGAGTTTGAACAGGATTCTAGACGTGACCGGCAAGGATCTAAAGCTGATGGACATTATCCAACATCTGATGCACATAAATCTAACCGTGACGAACAAGGATTCAAAGGTAACAGACAGGGATCTAAAGCGCATGGACATGACTCTACATATGATGGACAGAGATCTAAATCTGACAGACACAGTTCTAAATATGATGAACAAGACGGGCACAGTTCTAAATATGATGAACAAGACAGACAGAGTTCTAAATATGATGAACAAGGCAGACACAGTTCCAGATATGATGAACAAGGCAGACAAGGGTCTAAATTTGATAGGCATGAGACCAGAAATAACAATAATTATGATTCTTATGGTGGAAGACAACATAGGTTTAGAAATAATAGGTATTACGAAGATTACGACAGAGATGGTCATCATAATGATAAATATTCCAGACAGAGAGGTGACCATAGAGACGATGTTTATAGCAAGCATCATGGTGTAAAGGTCAATGGAAAGAGTAAAGATAACAAAAATGTCAGTACAAGCACTAAAGATATTCAGACGTCTAAGAAAGATGCATCTGCTTTACAAGAAAGTTGTCAATCACAGAACAGTGATGAAAACTCACAGTCGAAGCCAGATCAGGAAAAAGTTTATTTTGAAAAACAACTTGACTCTGAGAAAGTAAAAACTGAGAAAAAATCTCTTGCTGAACCATATTCAGAAAGTGAATTTAGCAGTAAACAATCGGGAAGAGGGCGAGGAAGAGGCAGACGAATAAACACAAGGATGGGGCAGATGTATAGTGATAGGGATTCTGAGAGAAAATTGCAGAATACTCAAAGCAAATCAGGTATGAATACTGATGAAACTTCGAAGGAAGAAAAAACAAATTCTGATAACACCCAATGGGAAGACACTGATATTAATGAAAATATATCTGAAAGACTAAGAAGAGAAAATGCAAAATTTGGACAACAGCATTCTGAGGATGATAGTCATTGGTATGAAGAAAATGATAAGAATTTTGGAACAAGAAGGCAAGAAAATGTCAAAATTGGTACATCAGATAAGAGTCAGTTAGGAGAAAGTAACAGGAATAGAAGAGGAGGTCCAAGGACAGGCAGAGGTAGAGCTAGGCTGCCAAATTCTGACAGAGGATATGACGGGGACAGAGGACATGATAGAGACAGAGAACATGATAGAGACAGAAGATATTACAGAAACAGAGGATATGAAAGAGACAGGGGATATGATAGAGACAGAGAAACAAGAGGCAGTGCAAGACATAGGCCTGAATCAGGAAGGATACGGAAATCGGGCTATCATGAGGAAAAGTCTATAAAAAGTTTTTCAAAACGAAATGGTGAACCAGAAAGAGAAGAAGGAATTAGAGAAGTTCAGGTTAGTGAGGACAAAGATGTTTTGAAAACTTGTGGAAAAGAAAAGGAGGAACCAAAGTCTAACCACCAGAATTCTACAAATTCAGCATCTTGTGATTTAGTCTGTGATAAACCAGTGAGAGAGAATAGTTCTGCTGGTAGTGGTCGTGGTCTGGATCAATCATCAACTGTACCTCCTGGTTTTCATCTTACAGGTCCACCACCGGGATTTGACAATCAAAAGACATGCAGATTAAGTGTTAACAAGGACGAAACTGTTCCCGTTGAGAGGGTTGATTCCTCACCATTAGTGCCACCACCTCCAGGTTTTGATGTCCGGTAATTCTGGATGATGATATGCAGGCAACGATGTTCGAAGTCTTTCAAATGAAAATTTGCCAAAGAATCTTTACTACTGCAGAGATATTAGTTTGGTTTTTGAATCTGTTGATTTAAAATGAAAAAAAAGCATATATATGTATTTATATGCATAAATTATTTATTTTAAGACTTATTTTAATCTCATACGGGTGCAAATTGATGACTGTTTTCTTTGGACAGTGATGCATACATGTACTTGCACAAAAGCTTCATGTGTAAATATTGTTTTTGTTTACCCAAGTCAGTCAGGCATTGTCCCATGGTGGTTGTTTTTTTTGGGTTTTTTTGTTTTGTTTGGGTGGTGGGGGTTGGGTTTGTTTTTTAGTTTTTTGTTAATATACACATATTATAAATTAACAGGGACTTTCAGTCTTAAATCTATTTTATTCCTTTTCTCAGCTTTAAAATAAAAATCAATTTTCTAAACTCAAAGCTGTGATAATTGGGAGTAGATTCAGAGAGATTCAGATGCTGTAAAGATGGGTATTTTTCATTGATAACCGAAGTTTGTCAAAAAATTAAGTAAAATGAATTGTATGTATTAAGTTATTAATATTTGTTAACCAGGTATTTTTGTGTTTTTAGTAACTTATTGTTACATGTAGTACGCTATTAATAGATGTCCATTTATATCTTACTTTAATTTATAGAAATAATTTCATTGAAAATATGTTCATAAAGTTGCAAGTGGCATATTTTGCTATTTTATATTTACAGATTGACTGATACCACATATCCAAATTCAGACTAACATCATGCTTCATTCTGATTTACCGGCCTCAGTGGCGTCGTGGTTAGGCCATCAGTCTACAGGCTGGTAGGTACTGGGTTCGGATCCCAGTAGAGGCATGGGATTTTTAATCCAGATACCGACTCCAAACCCTGAGTGAGTGCTCTGCAAGGCTCAGTGGGTAGGTGGCTCTGCAAGGCTCAGTGGGTAGGTGTAAACCACTTGCACCGACCAGTGATCCATAACTGGTTCAACAAAGGCCATGGTTTGTGCTATCCTGACTGGGAAGTGCAAATAAAAGATCCCTTGCTGCTAATCGGAAAGAGTAGCCCATGTAGTGGCGACAGCGGGTTTCCTCTCAAAATCTGTGTGGTCCTTAACCATATGTTTGACGCCATATAACTAAATATGTGTTGAGTGCGTCGTTAAATAAAACATTTCTTTCTTTCACTCTGATTTCCCTTATTAGAATTTCTAATTACAGAAATTTAAAAATAGTAAATAAAATTATTTGATTTCAGGTCAAAGTAAAATGTTAACAGTGATTTAAAACCCACAAGAAAATTCAGTCAAAGTGATTGTTAAGCTGATTGAGGGTTAACTAAGAGATCCTTATTCAGATTTCCAATATTGCACATTTGCATCATCACTATAATTGCACATACAATTTAATAACCACTACATGTCCTTGTATCTAGAGATTTTCTGTTGCTGGGTTTAATGGTCCCAATTGGACAGAAATTTAGATTATGAAAGTTTCTTTTGTTTAATAAAGATCTCTAGATAGAACACATTGAGTTATTCATCATCGATTACTGAATACCAAACATTTTTGTAATTGTGTCATATAGTCTTAGAAGAAATCTGCTACATTTTCCAATTATTAGTAAACAATATTTTATATGCACATAAGCACACACAGTACAACACATACCACAGCCTTTGGTATACCAGTCGTGGGGTACTAGTTGGGATGGGAAAGAATCCTATCAGAAAATGGGTTAACTGAGCATGTTCAGTCGTTCGACTCTACCGACTGAGCTAGATCCGGCCTCTCATTTGTGCAACCAATCATAATGTCAATCTCCCATGGTTTAAACAACAATCAATAAGTAATAGTTAATAGTAATAAAAATCTAACTCTTATTCAATTTTATTAAGAGAAAGAAATGTTATATAGATAAGGACCACAGGTGATAAATAGAGAATATTATATGACTCAGTTTAATGCCATTTTCTAATGTACTTGTTCATAAAAGTGGCATTAAACTGAAAGTCGTGTAGTATTCTCCATCTATTACCTACCTATAATTATTGCTTAGAATTCATCAAACAAAAGTAAACATTCAGAGCAGCTGGTGTTCGAGTGTCAGCATGGGCCCCACCCACAATCGAGGTTAATGACCAGGTTTTGATTTCATAAATAGTTTATTCGATGGAGCTTTTAAAACTATAAAGTTCAGCCAGTCATTTTTCGCTAACATTTATGAGCTATTTTGACTGGTTTCTGAAAGGGTCATTCTTTTTAGCATGAAGCGCATAAACTAGTTTGCCCCCTCCCCACCCCACCCCTGCACTCACACACCAGCTGCACCAATGCATATTAATAAAGAATACGAGAAATATTTGATAGATTAATTCGGTCCAGTTTGTTGCATCAATTTAAGCATGGATCCAAAAGGAGGGTGTTGGAGAGGCACCCACCCTCTCTGAAATGCATGCAATATGTTGTGTTTCACGGAGTGTTAGGCAATCGTTTTTGTCCGTTATTCGTGGTTATGCATGGTCTATAAGGTAGTACGGTACATATTCACTGTTATTTTTAATGCTGATATACACCCCATTCACATTTGTTATCATCAACTGGTGGTGCGTTTATAATGTTGTTCAGTATATTTCTGTGAATGATATACAGATGATATATGTTAGTTTACTTTTCAATACCGTAGATGCCCCTTTTAAGCATTGCACACACTACCTTGAAAAATCCTGCATCTGTCCTGCCAGTTATGGCAGTATTATTTTAAAAATGCAAAATTGCCACACCATACCCACCAGTTTTACAACCGCGTTGGGATCCCTGCTCGATTTCACGTTGGATACGCCACTGGATTATGCTGTGAACAACTAGACTCTGGTATTTCAAAGGATGTGGTATGTGCTGTCCTGTTTATGGGGAAGTGTTTGGTTAGAGCTTAAACCAATGTACGTCTGTGTGTGTGTGTGTGTGTATTGCTTTATATTGGATTATATATAATCTTTTCGACTTGACAAGATGTGGAACGGTGTGGTTGCATCGGTTATACATACCTGACACATTCATATATGAATCACTATCCGATGTATATTGAATACATTTTAATAATGTGATAATATGGAATGGTTAAAATTTTAAACTTGGAAAGATGAAGTAATCCGTTTGTTTTAAAAAGGAACCGATTAATTGCAATGCAACTCTGTGATGAATAAAGTTAAAATTCTTAAAGCAACATATTATTAAGTTTTAAACCCATACCATCTCAAATATAATAATGATAAAACAAATCTTTGTAAATATATATTTGTTTAAATCTCAACAAATTACCATCAAATGATCAGGCCTGTAGCCAATGGGTGACCATGCCTGATGCGATGAATTTTTTTTCAATATGCCCCCGGACCCTCCTAAGCAACATGGGCGCAGCGCCCTCGTGTGAGTCACTTCATGCCTCACCATAAGACTAAACGACCCCGCCCCTCTCAAAATCCTGGCTACGGACCGGTCATTAAATTGTATAGATTAAATCTCATTTTTAATACAGACGTGAAAACAAAATGCTAGAAAAGCCAATGTATACAGGTTCAATTGCATTCTCATTAAAGTAATCAATAATTCAGTACAAGGTGAATTAAGATAGAATTACGCATGCTTTAGTTAGGCTGTATCGAAAAATAATATTTAACCTATAAAATTTGATGGTGATTTGTAAAGAAACTTCTTTTTTATTTACATTGAAATTTAAAAACAAAATATTATTTGAGTTGCTAATGGTTTACAACTTAATAATATGTTTTAATAGGAATATTAACTTTATTCATTATAAAGTTACATGCCAATTCATCATTTCCTTTTTGACGCAAATGGACTATAGTTGCCACATGGAAAGCTGGTTCACTGCCAATGCCTTGACATTGTGATAGATTATTCCTCTTTTCCATGTAGGGGCGAGACGTAGCCCAGTGGTAAAGCACTCTCTTGATGCGCGGTCGGTTTGGGATCGATCCCCGTCAGTGGGCCTATTTGGCTATTTCTCACTCCAGACAGTGCACCATGACTGGTATATCAAAGGCCGTGGTATGTACTACCCTGTCTGGGATGGTGCACATAAAAGATCCTTTGCTGCTAATCGGAAAGAGTAGCCCATGAAGGGACCACAGCGGGTTTCCTCTCTCAATATCTGTGTGGTTCTTAACCATGTCCGATGCCATATAACCGTAAATAAAATGTGTTGAGTGTGCGTCGTTAAATAAAACATTTCCTTATCATCAGCTATGACATTGGTGTCTGCATGCCTCCACGAAGCATAATATGTCCCTGGCCTCCGTTCAAGCCACTAAGTGGCTGCCCCAAGTCTTGCACTGCATGTTATCTACTACTACTGGGTCAGACACACAATTATTTTCAGATATCTATTCCGGATACCTTTTTGAGATATAGGTGTACTGTGATATGTAAAAGACCAAACAAGAAGTATTCACCAAGGAATTCTGTCCTGTCATCTGTTACATGTTTGTTGGTATCATTTGTAAGAAAGTCATCCCATACAAACATCTTTAGTAAGATTTGACCGAGTTCAGAGATTCTCTGCTTTTGCCTGAATTCAACAAAAATGTCCGAATGTAGAAAATAAATAAATCATTCAATCATATTAGCATTACTACCAAACAGCTATATAGGGTTGTAAACAAATCACTGCACATTTGTACATGGACCCTAATTTTGAGGGTAGAATTATGGAAATTCATGATAAAAAGGTCTCGGGTTGGCATATTTTTCCCGAATATCTATAATGTTTGCCCGAATTTGAGGTTTTGAGGATATGTACAAGACCATACAAGAAGTATTCACCAAGGAATTCTGTCCTGTCATCTGTTACATGTTTGTCGGTATCATTTGTAAGAAAGTCATCCCATACAAACATCTTTAGTAAGATTTGACCGAGTTCAGAGATTCTTAAGAATAAATTCATCTGGTTTGTAGATATTTATACTATTAGAAACTTCATTCTATCCTTTAAAAAAGAAAGAAAATTGTAAATACAAAAATCAATTCAACAGAAACAAAATCAATTCAGCAACAAACGACAAACTTGTAGTACATGTAGGCAAGGTTAAAGTGATTGTACACCAAAATATAGCTCCATTTATTTTCGGCAATTTAAAACATAATTATATCTGTTGTAAGATGTGTTCTTTAACTTATTTTGAAGAGTAGCCACCAAAATTAATATCACACAACATTTATAACGGGAGTGATGGTACAATATAATCATAAATAGCGGGTTATTAAAAAAACTAAACAAGATGGCTAACGTCCGACACCCATCCACCTACCACTCCAAAATTTGCCATCATGGATTTTGTTATTCTACAATGCTTGTATTGGATTAATCATCATTGGAGTCAGCAAAGTATACTTTACGGTCTCCAATGTCTTGTACGGGCCGATAGTTGTTGACAAGAGGCTCGTACTCAGTACCCACCATGTGAGAGGTAAGCAGTCCTCGGAACTTCATCAGCTGTTGGAAATATAGTCAATATTATATATATATATATATATATATATATATATATATATATATATATATATATAATGTATGTTGAGGTTGACTGTTACATACATAGATATTAACGCACTGGCGCAGGGGATAATTAAATATTTTCTGGCCTCACAAAGTGTCCCATGCCATCGCTGGGACTCGAACCTATGGCATCGAATCGCCTGCAACTTGCAGACTTGCTACGATACCTTTTGAGCTATTGAGGCATCCATAAAAAGGATGCTCTTTAACTCAATTATATGCATGGGGCATGTATTGTGTGTGTGTGTGTGTATATATGTATATGTGTGTGTGTGTGTGTATATATATATATATATATATGTGTGTGTGTGTGTATACATGCTTGTGTGTATCTTTGCATGTGTGTATGTATAAGCATATATATTACGTAGATGCAAACATGCATGCACATGCACGCGTGCTCACACACATATACATTATGTTATGCCAGTCGGTCAAACAAGTCATATGGTGAAATGACTGACATGTTTAGTCACTTGTCCAAACCAGTATAAAGTATGGGAAAATAACTACATGTAATATGTCATGTCTTCTGGCCCAGTCATATGATAAAATAACTGTCAACACATTACCAGTAGTTACATTTCGCTTCACATCTATTCCTACTGCTAGAGATACTGTAGGTTATTTAAGTTATAAACCTGTTTCGAACATAGACTAATCTATTTGGACGTAGTCGCCCACCTGTTCACTGGATATCTTGATTGTTTCACGAAATATTGTCCACACAACAGCCTCGTTACAGTCTGGGGTGGTCAGACTTCCATAGTAACGGTAGTATTCTGTCAAGTTGGAGGGTAATACGTCACCGAGTACGAAACCATTGATACTAGAGGACGAATCTAAAGAAAAAGAAAATTAACGTCATTACTAAAAACCAGGTACACACACGCACACACACGCACACACACACATACAATTTCTCACACATGACAGAGCAAACTATAGCCTTTCATGTGCCTGTCCGTAGGGTACTGGTTCGAACAGGTAAAACCCAACGGGTCCACTAATGGCGATCCATCCTACAATCCATCGCAGCAAATGTTTTGAATATTACAAAAACGAGTTTCTCTAAACTCAGATCATCCAATCACCCCCACCCCGCTCGCAATTACAGACTTATGGTAAGAACCAACGCGCTTGACATATATGAAAGTAATTGGTATACATGTATAGTCCGTCGCATCCAACATTTTTTTTTTTTTTTTTTTTTTTTGTAAATAAAATCAGTTTGGTTTGACGTAAGAAAAGAAAGTAAATGTGTTTTTTGTTTCTTTTAATTACTATGTTTGTGTGTAGTATAGAAAACAATCGACTGGAAAATAAAGAATTTGTAGTAAATTCCAAAGTATGACAAAAGTCGTTCCCTATGGGGAGGACTATAACAAGCTTGTAACGAACAAACGGACCTTATCTGAACATCACTGTCGTCATCGTGATCATCATCATCATCACGATCGTGAATCGTCATCATTATCACCACCAATCATCAGCATCAGCATCAGCATCAGTATCATCACAATACCACCACTACAGACTAGACATAGTAAACTGTGGGCGAGTGCCACTCACATGAACATGACTAATACACTATGATCTTTGGATCTGCTGGGAAGACTACATCATACTAGATACTACATTCTGTGTGAGGCTTTGGATCTGCTGGGAACACTACAACATACTAGATACTACATTCTGTGTGAGGCTTTGGATCTGCTGGGAACACTACAACATACTAGATACTACATTCTGTGTGAGGCTTTGGATCTGCTGGGAACACTACAACATACTAGATACTACATTCTGTGTGAGGCTTTGGATCTGCTGGGAACACTACAACATACTAGATACTACATTCTGTGAGGCTTTGGATCTGCTGGGAACACTACAACATACTAGATACTACATTCTGTGAGGCTTTGGATCTGCTGGGAACACTACAACATACTAGATACTACATTCTGTGAGGCTTTGGATCTGCTGGGAACACTACAACATACTAGATACTACATTCTGTGAGGCTTTGGATCTGCTGGGAACACTACAACATACTAGATACTACATTCTGTGTGAGGCTTTGGATCTGCTGGGAACACTACAACATACTAGATACTACATTCTGTGAGGCTTTGGATCTGCTGGGAACACTACAACATACTAGATACTACATTCTGTGTGAGGCTTTGGATCTGCTGGGAACACTACAACATACTAGATACTACATTCTGTGAGGCTTTGGATCTGCTGGGAACACTACAACATACTAGATACTACATTCTGTGAGGCTTTGGATCTGCTGGGAACACTACAACATACTAGATACTACATTCTGTGAGGCTTTGGATCTGCTGGGAACACTACAACATACTAGATACTACATTCTGTGTGAGGCTTTGGATCTGCTGGGAACACTACAACATACTAGATACTACATTCTGTGAGGCTTTGGATCTGCTGGGAACACTACAACATACTAGATACTACATTCTGTGAGGCTTTGGATCTGCTGGGAACACTACAACATACTAGATACTACATTCTGTGTGAGGCTTTGGATCTGCTGGGAACACTACAACATACTAGATACTACATTCTGTGTGAGGCTTTGGATCTGCTGGGAACACTACAACATACTAGATACTACATTCTGTGAGGCTTTGGATCTGCTGGGAACACTACAACATACTAGATACTACATTCTGTGAGGCTTTGGATCTGCTGGGAACACTACAACATACTAGATACTACATTCTGTGAGGCTTTGGATCTGCTGGGAACACTACAACATACTAGATACTACATTCTGTGTGAGGCTTTGGATCTGCTGGGAACACTACAACATACTAGATACTACATTCTGTGAGGCTTTGGATCTGCTGGGAACACTACAACATACTAGATACTACATTCTGTGAGGCTTTGGATCTGCTGGGAACACTACAACATACTAGATACTACATTCTGTGTGAGGCTTTGGATCTGCTGGGAACACTACAACATACTAGATACTACATTCTGTGTGAGGCTTTGGATCTGCTGGGAACACTACAACATACTAGATACTACATTCTGTGTGAGGCTTTGGATCTGCTGGGAACACTACAACATACTAGATACTACATTCTGTGTGAGGCTTTGGATCTGCTGGGAACACTACAACATACTAGATACTACATTCTGTGAGGCTTTGGATCTGCTGGGAACACTACAACATACTAGATACTACATTCTGTGAGGCTTTGGATCTGCTGGGAACACTACAACATACTAGATACTACATTCTGTGTGAGGCTTTGGATCTGCTGGGAACACTACAACATACTAGATACTACATTCTGTGAGGCTTTGGATCTGCTGGGAACACTACAACATACTAGATACTACATTCTGTGAGGCTTTGGATCTGCTGGGAACACTACAACATACTAGATACTACATTCTGTGAGGCTTTGGATCTGCTGGGAACACTACAACATACTAGATACTACATTCTGTGTGAGGCTTTGGATCTGCTGGGAACACTACAACATACTAGATACTACATTCTGTGAGGCTTTGGATCTGCTGGGAACACTACAACATACTAGATACTACATTCTGTGTGAGGCTTTGGATCTGCTGGGAACACTACAACATACTAGATACTACATTCTGTGAGGCTTTGGATCTGCTGGGAACACTACAACATACTAGATACTACATTCTGTGAGGCTTTGGATCTGCTGGGAACACTACAACATACTAGATACTACATTCTGTGAGGCTTTGGATCTGCTGGGAACACTACAACATACTAGATACTACATTCTGTGAGGCTTTGGATCTGCTGGGAACACTACAACATACTAGATACTACATTCTGTGTGAGGCTTTGGATCTGCTGGGAACACTACAACATACTAGATACTACATTCTGTGAGGCTTTGCTGGGAACACTACAACATACTAGATACTACATTCTGTGAGGCTTTGGATCTGCTGGGAACACTACAACATACTAGATACTACATTCTGTGAGGCTTTGGATCTGCTGGGAACACTACAACATACTAGATACTACATTCTGTGTGAGGCTTTGGATCTGCTGGGAACACTACAACATACTAGATACTACATTCTGTGAGGCTTTGGATCTGCTGGGAACACTACAACATACTAGATACTACATTCTGTGAGGCTTTGGATCTGCTGGGAACACTACAACATACTAGATACTACATTCTGTGAGGCTTTGGATCTGCTGGGAACACTACAACATACTAGATACTACATTCTGTGTGAGGCTTTGGATCTGCTGGGAACACTACAACATACTAGATACTACATTCTGTGAGGCTTTGGATCTGCTGGGAACACTACAACATACTAGATACTACATTCTGTGTGAGGCTTTGGATCTGCTGGGAACACTACAACATACTAGATACTACATTCTGTGTGAGGCTTTGGATCTGCTGGGAACACTACAACATACTAGATACTACATTCTGTGAGGCTTTGGATCTGCTGGGAACACTACAACATACTAGATACTACATTCTGTGTGAGGCTTTGGATCTGCTGGGAACACTACAACATACTAGATACTACATTCTGTGAGGCTTTGGATCTGCTGGGAACACTACAACATACTAGATACTACATTCTGTGAGGCTTTGGATCTGCTGGGAACACTACAACATACTAGATACTACATTCTGTGAGGCTTTGGATCTGCTGGGAACACTACAACATACTAGATACTACATTCTGTGTGAGGCTTTGGATCTGCTGGGAACACTACAACATACTAGATACTACATTCTGTGAGGCTTTGGATCTGCTGGGAACACTACAACATACTAGATACTACATTCTGTGAGGCTTTGGATCTGCTGGGAACACTACAACATACTAGATACTACATTCTGTGTGAGGCTTTGGATCTGCTGGGAACACTACAACATACTAGATACTACATTCTGTGAGGCTTTGGATCTGCTGGGAACACTACAACATACTAGATACTACATTCTGTGAGGCTTTGGATCTGCTGGGAACACTACAACATACTAGATACTACATTCTGTGAGGCTTTGGATCTGCTGGGAACACTACAACATACTAGATACTACATTCTGTGTGAGGCTTTGGATCTGCTGGGAACACTACAACATACTAGATACTACATTCTGTGAGGCTTTGGATCTGCTGGGAACACTACAACATACTAGATACTACATTCTGTGAGGCTTTGGATCTGCTGGGAACACTACAACATACTAGATACTACATTCTGTGTGAGGCTTTGGATCTGCTGGGAACACTACAACATACTAGATACTACATTCTGTGTGAGGCTTTGGATCTGCTGGGAACACTACAACATACTAGATACTACATTCTGTGTGAGGCTTTGGATCTGCTGGGAACACTACAACATACTAGATACTACATTCTGTGAGGCTTTGGATCTGCTGGGAACACTACAACATACTAGATACTACATTCTGTGAGGCTTTGGATCTGCTGGGAACACTACAACATACTAGATACTACATTCTGTGAGGCTTTGGATCTGCTGGGAACACTACAACATACTAGATACTACATTCTGTGAGGCTTTGGATCTGCTGGGAACACTACAACATACTAGATACTACATTCTGTGTGAGGCTTTGGATCTGCTGGGAACACTACAACATACTAGATACTACATTCTGTGAGGCTTTGGATCTGCTGGGAACACTACAACATACTAGATACTACATTCTGTGTGAGGCTTTGGATCTGCTGGGAACACTACAACATACTAGATACTACATTCTGTGTGAGGCTTTGGATCTGCTGGGAACACTACAACATACTAGATACTACATTCTGTGAGGCTTTGGATCTGCTGGGAACACTACAACATACTAGATACTACATTCTGTGAGGCTTTGGATCTGCTGGGAACACTACAACATACTAGATACTACATTCTGTGAGGCTTTGGATCTGCTGGGAACACTACAACATACTAGATACTACATTCTGTGAGGCTTTGGATCTGCTGGGAACACTACAACATACTAGATACTGCTGGGACATTACTAGTGTGAGGCTTTGGATCTGCTGGGAACACTACAACATACTAGATACTACATTCTGTGAGGCTTTGGATCTGCTGGGAACACTACAACATACTAGATACTACATTCTGTGTGAGGCTTTGGATCTGCTGGGAACACTACAACATACTAGATACTACATTCTGTGAGGCTTTGGATCTGCTGGGAACACTACAACATACTAGATACTACATTCTGTGAGGCTTTGGATCTGCTGGGAACACTACAACATACTAGATACTACATTCTGTGAGGCTTTGGATCTGCTGGGAACACTACAACATACTAGATACTACATTCTGTGAGGCTTTGGATCTGCTGGGAACACTACAACATACTAGATACTACATTCTGTGAGGCTTTGGATCTGCTGGGAACACTACAACATACTAGATACTACATTCTGTGAGGCTTTGGATCTGCTGGGAACACTACAACATACTAGATACTACATTCTGTGTGAGGCTTTGGATCTGCTGGGAACACTACAACATACTAGATACTACATTCTGTGAGGCTTTGGATCTGCTGGGAACACTACAACATACTAGATACTACATTCTGTGAGGCTTTGGATCTGCTGGGAACACTACAACATACTAGATACTACATTCTGTGTGGGCTTTGGATCTGCTGGGAACACTACAACATACTAGATACTACATTCTGTGTGAGGCTTTGGATCTGCTGGGAACACTACAACATACTAGATACTACATTCTGTGAGGAGGCTTTGGATCTGCTGGGAACACTACAACATACTAGATACTACATGTCTGTGGATCTGCTGGGAACACTACAACATTTCTGTGAGGCTTTGGATCTGCTGGGAACACTACAACATACTAGATACTACATTCTGTGAGGCTTTGGATCTGCTGGGAACACTACAACATACTAGATACTACATTCTGTGAGGCTTTGGATCTGCTGGGAACACTACAACATACTAGATACTACATTCTGTGAGGCTTTGGATCTGCTGGGAACACTACAACATACTAGATACTACATTCTGTGTGGGCTTTGGATCTGCTGGGAACACTACAACATACTAGATACTACATTCTGTGAGGCTTTGGATCTGCTGGGAACACTACAACATACTAGATACTACATTCTGTGAGGCTTTGGATCTGCTGGGAACACTACAACATACTAGATACTACATTCTGTGAGGCTTTGGATCTGCTGGGAACACTACAACATACTAGATACTACATTCTGTGAGGCTTTGGATCTGCTGGGAACACTACAACATACTAGATACTACATTCTGTGAGGCTTTGGATCTGCTGGGAACACTACAACATACTAGATACTACATTCTGTGAGGCTTTGGATCTGCTGGGAACACTACAACATACTAGATACTACATTCTGTGAGGCTTTGGATCTGCTGGGAACACTACAACATACTAGATACTACATTCTGTGAGGCTTTGGATCTGCTGGGAACACTACAACATACTAGATACTACATTCTGTGAGGCTTTGGATCTGCTGGGAACACTACAACATACTAGATACTACATTCTGTGTGAGGCTTTGGATCTGCTGGGAACACTACAACATACTAGATACTACATTCTGTGAGGGATCTTTGGATCTGCTGGGAACACTACAACATACTAGATACTACATTCTGTGAGGCTTTGGATCTGCTGGGAACACTACAACATACTAGATACTACATTCTGTGAGGCTTTGGATCTGCTGGGAACACTACAACATACTAGATACTACATTCTGGAGGCTTTGGATCTGCTGGGAACACTACAACATACTAGATACTACATTCTGTGAGGCTTTGGATCTGCTGGGAACACTACAACATACTAGATACTACATTCTGTGTGAGGCTTTGGATCTGCTGGGAACACTACAACATACTAGATACTACATTCTGTGAGGCTTTGGATCTGCTGGGAACACTACAACATACTAGATACTACATTCTGTGAGGCTTTGGATCTGCTGGGAACACTACAACATACTAGATACTACATTCTGTGAGGCTTTGGATCTGCTGGGAACACTACAACATACTAGATACTACATTCTGTGAGGCTTTGGATCTGCTGGGAACACTACAACATACTAGATACTACATTCTGTGAGGCTTTGGATCTGCTGGGAACACTACATACTAGATACTACATTCTGTGAGGCTTTGGATCTGCTGGGAACACTACAACATACTAGATACTACATTCTGTGTGAGGCTTTGGATCTGCTGGGAACACTACAACATACTAGATACTACATTCTGTGAGGCTTTGGATCTGCTGGGAACACTACAACATACTAGATACTACATTCTGTGAGGCTTTGGATCTGCTGGGAACACTACAACATACTAGATACTACATTCTGTGCTGGGAGGCTTTGGATCTGCTGGGAACACTACAACATACTAGATACTACATTCTGTGAGGCTTTGGATCTGCTGGGAACACTACAACATACTAGATACTACATTCTGTGAGGCTTTGGATCTGCTGGGAACACTACAACATACTAGATACTACATTCTGTGAGGCTTTGGATCTGCTGGGAACACTACAACATACTAGATACTACATTCTGTGAGGCTTTGGATCTGCTGGGAACACTACAACATACTAGATACTACATTCTGTGAGGCTTTGGATCTGCTGGGAACACTACAACATACTAGATACTACATTCTGTGAGGCTTTGGATCTGCTGGGAACACTACAACATACTAGATACTACATTCTGTGAGGCTTTGGATCTGCTGGGAACACTACAACATACTAGATACTACATTCTGTGAGGCTTTGGATCTGCTGGGAACACTACAACATACTAGATACTACATTCTGTGAGGCTTTGGATCTGCTGGGAACACTACAACATACTAGATACTACATTCTGTGAGGCTTTGGATCTGCTGGGAACACTACAACATACTAGATACTACATTCTGTGTGAGGCTTTGGATCTGCTGGGAACACTACAACATACTAGATACTACATTCTGTGAGGCTTTGGATCTGCTGGGAACACTACAACATACTAGATACTACATTCTGTGAGGCTTTGGATCTGCTGGGAACACTACAACATACTAGATACTACATTCTGTGAGGCTTTGGATCTGCTGGGAACACTACAACATACTAGATACTACATTCTGTGTGAGGCTTTGGATCTGCTGGGAACACTACAACATACTAGATACTACATTCTGTGTGAGGCTTTGGATCTGCTGGGAACACTACAACATACTAGATACTACATTCTGTGAGGCTTTGGATCTGCTGGGAACACTACAACATACTAGATACTACATTCTGTGAGGCTTTGGATCTGCTGGGAACACTACAACATACTAGATACTACATTCTGTGAGGCTTTGGATCTGCTGGGAACACTACAACATACTAGATACTACATTCTGTGTGAGGCTTTGGATCTGCTGGGAACACTACAACATACTAGATACTACATTCTGTGAGGCTTTGGATCTGCTGGGAACACTACAACATACTAGATACTACATTCTGTGAGGCTTTGGATCTGCTGGGAACACTACAACATACTAGATACTACATTCCTGTTCTGTGAGGCTTTGGATCTGCTGGGAACACTACAACATACTAGATACTACATTCTGTGTGAGGCTTTGGATCTGCTGGGAACACTACAACATACTAGATACTACATTCTGTGTGAGGCTTTGGATCTGCTGGGAACACTACAACATACTAGATACTACATTCTGTGAGGCTTTGGATCTGCTGGGAACACTACAACATACTAGATACTACATTCTGTGTGAGGCTTTGGATCTGCTGGGAACACTACAACATACTAGATACTACATTCTGTGAGGCTTTGGATCTGCTGGGAACACTACAACATACTAGATACTACATTCTGTGTGAGGCTTTGGATCTGCTGGGAACACTACAACATACTAGATACTACATTCTGTGAGGCTTTGGATCTGCTGGGAACACTACAACATACTAGATACTACATTCTGTGAGGCTTTGGATCTGCTGGGAACACTACAACATACTAGATACTACATTCTGTGTGAGGCTTTGGATCTGCTGGGAACACTACAACATACTAGATACTACATTCTGTGTGAGGCTTTGGATCTGCTGGGAACACTACAACATACTAGATACTACATTCTGTGTGAGGCTTTGGATCTGCTGGGAACACTACAACATACTAGATACTACATTCTGTGAGGCTTTGGATCTGCTGGGAACACTACAACATACTAGATACTACATTCTGTGCTGGGAGGCTTTGGATCTGCTGGGAACACTACAACATACTAGATACTACATTCTGTGTGAGGCTTTGGATCTGCTGGGAACACTACAACATACTAGATACTACATTCTGTGAGGGCTTTGGATCTGCTGGGAACACTACAACATACTAGATACTACATTCTGTGAGGCTTTGGATCTGCTGGGAACACTACAACATACTAGATACTACATTCTGTGAGGCTTTGGATCTGCTGGGAACACTACAACATACTAGATACTACATTCTGTGAGGCTTTGGATCTGCTGGGAACACTACAACATACTAGATACTACATTCTGTGAGGCTTTGGATCTGCTGGGAACACTACAACATACTAGATACTACATTCTGTGTGAGGCTTTGGATCTGCTGGGAACACTACAACATACTAGATACTACATTCTGTGTGAGGCTTTGGATCTGCTGGGAACACTACAACATACTAGATACTACATTCTGTGAGGCTTTGGATCTGCTGGGAACACTACAACATACTAGATACTACATTCTGTGAGGCTTTGGATCTGCTGGGAACACTACAACATACTAGATACTACATTCTGTGAGGCTTTGGATCTGCTGGGAACACTACAACATACTAGATACTACATTCTGTGTGAGGCTTTGGATCTGCTGGGAACACTACAACATACTAGATACTACATTCTGTGTGAGGCTTTGGATCTGCTGGGAACACTACAACATACTAGATACTACATTCTGTGAGGCTTTGGATCTGCTGGGAACACTACAACATACTAGATACTACATTCTGTGTGAGGCTTTGGATCTGCTGGGAACACTACAACATACTAGATACTACATTCTGTGAGGCTTTGGATCTGCTGGGAACACTACAACATACTAGATACTACATTCTGTGAGGCTTTGGATCTGCTGGGAACACTACAACATACTAGATACTACATTCTGTGTGAGGCTTTGGATCTGCTGGGAACACTACAACATACTAGATACTACATTCTGTGAGGCTTTGGATCTGCTGGGAACACTACAACATACTAGATACTACATTCTGTGAGGCTTTGGATCTGCTGGGAACACTACAACATACTAGATACTACATTCTGTGTGAGGCTTTGGATCTGCTGGGAACACTACAACATACTAGATACTACATTCTGTGTGAGGCTTTGGATCTGCTGGGAACACTACAACATACTAGATACTACATTCTGTGTGAGGCTTTGGATCTGCTGGGAACACTACAACATACTAGATACTACATTCTGTGTGAGGCTTTGGATCTGCTGGGAACACTACAACATACTAGATACTACATTCTGTGAGGCTTTGGATCTGCTGGGAACACTACAACATACTAGATACTACATTCTGTGAGGCTTTGGATCTGCTGGGAACACTACAACATACTAGATACTACATATACATATATGATATTTAACCCACGAATGCCAAGGTATTCAAAATAAATATTACAAATGATCATATTTATTCAACTTACAGGGTCGGTGTATACTGAACACTTCCATGTTGATATGATGGATATTTATGAATTTGTATATACGTTTTATAATGTAGCATATCTGCTACATTGGGCATTTGAGGCGGATACATGCTATTAACCTTGTAAAATACATTATTATGACATGTATCTGTATTTAAAATAAGTATTGTGATCAATGGTGGAGCTTGAGGGGTGACTGCACCCAGAGCCGTACTTTGGGGGAAGGGTAAGGGGGCAGTTACCCCCATTGAAAAAAAGCGAAAAAAAATTGGTTTTTAAAAAAGAAGAAGTTTAAAATGTCCTTTTCACTGTAGTGGAGAAGAGGATACACTACTATGCTCTATACTATACGTTATTCTATCCCCTCTATCCAGTTATTGTAGGCCTGGACTAGCCTGGACACACATCTTTAATGTTCAAATATTATATTAATTAAGGAATACTTATTGCTTTTAACTAACAGTTAACCGAATTTGTTCTGACACAATGGAACTAATATTTCATTGGCATCGTTTTGCTTTTGATTCATGTATTTCATTCTTGTGTTTTATTAAATATAAATATTGTTTATAACCACATTTATTAAACAACTTGAGATATTCTAAAGAATTTCAGTTTAGGGGCTGTTTAATGGGTTTTGACAGCCATAAATAATATTCATGTTTCTGGATTTCTTGAACCATTGAATCACATTGAATGTTGATATTGAATATAATATGGTATCAATATTTGTTTTGGTTTGTTTTAAAAGCGTATGTTGGCACTACAGCCCTACTCCCACTCCCACGTATAATTTGATATTTAATTTAATGTTGATTATGATTCTTTATGTTTGAACTTACTTCGAAGAAAAACCCAAGGACTGCCAACCCATCAGCTATTTCCAGTGCTGCTCCTATGTTTGGCAAACCACGCTTCATGCACACGATATGCATCTATAAAACAACGACAACAAAAATTCATAATATATCTTACTGCATCTCCACTCGTCCTTTTTCTTGTCTACACAGAGAATACTAAACGAGTTCCGTGTGAGACCGTTTATATTACACCTCGTGTGTTTTTAATCGTACATGACTTGCTCGTGATTTACGATTGAAAACACACCCGTTGTAATATAAACGGTCTCACACGGAACTCGTTTAATGTTCTCTGTGTAAGTGATGGAATTTTATGAGTGGAAAAGTACTAGTAGTCACCTACTAATTACGTTAAACCAATGTATTGACCAGTCGGGTTAGCCCTTATATGAAGCTTCGTCAATGGAAACTCTACGTAAATGTTATTACAAAGTGATCTCTTTTTGCGTGCGTCTCTCCCTCTCTCTCTCTCTCTCTCTCTCTCTCTCTCTCTCTCTCTCTCTCTCTCTCTCTCTCTCTCTCTCTCTCTCTCTCTCTCAGATGGGTGATAACAATGTTTCGAAAATAGCCCTTATATGAAGCTTCGTCAATGGAAGCTGTACGTAAATGTTATTACAAAGTGATCTCTCTCTGCGTGCGTGCGTGCGTCTCTCCCTCTCCCTCGCTCTCTCCCTCTCCCTCCCTCCCTCCCTCTCTCTCTCTCTCTCTCTCTCTCTCTCTCTCTCTCTCTCTCTCTCTCTCTCTCTCTCTCAGATGGGGTGTTAACAATGTTTCGAAAATAGCCCTTATATGAAGCTTCGTCAATGGAAGCTGTACGTAAATGTTATTACAAAGTGATATCTCTCTCTGCGTGCGTGCGTCTCTCCCTCTCCCTCGCTCTCTCCCTCTCCCTCTCCCTCTCCCTCTCCCTCTCCCTCCCTCTCTCTCTCTCTCTCTCTCTCTCTCTCTCTCTCTCTCTCTCTCTCTCTCTCTCTCTCTCTCCCCCTCTCTCTCTCTCTCTCTCTCTCTCTCTCTCTCTCTCTCTCTCTCTCTCTCTCTCTCTCTCTCTCTCTCTCTCTCTCTCTCTCTCTCTCTCTCTCTCTCTCTCAGATGGGTGATAACAATGTTTCGAAAATAAAAATCGAATATACGATTTTAATTTTATATACCTTCTCTAGCTATGGCAATCAGTGTGCCCCTCATTTCAAATACCGTTCATATAGGCTCCATTTGTCCATTACCTCCATTGGAAACCGTTGGCCATTCAGAGTGTGTTCCGATCCCCTGCTGTCGTCAGAACCCCAGCGGAAATGACACTGAAGAGCTTTGTACATCTCGGGCAATCCACCTCCCAACACCCACATATTGCCATTTGTGACGGTCACACTGACTAAACACAGAAAAGACAAACAGTTTAAGGAACTGCTCAACACAATCTGCAGAGTGTAGTCAAAAGGGGACACCATAAAGAATTACTATACAGCCTAGTTAGGCAGACATAATTTACTTTGTGTGCACCACATAAACATATAAACTAACATAAAAAACGAACAGCCTTAAGACATTATACCACTGACAAGAAAAATTGAAAATAATTAAAGTACTCCTATATAAATACATAATTATGGAAATATTCTTCAGATTACCGAAGAGATTAACAGCCATCCCCCCTCCAAACCCCCCCCAACAGAACAACAACAAAGCAAACAACAACACCTCTCCCACCCCCCAACAAAACGAAACCCCACCAACAACAAAACAAACCACACCAACAAACAACACCCCAAAAAAACCCACCCGAAACTCCTCACACGCACGCGCGTGCGCGCACACACAAACCCAAACAATAACAGCAACAATAAACAAACAAGAAAATCTCACAAGATACCCAACAATTTTTTAAATTATAAAAATCAATTTACCCCCCTCCCCCATAAAAACAACCAGAAACAGTTACCTGTGTGTCCGTTATTACTAATGATCGGAGTAATGGGCTTGTCGAAGTTGTACAGTCGAAACGCGGGCAACATGTAGGAATGCTCAACTGTTCGTGTGTCAATGTTGATGGGAGATTGTCTAGAAAGACCACATTTTGAGTGTGCCATGTCTTTCCAGTTAGATGGGCCTGCACGAATGAAAACATGAAACATTAATCAAAGAAAATCACTTATACAAAAATCAGCACAATTACTATCAATGACCATTGTGTGTTTTTCTGACTCTCCATTCATCCATCCACATACACACAAAGAAATAAAAATGCATACAGTTAAAGTTTGTTTTGTTTAAGGACACCACTTGAGCAAACATTTGGTCATTGTAACACAGTCATCAGAGGAAACCCTCTACATTTTTTTCTAATGCAGCAAGGGATCTTTTATATGCACTTTCCCATAGACAGGAAAGCACATACCACGGCCGTTGACCAGTTATGGTGCACTGGTTGAAACGAGAAAAAACCCAATCAGATGAATGGATCCACTGAGGTGGTTCGATCCTGCGACGCAAGCACCTCGAGCGAGCACTCAACCGACTGAATGTCAAATATATATATATATACTATATATATATAGGACTATCACAATGGAATATATAATATATATATTTTATATATATGTATATATATATATATATATATATATATATATATATATATATATATATATATATATAAATAACCAAGTAACACGTTTCAATAGGAAGGATTCCTTACCATGGCCTCCGGAATAGCTCCATGCTGAAAGATAAAAAATAAATTAAGAATTAATATATAATGAATGGAATACTGCATTTAAATTACCGCGAAGTGAAAAACCAACATAATAAAATAACGTGCTATTTTCTGCTATTGTTTCAATAAAGGAATAATTATAATACTCGATTTTACTGATAAAAGAAGAAGAAAAGATAAAAATAATAATCCGAACAAAAACAATAGGGCTTCACCGCTTATGCATTCGGAAAAGCCCCAAAACCCACAAATTACACTACAATACTCACTGAGTATACACCAGGAATCTATTATCGTTAATAATATATCTGTTTAACGAATTGTATTATCACCTCCTTCTCCTCCTATTATATTTACGTGCGATTTCTCAAAACTGTTGATCGGAGAGATCTGAAACTTTGGAAGCTGGTAGGGAATCAACTGAAGATGTGCAAGAAATAAAAAAGAACATTGTAGGTCAAAGGCATGACAGCCATCTTAAATTAAAAAATAAATAATATATATATGTTTTTATTTCGTTGAAACCGATTTTCTTTGAAAATACTGAGTCAAGTTTGTTTTATTTAACGACACCACTAGATCACATTGATTTATTAATCATAAGCGACTGGATGTCAAACATTTGGTAATTTTGACATTTAGTCTTAAAAAGAAAACCCACTACATTTTATTTTCATTAGTAGCAAGGGATCATTGATATGCACCATCCCACAGACAGGATAGCACATACCACGACCGTTGATATACCAGTCGTGTAACACTGGCTGGAACGAGAAATAGCCCAATGGGCCCACCAACAGGGTTCGATCCCACACCGAACGCGCGGGCACTTTACCACTGAGCTATGTCAAATGCAATGAAACTCGGCGCACATAATGAAGTGAATGGGCCATTTGAAGATCACCAAACAAATGGCTCGTGAACATCTTAGATTTATGATTGCCATATTTGAATTCATTTGAACAAGCGTATCTCCAAAACTAAACATGCGATCAAGGCGAAACTTTGTGGAAATGATAAGGTAAAAACTGCTAAACAAATGCACGGGGTGGGGAGGTGGGGGGTGGTCGGGAGTTCGACCCCCCCCCTTTCAAACAAAATGCCCTTTTTTTTTCTTTTTCTTTTTTTTAGCACGGCTGTATAATTAGATCCACCCCTTCACACAATAATTATTCACCATGTCCGTGGTAAAAATAAGCATTTTCTTTAGAACATGTGAACTGCACTAAAACGGGAGGTATTAGTTGATCGGTTATCGCCGGTTTCAAAGCAATAAACGTCTGCCGAAGAGTGCAGTCCCTTAATGCCATGCTTTTGTTTTTGTCTCGTCTTAAAGGAACATTCCTGAGTTTGCATCATTGTAAGATGTTTCCGACTAATAAAATATTTCTACGATTAAACTTGCATATTAAATATATTTTCTTGTTTAGAATATCCGTGTCTGTATATTCAATGTGTTTCTGGTCGTCTTAATATTTGTAAGAAACAAAAACTGGATTTTAACTTCAAATAATTGTACGTACGAAAAAAACCCTATATTTTAGGAAATAAGATGAAATGTAACCTAGTATAAATATTAGAACGATCAGAAACACGTTTAATATACAGCCACTAATATTTTATGCAGAAAAATATATTTGATATGTAATTACAATAGTTAAAAAGTCTCTGTTAGTCGATAACATCCTAAAAAGTGCAGCAAACTCAGAAATGTCCCTTTAACAAAGGAAAACAAAAAATGGCGAGATAGACCTACAGGTTTGAAAAATGGACAAAATGTGGTCTAGGTGCCCTCATAGGCGTACGGGCTCTCATTTTTGCCAGAATTAAAGTTACATTCTCTGGTTACCATATTATAACATCATGTGAAAATATGAAATACAAGCTCAAATGCACTTTTAAAAAACTCGTGTGTGTTCACTATGAACGGAGATCGTCAAAAGTGTTTAACGACATCAAAGTTAGAGCATATTGATTTATTAATCATCCGACGCCATACAACCGTAAATATAATGTGTTGAGTGCGTCGTTAAATAAAACATATCCTATCCTTCTTTCCATCTGCTGTTGGATGTCTAACATTTGGTAATTTTGACATATAATCTTAGAGAGGAATCGGGTGCATGTTCAGGGGGAGGGTATTGGAGCTCGAAACCCTTACTTGCCCAAGCTAAAAAAAAATTGAAATATATTTTCTGGGGGACCATGGCCCCATATAAACTTCGCTCAACACAGTCTATAACTCCAACCCCGCTGAAATCCCTGCACACGCGCCTTGGAAACCCACTACATTTCGTTTTTCAGCAAGGGATCGTTTATATGTACCATCCCACAACAGGATATCACATACCATGGTCTTTTATATACCCGCCGATGGGGATCGATTCTAGACTGACCGCGCATTTCCAAAAAACACGTTTTTAGGTCTAGGTAATTAATAAAAATAACATACAGTCTTGAAAATTTTTACGTAAATCGAACACAGTACCCCCTTCCTCTACCCCTAGAGCTTTACGTAATTAGTAACACTCCCTTACATGTAACGCGTATGCCAACAGCTGGCCACTGTGAAAATTTCAAGGCAAATCCCTCACCCACCGACCCCTGGAATGGCGTTGTACCAAAACCTCTATGGATATAAATATGTTTTGGATATATGAGACGACCCCTCAATCAAGACAGTTAAATTTGTAAAAAAATTGCGAAATCTCACGTGATCTCTTGTTGGGGAATTCCACACTTGTGATACGCCAATGAAAACCGAGATCGGTAGGAGCCCGTCAAAAGTGTCCCACTTTCAAAATACTACCTTTGTTTTTGACTTGGATAAGCCAGCGTAGTGAAACCAATGCGGAGTGCGGCGGCATATATGCACCAAACGTAATTGGATTTTCTGTTCTATATGCTTAAATAATAAAAATATTCCGGATACTGCCACTTTAATTATTCGAGTACAACTTAAAATTTCCTATGGGTCAGTTAAATCAAGATAGGTCTTTAATATGATATTAACAGTGCATGCTGTTGTGTAATTTCGTAAACATTTTATATAGATTTTTTCAAACATGATTTTTGTGTAATTTATAGTAAAAAACTGATGTTTCCATTTTTTGGTCTGCCATCTTGAATATCTGGCGGCCATTTTAAAAAATGGCTACCTGAAAAGTTAAAAAAATTGATATATATATATATATATATATATATATATATATATATATATATATATATATATATGTTAGAAAGTGTATGATTTTTGTGTAATTTGAGTGCCAAATAGTATATAAAAAAAATCATGTTTAATTTTTGTATCCGCCATCTTGAAAACCTGGTAGCCATGTTTAAAAATGGCTACCCGAAATATATATTTTTTTATTATTTTCACATATATGTGTTTAGAAAGTGTAACATATGTTTTAATGGAGGGGGAGGAGGGGGATGTTTTATTTAACGACGCACTCAGCAGATTTTATTTACGGTTATATGACGTCAGATATATGGTTAAAGGAAGGGACAATTAAGGCATTTGGCCTGGTATGCATATTTAACGATATATAATGCACATTATTGCTTAATATCAACAAGTATAATCGTATAGTTAATTAATAAAACGCTTAAATGTGACGGCTATTATATATAACGGGCGCAGCCATTTTGTACCATCCCAGTGAATACGCCCTCTGGCGAGCTGGTGGTTACGTAACACCTAATGTGTCACGTCAGGAATTAGTCTTCGAACTGAACAAACAAAACATACCTGATTTTTTCGGATGCATCGCAATGTTCTGTAATAATATCCATCCCAGTAAGCCGGCAACAAGTATATATTATTTTTCAATACAAAATAAGCCACCATTGTCAAAGTGTTGAAATAACTGTATTATGTTTTGTACAGAAATTAACCCACGTATTGAAATAATAATCGGAGTCTTGGTTAATTGGTATTTTCTTTCTGTGGCCTGTACCTATGGTTCCTGATTGGCAGGTGTATATTTAGACGGTCCCCAGACACTGTGTCTGACACACTAACAAGACGTGCCTCTTTTATTAAGATCACAAGGTATTGTTTGATAGCTGCGCGGACACCCCTCAAATCGTAATGGACATTATCAGCCGTCCTGCTTCATTACTATAAGTAATTCTGTAAAACCCTTTATTAAGTAGACTTTCCCATCTAAAATCACAAAACTGACCAATTACGTAGTCTCAAAGAAAAGAAAATTATCACTTGGGTATCGTGAGTGGTCGTTTTTGCTCGAACGTACCCTGCCAATAGGCCTAATAATAAGCATTTTTGCTTTGGATGTTTTTAATGAGAAAAATACTATAACTCCATGTCGTTCTAGTGATGCAAATTGAAATAGATTTAGCTATATAGTTTATTATACTATCAAATCATTTATGTTGTTTTACATTTCAGGTTGATGAAAGCGAAGCGCCTTGTCGTAAATTAGAGCGTTTGTTTACACTGTGCTTAGAGGAGTTGGACGGAGCTGATGTTACTTCACCCCAAGCTATACCACCGGATGTCACAAAAACGAAACAAAATGGCTGCCCCCAGTTAGCAGGAATAATCATGTTTTTTTATTAACTCTAAAATTACGCGTTTTTCATTTGTTAAAGTGTCAGTATGTGTTGGTGGTCCGGGTATGCATCTTTCCAACACATAAGGCTCTTATTTGAGTTTACCCTCCCTTTACCGCACAGATATTGAGAGGAAACCCGCTGTCACTACTTCATGGGCTTTTCGATTAGCAGCATGGGATCTTTTATATGCACCATTCCACAGACAGGACAGTACATACCACGGTCTTTGTTACACCGGGATCGATCCAATACCATATCGTGCATCAGGCGAGCACTTTACCACTGAGCTACGTCCTGTCCACTATTTCACCTGTCACCTGTTGGACAGAAGTAGACCACTGTAAAAATGTTGATGTAGCTTGACATTTGATGACACGTTTGATGCTAACATGGCTGAAACTATTAGTAATCACTTCACTCCCGAGGCCGTTGATTTGAAGATCTCTTTTTGTGTAAGATATTTTAAAATAATATCCACCATTTTACACCCAGAATGTCAAAATTAATTGTACTAGTTATGAAAAGGTAAAAAACCCACGTTTATCACAGCTAACGAAGTAACTATGTTGGGAAAACAGTCACAATTAGAATTCTCAGTAGCCATGTTTTTAAAATGGCCGCCATACATCCAAGATGACGGAAGAAAAAAAGAAGAAAACATCGATTTTTTTGTGTTCCTTATACTCTAATATACTTAAAAAGGTATGTTTTCAAAAATCTATATAAAATGTTCACGAAACCGAAATTTCGGACACGACAGCATATATTATAATGTGTATATACACACCAGTATGTTGTGGCGGCGTATATTATTGAAGTAGTGTATTAGATTTTGTTCAACAAACCTTTTTAAACACAACTCACATTTTAAATGACTGGCTATCCAGAGACCGGGACTGACATGCTTGAAACCTTAGTGGTATATAAGCATGTAAATAAATATTGGTAATGTAGGGCCGTAGCTATGATTTTTTGTTTGGGGGGGGGGGGCAATTGAGTAGTTAATTGTCTAAAACTCCTTTTCTTTAAGTTTCTATAATGCTTTCCGAATTTTTTCGGGGGGGGGGGGGGACATTTTCACAGACATGATTTTCAAACAGGACAACACATACCGTGGGCTTTGATATAAGTCCTGAAACACTGACACTGGTTGAGGCGGGGAAAACACGACGGGTCCACCAAAGGCGATTGATCCTACGACCCATCGCACCTCAGTGAACGCTACATACCACTGAAGAAAGGAAGGAATGTTTTATTTAACGACACACACAACACACTTTAATTACCGGGATTTCTCACCACCTTGAAGAAGATCAAATGTTTTCTGAAATTAGGCCCAGGGCTTGTATTAAGATGTTGGCAACAAACATTATACTATAATAAAAACAAAAGGTGCATACAAAGCAATCTAATTAAAATTAGCTCCACTATTACATGTGGGTACAGAATGTTATAATCAGAAACATCATACAGTGGTAGCACATTCAGGACAGTCCCTTTGTGGATTCATGACGCTTAAATTAGCTAAGGAAGGAAGGAGATGTTTTATTTAACGACGCACTCAACACATTTTATTTACGGTTATATGGCGTCAAACATATGGTTGAGGACCACACAGATAATGAGAGAGAAAACCCACTGTCACCACTTCATGGGCTACTCTTTTCGATTAGCAGCAAGGGATCTTTTATATGCACCATCCCACAGACAGGATAGCACATACCACGGTATTTGATGTACCAGTCGTGGTGCACTGGCTGAAGCGAGAAATAGCCCAATAGGCCCACTAACGGGGATCGATCCCAGACCGATTTTCATTTTAGTGAGTTATTTAATTAGGTAAAAATTATATGTGTTTTATTTTATTATTATGTTTAATCATGTAAATGTAAAGATAATGAAATATGACATATGCAACAATGATATTGAATCTTTAATTTTAGTACATTTAAAATCTGTCGTCAGACGTACAAAGTTTTTTCTATTTCTAATAGTAAATACGACATATTTTTTGTTGTAACCTAGGGCAGATTTCTGTTGAAAAATATTATCAAATTTAATTTTATTTACGGTTATATGGCGTCAGACATATGGTTAAGGACCACACGGATATTGAGAGAGGAAACCCGTTGTCGCAACATCATCGGCTACTCTTTTCGATTAGCAGCATGGAATTTTTTATATGCACCATCCCACAGACAGGATTGTACATACCACGGCCTTTGTTACACCAGTTGTGAAGCACTGGCTGGGACGAGAAACAGCCCAATGAGGCCACTGACGGGGATCGATAGCAGGTCGATTGCGCAACAGGCGAGTGCTTTACCACTGGGCTACGTTCCGCTCAGTCTATAACGGAACTACTTAGTGTATCCAGCCCTCATGTCACATAAAAAAACAAAAAAAATACCAGATAACGAAATCAACACAGAAATGTACATGTGCGTACATTTCCCGTTGAATCCTACGCGGCATTGACAGCTGTTGCAGATATGTAATCTACTCAAACGTGTTCGTCGGTTTTCAGTTATAGCTGGTGTTAATGTGGACACGATCGCCATCAGATGTTGTAGTGTGTAGACTTGATGATCAGTATTGAGCAGGTTTCCTACTCAGTGTTCGTAAAACTACAAGTTTCTGTACATCCAAAAAGCAATTTCTTCTAATAGTGTAGGTTGAAGTCATGTTCTTGTTTTTTGTTCAAAATATTACATTCGGCATCTCTCTTGTATTTTTGGGTCTTCAAAACAAACCCTATGTGATACATATATTGTGTGTGTGTGTGTGTTGGTTTTCTGTTGTTTTTGTGTTGGTTTTATTGGGGGTGGGGGGTTGGGGGTGTCAACAATTCCAGTTTGTCTTGATATATAAAGAAAAGGAACGTTTTGAAAATAAACTAAATGTTCTATTTTTATTTGAAATTTGTAAAATATTTAGTAGTGTCGGAAATAGAATAAAAAAGATTTTTGTCATTATTTCTTTCATATTAAACTGACAAGTAAATATTTTATAAATACCTATTTAATAATACTCTACCTAATTTAGCATTTACTTGTTTGGGCTCTCATTGATGTACAAGGTGGTGTTTACTCTTGAAATTAAAATAAGGATGTCAGTAAACAGGAGATTTGTGACCTTTACTGGAACAGACTATAACACATTTTGATGGGTATGTTTCAGTTTCATTTACCCTTAAACAAACTTTTAATTTAAAACTACAAGATAACTGATTATTTTAAATTGCAGCATAAATTATTAATTTTGACTAGCATATTTAGTTAATATAAATTCAATATAAATACAGTAGAAATTTATACAATCTTGCAACCACTTAAATGTGTTATATCAGAAGTTATACTGAAGGCCAAAAGAAACTTTACCATAGTTTTAAATCACTCTGGTGTAAAAACAACAAAAGATAGTCGGATGAGGTAAAATATATTGACTAGATCAATATGTCAACATTAACATAACTAAAAATGAGTGTCATTCAGCATCTGATAATGACGTCACATTTTCCCAAAGCGAGGTGGTGTACACAATTCGAGCTTTCAACTTCATGGACGACATGCAAAGCATACAGACAATCACTCAAGTCCAATAACATGTCACATTAATAGCGTGTGTGACCACCCCTTGCCCCAATACAAGCAATAATTCTCCGACGCATAGAAAAAATCAGTCGTCTGATGAGGTCACGTGGGACACGTTGCCATTCTTCTTGAAGGGCCTGGATCAGTTCCTGTTGGTTGGCTGGAGGGTGTGGTCGTTGTCGAACACGGCGATCCAAAACATCCCAGAGGTGTTCTATGGGGAACATGTCTGGGGAGCGTGCAGGCCACGGCAATACGTTTACGTTGTTGGCTCTAAGGAAGTTCTGTACGATTCTGGCTGTATGAGGTCTGGCGTTGTCTTGCTGAAAAATGACACCACGTGGCTGCCGTTGGAGAAATGGTATTGCAGTTGGACGAAGAATGTCATCTCTGTAACGTTGAGCTGTCAAGTTTCGTGAACGATGACCAATGGTGTCCTTTCCTGTGCACAGATACCTCCCCACACCATGACACTCCCTCCACCATCCCCTGCGCGTGCTGTAACCTCACCGTGGTGCAGGGGTGTAACATTCTCTTTGAGAATGGCCAATACAGCACACATTGAAGTTTAGAGTAAAAGTCAGTATCTCTCTGTGATATTTGTATTTGTATTTTGCACAGTTCTTTACACTGTTTTTATTTATATCTTGAATTTTTCTGTTGATGTTGATCATCACCTTATTTGTTTCCATTACCATAGTTTGACACCCAATAGCCGATGTATTTTTCGTGCTGGGGTGTCGTTAAAGATTCATCCATTCATTCATTCCCTCCACCATATGGCACGACCTCCTGAACGCAATAAGCCGCCACTCGTTCTCCCCTACGGCGGTACACACGCTGTGTTCCATCAACTCTGAACAAACACAACCGGCTTTCATCAGTGAAAAGAACCCGCAGCCAATCACATCGCTGCCAACGTCGTACAGTCCTAGCCCATGTCAATCTCAAACGACGATGTTGTGGTGTCAGTAAGTGTCCTCTATATGGTCTGTAAGCCCTTATTCCATGAGTCCTGAGTCGCCTTGCCACTGTCTGTCTACTAACCCTGTGACCTAAGGCATTCATTGCTGATGACGTCACTGTCAGGAAGCGATTTCGTAGATGCAAGGTACGCAAGTACTGGTCATCACGGGGCGAAGTCACACTGGGTCTGCCTGTTCTTGGCCTGTCTGATGTCTGCCCTGTTTGGCTGTAGCGTTGCATCAAGTTTGTAACAGTAACACGGGAACAACCGATGGTTCTGGCGATGTGGGCATGAGTGGCTCCCATCTGTATCATACCCAGGGCTCTCTCGCGTTGTTCTGGTGTCAGTCGTGGCATTCCTATGGTGGGTTTTTTTTATCTGTGTGGATGTTTGACATGCCGCCTAAACCATTTTTATACCCTTATTGCACGTGCAATTGCTGTTGTTCATAGTGCACGAGTTTTTCACTTTTCTGTGTGTTCCACCCAAAACGTGCAGTGGGCGGGTATAATTTTTCTGCATACATTATTGTTGTGCTTGGGCTATGTGTTTTGGATTGAGTTACTTCTTAAAAACAATTCATTTTTTCTTAAATTCCAAATTGAAAATGGTAAAGTTTCTTTTGGCCTTCAGTATATATGTGCGCGATCTGTTTGTGATAAAGATTCTCCAATAAAAATGTATTTTTTACTATTAGATAAAATCATTTCCTATAATCATTTATGGGCATATAGTTAAGGGTGTAGTCTTTAAATGTTAAAGCAAAATTTAATAAAAACATGATTTGCAATAGCTGTCATTATACAACTTTGAAATAGCACCTTTAATACCAGAAAATAGATCACAAACTCAAAATGATTCTTGACAGTTTTGCTCAAAAGATACTTATAAATGTCTACAAATATTTTGTTTTGGAGAGGAATAGGAGTAAACCATCATTAGAAACGATCCCTCACACATTGCAACAGCAATGAAATTGACATGTTGACCAAACTTTGTTATAGTCTGTTCCAATAAAGTGCACAAATCACCTGTTTACTAACATTTCTTTTAATTTCAAGAGTAAACACCACCTTGTACATCAATGAGAGCCAAAACAAGTAAATGCTAAATTAGGTAGACTATAATTAAATAGATATTTACAAACTATTTACGTGTCTGTTTAATATGTAAGAAATAATCGACGAAAATCATTTTTATTCTATTTCCAACAGCACTATAGTATGTGATTTTTTGTTTGTTAAGGTTTGTCTGCTAGCTGAACATGTGTTTCGTATGCGTGTAGGATAAAACATTTACAAAAACAATATACAGATATGCTATTTTCAAACTCTATGAACAGACAATGTTCTTCACTATAGAGTATATTACTGTTTTATTTATCTCTTGACCAATGTTTTCACAATTTGTACATGAAATGTTTTTTTGTTTTGTTATTTCCAAGACAGGGTTTTCTTGCGCATAAAAATATAACATTTTGTGTTATTTCTAAAGCAGTGTTTCTTTTCTTTCCATTGAAAAAAACACTGAAAATATTTGCTGGTATGTTCAAGTTCAAGTTCTTTATTACGTTAAGCTGTCCCTAGACTCTCTAGATACCTCGCTCACTTCGGAAGCTCGATCCACACTCATATTTTTCCCTTTTTATATTTTTTGAACCCCACCCTTTCACAAATCCTGGATCCGCCCCTGACATGGTCGGGGGGAGCGGGGAGCTGACTGAGATCGAGGGTGCAATGCAAAGTTTCTAGAAGGTTCGGGTGTATGCTCTCCCGTAAAAGTTTGAAAACTAGATGTCTTTAAATGCAATTTCCTGCATTCTACAAGTACAGCCCTCGTGCTCCCCCGCGCCTGGACCAGTCAAAATACCATACTTATTCCCGCCCGCTACTGACCCTGGTCAGGCTGCTTGTGCTCCCTTACACATGCCAGCACGGGCGTTCCCATCTCTCACCCACCCAACACCTTTTGTGTCCTGGAAAGAGGAGCCGGCATAAGTCGACACCTGTACCCATGACAGGCGTGCGCTACAACAGCTGAATGTGCACGTAAAGCTCTATGACTACGACTATGATCAAACGCATTTATGTGTGTAATAAAGTCTTGTTAGATTGAGTCTCCATTTTAAAATTACTTTCTATGGCATAAGAAAGAAGGAAAGAATGCTTTATTTATCAACGCCCTCAACACCTTCTAATTACGGTTATATCGTCATGTGGTTAAGGACCACACAGAGAATGAGAGACGAAACCCGCTAACGCGACGTCATGGGCTACTCGTTTCGATTAGCAGTAAAGCATCGTTTATAAGACAAGATAGCACATACCAAGGTCGTTGTTACACCAGTTGTGGAGCACCGGCTGGGACGAGAAATAGCTCAACGGGTCCGTCGAGGAATATCGATCGTAGACCGAACATGCACCAGGGGACCAACGCCGCTAACTCCTGTACCGGCGGCAGTCCCCACCGATTCATCGCCCCCTGTAAGAGAGCTTCAGCAATGTCAGGGGCGGTTCGGGGGAAGGGCAACACCGGTAGCTCCACACTCTTTGGGAAGAGACTAAAGCTGGTGGATTCACTGTCAGGGACGGACCCTTCTATGCTGTAACCGTGCTATTCGGTGTGCGTGCGTGCGTGTATGTAGTGTGTGTGCGTGTGTGTAGTATATGTGTGTAGCGTGTATGTGGTGTGCGTGTGAGTGTGTGTATGTGTCTATGTGTGTGTGTGTGTGTAGTGCGTGTAGTGTATGTGTGCGTGTGTGTAGTGTGTTGTGTGTGTGTATTATGTGTGTTGTGTGTGTGCATTATGTGTGTGTATTGTGTGTGTGTGTGTGTGTATTATGTGTGTGTGTGTGTGTGTTGTGTGTGTGTATTATGTGTGTGTGTGTTATGTGTGTATGTGTGTGTGTATTATGTGTGTGTGTGTAGTGTGTGTGTGTATTATGTGTGTGTGTGTGTATGTGTGTGTGTGTGTATTGTGTGTGTGTATTATGTGTGTGTGTATGTGTGTGTGTGTGTGTGTATGTGTGTGTGTGTATGTGTGTGTGTATTATGTGTGTGTATGTGTGTGTGTATGTGTGTGTGTGTATGTGTGTGTGTATTGTGTGTGTGTGTGTGTGTGACCAAAGCCAGCAGCTCTTCTGTGTGCCCATTGCGAAGATGTCAGATTGCTACTTCCTAGTGTGTAGGATGGCAAATTGAGTCTTGAAGCCTCTCGTTGCCGCTTGCCTATATGTTAATTTTATTTTTTGTTCAGTGGTTGTTTTCTGATTGTAAATTAGGAACTATAACATTACATGTATGTATTACAGCATGTATGCCTAAATCAGTAAAGTTATTATGAAAACTATTGCATTTCAAAATGCCACTCAAATATTCGAAGTACATGTATCTCCTTTCAAAAGCAGTTTGTGAAGTACGAAAGTTAAAGTTTGGATTTTATACTTTTATCAACTCGTTCTGATAAATTATGATATCACAAGACACTCGGGGAATATCCTCTCTATATGCATCACCTCACAGACAGGATAGCACATACCACGGCCTTTAATATACCAGTCGTGGTGCACTGGTTGGAACGAGAAATACCCCAATGGGCCTACGACTGATATTGATCCCAAACCGACCACGCACCAAGCGAGCGCTTTTTCACTGGGATATATCTCGCCCGTGAGGTACATAAACTATATGCATTTATTAAAATATAAATATAATATACAATTATTAATTCTTTTTTTATTATTGTAAACAAAATACATTACATATCAGTAACGATATACATCCTCCGATAATTAATTATAAGTCAAAAGTGAGTATTATATCATTATCACGAAAGTGTAAAACTTATAAATGTTTAATTGTGTTTGTACTTTAACTTAATAAAAAAAAGTGCCTTGGCCTGATCCGTAAGTATTCTGAAAAACAAATACTATTTTCATTATAATAAAATGAGTCTAACGTATGTCATTGAAGACACACTATGTACTTACAGGAATCTCCACACGACACCATCACCACCAGAGACAAAATAATGAAAGATGTCCAGATCTCCATGTTTCCAATCTGACCGTTGTTTTAATTTCCACTCTGTTCTCGTTCATCAAAAAGTGAGATGAAACAGTTCCTTATATTGCAGGCGAACCACCAAGAGGCGTGGACCTCACATCAAAACTCCCGCCCCCTTTGGTCATGTGATGCCAACTTCACAGTGTATGAACGGAACTGTATAATTTAAAACAAATTTCCGTAAGCTGTCACTATGTTTAGCGACGACCACTTACTTTCGATTGGAATTAGACATTTCAGTGCGAATAAGTTCGACAATATTTATCTTCTTTCTAGGTATAAACACAAACTATAAATTGCTGTTCTGGCAAAAACAATCCATCCCAAATTAGCAAATTTTATACAAATAAATAAAAAAGAATAGACGTATTCTAACATTTTATTCATCGCTACTGGGGAAAAAACCATAAAAACAATTCATTTGGACTCCTTTTGAAAGCAGATTGTGTCACACAGTTTTGAAATATTTTTGTTGTTATGAGGTATGGATGGTATTGTTGAAAAATAATATACTTGCAAAAGACAACACTTTTGACAGTTTTTCAGCAAATTTGAAATTAGTGACAAAATGAGCTAACAAAAATGAATGTGATTTGTAACAGCAAACTTTTGACAATAAGAAAAACGGAACAATTGTATTAGATTTTAGATTTTAACCACGATTTTGTCGCATGATCACCGATGTTGAAATCAAACAAAAAACATACCATGTTCCAGTACGGAGCTGCAGAGTTGATAAGACGACTTCAGAAGGATATTTCTGAGTAAAAATGTCACTTTGAGTTCCTAAATTATTTGACCTTCATAGTCCAAAGGTTCAGTAGCGAGTAAATCCGCCTCGTGCGCGGATTTTGGCCTGCACCCTGCGTCTCATCCCTCCAGTCAAACGTCGGATATAGTGAAGGGGAAATTGCAGCCACTCCCAATACAAAGCTGCTTCCAATTCACGCAAATTCTGTCCAGGTGGCTCCTTTGCCTGCATACGACGCCCATTATGTCCCAAGTGTGCGTCAGCAGATTCAGATCTGGACTGATGGCTGGCCAAGGCAGTGTCGTCACAGCGTTGAACTGGAAGTAGGCTGTTACTGCCCGGGAACGACGAGGCCTGGCGTTGTCATCCACCTATACAGGCCTTGTGGCGAGTGGGTGGCTGTGGTAATTGGGAAAACAACTTCCAAGACACCTTGAATATACAGTTCACCTGTGAGATTACCGTGACATTTATTTTGACCAAATCCAGCTTGCAGTCATGAAACACAAACCATTACCCAACCTCCCCCGTAAGGGACAGTTGGTCTGACGTTTCTGGGTGTATAGGCCGTATTTCTGCGCCCCCATCCGTGACATGGAGCAGGAATCTGCTTTCATCTGACCAATGGAGTCTCCGCCATGTCCTCAGATTCCACGCCAAACACCATGCCAAACGTATTCTCTTATGGTGATCTGCCAGTAGGAGGCGTTTGATGACCCTCCTGGATGAGAGTTCGAGCGGTTCCTCGAGGTTCTGGAGGACAGACGTCGATAGGGCAGCCGTTGTCGCTTCAGGATGGGACTTGTCGTTGTACAAACCGAAGCAGTGCTGTGACGTAACCCGAAGTCGTCCAGACCGTGGTAGGTCCTTCATATGATTGATTTACCCATGTTTTCTGACCAGTCAACTGATGACTGTGTAATGGTAGACCAGTTGACGCCCGATAGCTTCGAAGGACATCTCTGCCAAATGCACAATCGATTATCTGCCATCTTTGCACTTCTGATATCCTCCTTCGCATCATGTTGACAAACAATGATTGAACAGTGCAAAGAAAGAAAGAAATGTTTTATTTAACGACGCACTCCGCACATTTTATTTACGGTTATATGGCGTCAAACATATGGTTAAGGACCACACAGATAATAAAAAAGGAAACTCGCTGTCGGCACTTCATGGGCTACTCTTTTCGATTAGGAGCAAGGGATCTTTTATATGCACCATCCCACAGATAGGGTAGTACATACCACGGCCTTTGATATACAAGTCGTGGTGCATTGACTGGAACGAGAAATAGGCCGTGCATTGGGCTATTTCTCGTTCCAGCCAGTGCACCACGACTGGCATATCAAAGGTCGTTGCATGTACTACTCTGTCTGTGGGATGGTGCATATAGAAGATCCCTTACTGCTAATCGAAAGGTGTGTTTCCTCTCTCAGTATCTGTGGTCCTTGACCATATGTCTGACGCCATATAACGTAAAATAGAATGTGTTGAGTACGTCGTTAAATAAAACATTTCCTTCCTTCTTCCTTCCTTTGTCAGTGTTACCAAATGGCTGACATCCAATAGCCGATGATTAATCAATCAATGCGATCTTTAACTTTTAACTTTAACTTTTACTATTTGATATTTTTGTTGACAATTATGATTTTATTTATATACTGTTCCATATTGAAACGTTAAAGTATTAGGTTAAGTATTTGGTTTCTTAACATATATCCACACTGTTATGAGTCGGCTTGTTATCGCAAACCTGAAACAATAATTGAATTCACATATCCCTGGTTCATACTGTATAACGTAACGGGTTATTCCTCGTTCGAGCCATGTCTGGTATATCAAAGACATTGTTTATGGGATGGTTCAAATAAAATATCGCTTGCTACTAATAGAAAAATGTAGCGGGCTTTCTCTTTAAGACTATATGTTTGACATCCAATAGCCGATGATTAATAAACCAATGTGCTTCAGTAGTTTCATTAAACAAAAATAAACTTAAATAAACTTTAACTTTGTTTTCTAGATGTCGCATTATTTACGAAAATATGGTGCACTTTGATTCACTGTGAGTCAGTGTGTTAATTGCACATGTTATCTCACTGCATATATGTAAATTAAAGAAATGTGATGCACCATTTTCGCCATTGCAGTGTATGCTGCGCATAACGCATGAACCTGATCAATATTATATCGTGGTTTGAGTTAATTTCAAATGTTATATGTTCCCTAAATTGCTGTGGATAGTGTATAAATGTCTATTTTGATAATTCCTTCTGAAATGTACGGAAACAAGACTAATGCAGGACCCAAAGGGGGGAAATTAAGTCAATTAAAAAAACAGTCATGCTATAACCAAAAAGTCTTCATAATTGTAAAGATGGTTTATCTAATATGTTAATGTCATTCATGTTCAGTTCCCCGTTTGTCTCCGGGTTAGAGGTGACGTTTACCATAGTTGTATTAGTCCATGGGCCAGACTAGAATTTGGTATCACCCAGAGGGACAAAGGATCATAGGCTTTTTTTTTTTTTTTATAGGTCTATGCATGTCGATAATAAAATGAAGTGATAGCCTTCCGTATCGAGTAGCTTTCTGTCATTTTCACACTGAAAACTGAATAGTGTGTGGGAAAAACTCCGAAGCAAATTTTGGGGGTCGGGGAAACGTAATTTGGAATAACTTTCCTTAGAATCATCCTATCATAGCAATTCACCACTCAAAAATGTGTGTTTTGAAGCCCTTTAATGATTACATATCATAATATGCAAATGAATCACAAACGTAGGTCATCACAGGACAAAAGGTCACCGATTTGGGGTCGAGCTAAAAATTTGCGGATTTCAGCTTTACCTCGTCATCTGTTGGGACATTTACCAAAATGAGGCCAAGAAATGGCTGGAAACTTTGTCAGAAGGAATTTCCAACCATTTAAAGGCAACATGTTCAGCCATCTAGAAAAATATTTAAACGGAAACAAACGAGCCAAGGTCAGTTTTTGCATAAATTGATACTTTTATGATATATCAAATTTACCATCAACATTAACTAACACAACACTCTATTAGGACAAATAATCACTCAAAATGTTTAATATGAAGTGGCCTTGACATCTGATGCCTTTTTAAGAAAATTAAATTATTATTGGCATGTATAAAAGTAGGTCATCAGGGGTCAAAAGGTCACTATTCAATTTTCTATGATTTGATGGTACCAACCAAGTTCATCCTAAAAATAAAGATGGAAACGGCAATGAGAAAGTCATAATAAATACCTGTGGCTGTGTCTGAGCACCCTAATTCAGTTTTTGTTTTCAGATTGAACAGGTACAGGCTAGTGGAAATCTTGAAATTCCATCAAAGTTTCACTGAATTGATCTTTAAAAACAATATTACTCCCCATTCAAACTATTGTCAATAGATGGCACTAGCTGTCTGTTTCACTTTCACCAAATGGAGGTAGAATGTAATCCTATGCATTTAGTTCAATTTTTAAGTATATTTGCAGCTTTGGCTACATATACTTGGTACGTTTGCAGCCTTGTAATACATAGGTCATATATACATTATTCATAAACTGTGATCTGCATTAATAAAATGTATCTTTTCTTTGATGTATTTGTTCATTTCATCTCAGCTGTTGCACATGGCCTTGGTCAGGTTAGGGAATAAGCATTCCTTTCTACTGTGCCCAGATGTCCAATCTCAGTACCGACTATCCTGATGTGTATGATCACTTTATGCAAGTGGACTTTTCAGTCCAACTAGGAGCCATCAACCCATTTGGGAGAATTCCAGTGGATCAAACCATTGATGACACAGTTAACAAAGACACTCAAACCCCTGGCGGAACTAAGTGTTTTACCATGAAACCTGGTGCAGTACAAAAGTACCATCTCAATGCTGAGTACAGAAACATTTTCCCTTAGACATCTTAGGGAGATGGTGGGGCTTGGGGGCTCTAGGTTGAATCACCCGGATTTGCAACGACCAAGGATACTCAAGGATGAAGCTGACGTCCAGGCATTGGTCAGTCTAATGGACAACAGCTGGATCAATCCTTTTAGGGAGGATAAGGACAACAGCTGGATCAATCCTTTCAGGGAGGATCAGGACAACCTTGTGAATCTGGCAACTGCAGCTATGGCAAACACGGAAATTGCTAATGATCTTGTGAATGGTTCCAAAATCAGGAATTCAAAATAAATCATCTAGAAAAGGATGAGGCAAGTCGAGTGGACTTCTTCGCAACAAGGGTCTGTTGCAAGATTCAGCAATATTTCTGCAGGACATAGGATTAAACAGTGGAGAAGCTTCCTCTCTGAAGTCGACAACAAGACAATGCTGATTGAGTTCATCACGGAGGAATGGAAGTCGGATGATAGCAAGGCAATAATTGGAAAGAAAACGCTGTATGTTACATGTAGTGAAAAATGTTGGAAAATAAAATAAATCCCTGGTCGATGAGTTACAATCAGACACTAGGATGCTGCTGCATGCAAAGCATGCATCTGACCACGGATACAAATCTGCCACTGTTGTCTCTGAGGACACTCATGTTTTTGTACTTTGCATTGCATTTGCAAAAAAAAATTAAAATCAAAAGTTTCGTTTATCAGAAAAAGGCAATTAAAACGAGGACAAAGTACGTGGACATAAAACAACTAAGGGCTGTCAAAGGTGATAGGTTGTCACAAGCTTTAATTTGATTTCACGCCTTTACTGGTTGTGATTCCGTGAGCACATTCTCGGGGCGTGGAAAGACAGGATCGCTGAAACAACTGAAAAAGGATGAACACGCCATAGACACATTTATCAACCTCGGCAAGTCGTGGGATGTTACACAACCGGTGATTGATACTCTACAGGCGTTCACCTGCCGTATGTATGCATTATGTCAAAAACAATCAAAGTGAATGTCCTGCGACATGAAAATGTTTTAACCAAGAGAGGTGAAGTTGATTCAAGCACTCTCCCACCTTGTGAGGATACTCTTCAGTAGAATATACAACGAGCAAATTACCACGCAGGAGTATGGCAGAGGTCTTTGCAACGAAACCCTGATGTGTCACAACCCAGTGGTCATGGTTGGGTAAGTGCAGCTGCTGGTTCACTGAAAATAGACTGGATGCATGGACAAGCAGTGTTGGAACTTCTTGCATGTGAATGCAAAAGGGAATGCTTACAAGAACAGTGTCCATGTTTGGACAATGGTCTCAAATGCACCTATATGTGCCGGCTACAGACGTGCGGAAATCAAAAAGAGGATGAGGGTGAGGAGGCATTGGAGTACGATTCAGACCGTTCTGATTTAGATGAAGCGGAGGATTAAGAAAATCCAGGACAATGTGCTTTTTAGCACATGTACGTCTTATTATAAAACTGCATAAAATCGGCAAAATATTGCTGTGATAAGTCGCGATATCAAACAGTTTTCTGGGAGTAATGATACTAATTAAGAACAGAAGTGTCAAACTATCTTGATAGAAATGCAATAACATATAAGTATGAATCAGTACATCAGTACATTGTTTCAAATAGTTTTAATGAAAGCTGGTCACCATGGGATGAGAATATGGCACCATTATCAGATTTGTATCATAATGTAACTTACCTTGAGGCTACAAACTGAAACTGAACCATTTTTTACTAATTCAATTCTTTTTGAAAATTATTAAGTATGGTTTCCGTAGATGTGTTCCAAGCTATTTTGAGTTATTATCTTAATGACTGGCCAAAAAACATGATGCTAGCGTGCTGAACATTGACAATTTCCAGCATGACCGAATATAGGTGACCTTTTTTCCTCTTTAGGCCTGCTTCATGCTTCAGCTCCTCAAACATATACACAACTGCTTTGTAATAAACATTTTGTGAGACTTATTGTAATTATAGTGTGATTTAAGGTTGATGCTGGTGTTAGTACTGATATATCATAAAAATATCAATTTCTACAAAAACAGACCTTGGCTCGTTTGTTTCTGTTAATACTTTTTCTAAATGGCTGAACATATTATAGTTTTGAGTGGTGAGTTGTTATGATAGGGTGATTCTAAAGACAGTTATTCCAAATTAAGTTTCCCCTACCTCCAACCTTTGCTTCAGAGTTTTTCTGTACACTATTCAGTTTTCAGGGTTAAAATGACAGAAAGCTACTCGATATGGAAGGCTATCATCTCATTTTATTATCTACATGCATAGACCTACCAAAATAAACCTATGAGCCTTTGTCCTTCTGGGTGGTACCAAATCATGAAAATGTGGCTTCTGGCCCATGGATTATTTAGAGAAATCTATTTAAACTATAATTTCTTCACAACTACCAGACCATTTTCAACTAAATGTGGTGAGACGCTTCCTACTCGTAGAGAACCAACATTTTGAATTTGGGCGTTCTTCTTCCACATTCCAATTCCTCTCCCCCTAAAACAAAAGAATCAAAACAAAAAAGGGTATCGTGCATTCCATGAATATGATAGATGGAGTCAACAATTTACTCATGTGACCATTTAGGCCCATGGGTATTTGTTTGTATGTACCACCACACAGACAATTCATACCATATTAACAGGATTGTTAGATGACAACCAGTATGTCTTTGATAGAAGCTGACTTTTCCACCGATAAAACTGCATCGCGTTAAAATATGGAAATAATTTTAACGCATTATGCACATTGATTTTTTCATTGATATTAAGCTGATCCATTACTGATAGACTGATAAACAAAGTCAGTGTGCTGGAACAAATAGATAACGTTTCATAAATGAGTGACAGATGGGAAAGGTACGGGCGTGAAACACGCCATGTCAAAGCAACCGCTATATTGTAGAGTTTATACCACCAAATCAAATCGCAAAGACGACAATGGTCCAGAGGGCAAAACCCGGCAAGCAGTAATGGGTTTGCCACTAACAATCATATATACAAGCTACTGTTAATGTGTAGATCGCTGCTAAATACAATGCCCCTCAGTAATAATCGCGCAGTGTTTTCCACATGACCAGTGGTCCGTCTTAGATTTGGTCTGATTTGGGAAAGTGTTCATTTTATTTTTGAAGTTGAGTCTAAATTAATTTGTTTTCAACGAATCCGATGGGCAAATCGAAATTTAATAAAATGCGCCTAACATGATCACCCGGGGCCCCAGTTGTTTGCTTTGGGGGGGGGGGGGGGGGGGGGGGGGGGGGGGGGGTCAGAACAAAACAAAGTGATGTTTCTCCAGAATTTTCCGTCTTAAATCTTAACAAGGAATAGGCATCACATACACTTGATAATGTAGTAAAACCTGGAGGAATAGCCACATGGATGCACTAATCACTGAAATAGCGGATCTCCTAAATATGGCCCACTTCCAACGTACAGGAAATGGGGAATGATTCCTTGGAACAGGTTACCAGTACCTAAAATTATGGGTTTTTTGTTTTAAAAGCCAAACCGTAAACCAAAGCACAAGTCACTTTTATATAGAGATGAATACTATTTAAAATAGTGTCTCTACTGTGTATTAGTGTCTCTTGGATGACGAGTTTCAATGGCTCTCTGTGTGGTGAAAAACACACTAAAATACCTTTAGACCAGATCATGGTAGAACCCATTAATAGATTCAGGTGGCCTGTCGAGTTTGTGCTATTGAGCAATGGATGCACATACACCATAATTTGACTGCACTGGATAAATACATAGAGGCAACGAGTTGCAATAATATTGAACTGGGTGTAAAGCCAATGCAGAAAGGTGTGAATCATGAAAGGTATCACTTCTGAGACTGGACAACCACCTGTTACTATTTCAGAAAAGACGCCACAAATACAGCGATCCATTTAAGAAACCCAAGTCACATTTCAGAATTTGACATAGAAGTAGAAAAAGACAAATAGATAATTGTTTGTTTTAATTCTTGCCGATTTTTAATGGAGAATACTGGATGTGCATTAGATAATATGAAATGGATGATCACGAGCAAGCCATTTGCTATTTGTGGTGAGCGAGGTGTCAACAGGATATTGTCAAAGTCCTTGTTAATAAACAATCCACAGTTTTTTCCCCTACAACTGCCAATATCGGTTGTACCCAGGGAAATAGAGTGCAGTCTGGTGGATGCTATGCGAGTATTATTATTCGAGGCATGCAGGTATATGTGTCATATAGCGAACGATACTGATACATCATCTTGCCTCTCTCACTTTCAAATCCGGGCCAGACAGAATTGTGGACTACTTTAAAGTTTGTTTTGTTTAACGACACCACTAGAACATATTAATTTATTAATGATCGGCTATTGGATGTTAAACATTTGGTCATTTTGACATATAGTTTCAGAGAGGAAATCCGCTACATTTTTCCATTAGTAGTAAGGGATCTTTTATATGCACCATCCCACAGACAGGATAGCACATACCACGGCCTTTGATATAAAACCGGCACCGGCCGGAATGAGAAATAACCTAATGGGCTCACCGACGAGAATCGATCCCAAACCGACCGCGTATCAAGTCAGCGCTTTACCACTAGGACTACTTTAAATCAATAACAGGTACTACTCTTTATCTCGTTCTGATTGCTATCGTTCAGGAAGGGGACAGCTGTACTTGTCCAAAGAATGGCCATCATTTAACATAATATGCACATTAATTCTGATCTGCGTATATTTGCCTTCTACGTCTATTGTTATTGTTAATGACAATAATAATAAAAGTAGTATAATTGTAACATCGATGAAACGAAATCTAAATTACGATGCATATTTGCAATAATTAATAAAACAATTATTCCGCACATTAGCGTCACAGCCACCGAGATGTAGCCTATATCATGACAAGCGTTTTGTTGACATTGTCAAAGAAACGGATGGTGGCATTTCCACCACACACTGAACGCAAATTTGTAAATTTGAAACAAAACCTGAAATAAAAAATGTTTTAAATAGTAAGGAAACCTTTTAAATCTCTAAGTAACAGTAACCGGATCATAGTGGCTAGTAAAAGTATCATGAGGAAATCGTTCATTATCCAAGTATCAAGGACACCAATGTCAGGTGTGACCATATTTAATACACTGTTTAAAGTTAGGCACACTTCGAATTTTAATCAGGTGAGATGCTATTTACCATATTACTACAGCAATATAGCGTCTCTACAAGTACTCGAGTACTCGGGCACTGGCCGAGTCTAGCAAGATTCGAATCCGTTTACGGGATTCGAGTACCCGTGCAAAGAAGAGCACTATCATTTAATTATATAATTTTTACTTCACTTTGCCATATGCTTGCCGCCGGTTATGTTATAGGGGTATGAGACATGGATGGAAAGCAAAAGTCGAATGTGTAACATGCAATACAGTGGCATTATTTTGCATCCATGTTCATCGCTGGAATTAAGATGCATTAGGCTATTTTATTTTATTCCTTAGTCTCAGTATCATCTAGTGTAAGTATCGTGTACTCGGGTCCAGGTTGGGTCAATGAGCAATGAGACAAGTAGTCTAGGTGCGTTTTCAAAATCTGCTGCCCTCACTTGGGTGTGTCCCTTCACTTTATACATCTATCGTTCCTAAGGACCGGCAACAGTATTGTTTAGACCGCTGAGATGCGCTTCTAAGCATTGACCGCAAATTTTTCTCAACTGTTGTCGGCAATTACCGAAAATTAGCGAACGCCAGAATACGTGTAACGACAGTGTTCCAATATTATGGCCACGGGCCACTAGCATGTTCCCATTTGGTTGGCACGAATCCGCAACTATATCTGCACAACTAGGTTGCTGTTTAACTGCGGTTATGACAGGCATATTTGTAGTGGTAATTAATATTATGCTGAAGCTGATAGGGAAGAGAACATAGTCAATGGCGTAGCCAGCATGAGGCAGACGAGAATTTCCCCAGATTTATTTAATTTTTCCCATGACACTGATATTTATTTTATAGGTCTGGGTTTTCCTCAGCGTTTGTTTCCCTCTCAGGCTACGCCCCAGATATTAGTTTGCAAACGTGTGTATCTTGTTAACATAAAATACATTTTTATGGTAATTCCAGCTCATACAAAGAAAGAAAGAAATGTTTTATTTAACGACGCACTCAACACATTTTAATTACGGTTATATGGCGTCAGACATATGGTTAAGGACCACACAGATATTGAGAGAGGAAACCCGCTGTCGCCACTTCATGGGCTACTCTTTTTCGATTAGCAGCAAGGGATCTTTTATATGCACCATCCCACAGACAGGATAGTATATACCACGGCCTTCGTTACACCAGTTGTGGAGCACTGGGTGGAACGGGAAATAACTCAATGGGTCCACCGACGAGGATCGATCCTAGACCGACCGCGCATCAAACGAACGTTTTACCACTGGGCTACGTCCCGTCCCTCCGATGCGGATAGGAACGTGTACCACGAATCACGTTCGAATGGGTGCCCCGCTTTTGGACAAACTGAATTTGCGACCAACTACAGCACATTGTTGCGCTTTGCGTGTTCTAGGTTATATACCGTCTGTCAGTGTTCCCGTCTCGTTGATGTAAATGGTACTGTGTTCACACCGATTTATTTCACACCATTGGCAGACGGCTAAAAGATCCGACGATTGTGTCCAGATTAGCGTGCTTGAACCTTAATTCGACATAAAGATACAAATTATACAATGGTACAATATTATTATTCTAGTCCATGCTTAAAGGGACATTCCAGAGTTTGCTCACAGACAGGATAGTACATACCAAGACCTTTGTTACACCAGTTGTGGAGCACTGGCTGGAACGAGAAATAGCCCAATGGGTTGGGGGGGGGGGGGGGGCAAATTTAGACACAATGTGGCATTATAGCACTAATCATTCGTTGTATTCCGTAGATTAGTCCGGGAGCAGAGTGGGTTAACCTTGCAATGTTGTATTAAGGGGTTTTTTCTGTTGATTTTGGTAGCTGAGGCCTATATTTTCAAAAACTGCTTGATGATATTCAAGATGGCGTCCAAGATGGCCGCCATTACATATAAATGACCATAGCTCGCAACCTATTCATCCTAGGAAGGTAATTTTCGTGTCTATACCTAGGTTTTAGGGGTCAACCTATGCATTAGAATCAATTATTGTATTGAAAACGTATTACATCATTGTCAATTCCAAGATGGCCGCCATAACACAAAAACTGGCCTATCTCCTATACTATTTACTCTAGGACAGTTATTAAGGTTTCTACCCCGGGGTATTTGGGGGCAACAAATCTGATTTTACTAAATCAAAGTTCATATACTGATCGTGTCATCTGGAAATCCAAGGCTGCCAGTTGGTGTATCTGCTATACTACATCGACTACAATGTAATTGTTAAAGTACATTATCAAGTTGAAGAGCTCTTTTCCAAAACGCCCTCAGTCACATTTAACTAATTTTAGGAAAATCACAAAAAATGTATATCATGTTTCATATATAATTTGACAACACCACTTTAGTGTCTTTCATTTACCATTGTATAGCGAAATAATACACCAAAATCTGTAAAATCCTGGATTAAACAATTTAAAGGGGGTGGGGGTTTAATGACACTGTCTAGTGCAAAATGCTCTCAGTCCTGGACTGAGATACTTTTGAAAAAAGAACATCTCACAAACTTTTCCTAGTATCAACACCATGATGAATGAATCTGTGCAAAACATTTTTATTTTGATGATGATGATAAAAATGGGTTGGGTATGTCACTAATATCAGACAATACATATAACGTTTTCAAGATCTGTGCCATAAAGCCAAATGATATTGGTGCTAATTCAGATTAATATCTGTTCATCGTCATGCTCATCAATTATTTCGCCAGTTTCTTCAGTTGCAGGGGCATGGGTAACATCATCATAAAACTCTTTTGCATCATCAGGAACATCAAAATACTGCATAAGGTTTTTAACATCTTTACTCTTCTCTGGTTTTACATGATTTTCCTTTGGAAGTTTTCTTGGTGGCCATGAAGTGCTGAGTGACTTTCCCCTCTTCAAAAGCGATGCTGCCATAGTGTCATCACAACAGTATGCGTTTCGCACTCCTAAACCTTCATTAGTGTATGTCATAACTCTTTGTTCTTGAATACGGAAGGGCAGACGAGTTTTATAGCATTCTCGCGAAACTTACTGATAATCATAAAAATCAAAATCTTTGCCATGTATGTGTAAATGGCCATAATCCTTGAGAATGGCATGATACTCGCTAGGTGAGATGATTGTTTCGTGCTTACGAAGAACCTTTTCTATTCGCCCAAAGACCCTATCAGGAGGCATGTAACTGTGCCCTCTGATGGGGAAGAAATGTTCAATCTTTTGAAAAAGTCTGCTCTTTTCCTGGAAGTATTTCAAGCACATAATAATCACTCGGTTTTTATTTTGTGATGTACATGAGTCAGAAAATAGTCTCAGTGCTGTTGGTGGATTTACCTCTTTTCTCAAATCACTTTCCAACTTTTCTAAACAGTCAATCAAACACGACCCAACTTGATTGGCACCCCGACCACTCTCTGTTTCTAACCATGTGTAGATATGCACATTTGAAGGATCATTGCTTTTAATATCATTATATGTGCGTGCAGTGACAAAAGTCAAATTGTACATCCACACTTGTCGGGCATAGAAAATTTCATCAATGCTTAGCTTCGGCAGTGGTTGGTTTTGCTGCATGTCAAAGGATACAACACACGTGTCTGGGTTTTCTTCTCTCATTATTTGGAAAAACCTTTTGGCTCGAAGTTTATGTAGACGAAGCTTAGTTATTGTTTTTTGTTTTTCAACTGCACTTTTTTCTTTTCTGAGGTCATTTTTTGTTACCTCACAGAAAGAGCAAACATCTTGGCGTGGGTTACCGAAACCAAGGTTAAATTTTTGGCTGAAGACCTGATAAAATGTTTGTATATGAGGCAGTGTTATTACCTTTATGGGCTCGTTCTGTTTTCCACCTTTTCCACCTTTTTCTCACACTAAGTAGTGCTGGCAGGTAACTTCGAATGCTCTTTCCACGTCCATAATGGGACTCTCTGCATTTATACACTTTAATTGAAGCTATGATAGAATTTTCAATTTCAGACTGAAGTGCAGTTTTTCTACTACCACCTCTCCTCTCTGGTAAACTTTGACCAGTGCACTGGAAGTGTTTGGCAATAATGTTCACTCGCTTTCATCCAATACAAGCAATTCCCAGAAATTATTTAGCACAAATGTTCACCAACTCACCATTAACCTTTCTTATGCGGTACTTTATTGATGTGGGTTTTGTTCTTGGTGCATCTATGTTGCGTGGCCTGGTTCGTTTAGGTGTTTCGACATGCATGTGGTTGAGTAGGAATCTGTCCTGGTCTGCTTTGGATTTATTTTCCTACAACTTTTCAAAAAACCCTGAAAAGTAATACATGTAATCATTAATTCACTAATAAATATAAAAAGAAATAATGAAAAGAGGATAATATTTGCTTATTTCTGCTTTTTAGTAACATTATGAATGTTTGTTGTTTTGTTTGTTAAAATTGTTGTTTATTTGTAACTTTTATATATATAATATACAGCGTCAATATTACACATATTTCTTATGTCAAGATAGTGTTGGTATGTTTGTATTTAATATTTTGTTTCGTGTGTCTGTGTACCACAGGTACATATCCAACGGTCCAGGATAATTTACACTGGTCAACACTGGTTGGGAAGGCAGAATTGCAACCCCTGTAAAAATGGGCATCATTTCCTGAAGAAAAGTGGGGGACCATTAGTTTTTTCATCTTAAAAATGGAGGGGCGCGTTTGAACCCACTCTAAAAAGTTAGGGGTACCTGTCCCGTCCGTCCCCCGTCAATTGACGCCCCTGTCTGTAAAACTGTTTCATAGATCATTCTCTTCACATCATACACGTATAGAACAAAAACATATTTTAAAAATACTAGTCTATCATATAACACTTCAAATATATTAACCGAGGTATCAGTATTTAAAAATGGCAAAATAAAAACTAACCGTTTACATCATCTTCAGTCAGGTTATTCGCACAACACCATGTTTTGTCATGTGAATATCGGAGTCGGGGCACTTTCCCCGTCTTGTTTGTAGCGTTTAGATTTGTGTCTCGTCTTTGCCCAGTTCTCTCGATTTCGTTTTCTTCTTCTACCCCGAGTATTTTCAACAACAGGTGCCGAAAAGTCATCCAATAATTGAGCAACATCGCCCTGTACAGTAGCCATTTGTAAATAGCTATTTGCGCATGTGCAGTGGACTGAGTGCATTTTGGTTTAAAAATAGGGTAGGACTGAGGACGTTTTGGAAAAACAACCAGATTTTATTCAGCCACTATATACAGACCGAGTGCGTTTTGCAACATTAAAATATATTGCACAGATGGACATGTTAAGGAATGTTCGGAATCTGATCAGAAGTAAATTTTGACAAAAATGGACTGAGGGCGTTTTGGAAAAGAGCTCTTCAGTTATGTCAGTACTTTCAGTTACCAGATTCATCAATCAACTATGATATCGGGTTACAGCAACCTTGATTATAACAAGCACAAAATATTGTGCATTTCATGTTTGCGGAGTTGCAACTACAAGCACGTGTACTGCATGGAGTAGCACTGTGGCACCCACACTTTATCAGACGTAGTACCATCTCTGGGGCAAGTTCTACTTCATCTGGGAGGGTGACTGGTTGAAGGGACTTATTTTGGTCATTCTGCACCCAACCAAATTCCATTGATTCCAGCTGAGGTGGATTCTCTGCTTCAAGTGACTACCACACCAAGGCCTGATGATGCGCCCTTTTAACATTTTCCTTGAATGCCTCAGTTGTTGGTGGCAATGTACGCAACTTCGGTGTTGATGACCCTCTGCCCGTTTTTGACAGCCAAACCTTTAGCCTTGTCTCCGACATTGAACTACAATTTGTTTGTCCCTAGCATGCGGAAATAAAGGAAGTAGCCTGTTGAATAACAGATGCCATAGAATTGCCTGGTGTACCCAACAATGAGAGTGAGTGCCCTGACCGAAGCGTTTTGATAACAGTTGCCTTTCCAATTCCAAAATAGGAGGCAACGGTATCACATCCAGAAAGTGCATGTACCGGCAATATACTTTCTACTATCAGATTCTCAGAATGCTTTTGTCCTGTTTTGCCAATGTCAATCACCGTCCTTCCTTTGATAGGGGATTCCATCAATACAACATTCTTGAGATTCACCCTGTGATAATAATGCACTAACAGTACAAAGACATCAGTGTCATCAGCAACCACAGTGATCTTACTCTCTGCATTTTCCTTAGCACAACTCAAAACCTGTTGAACAATGATGTTATCCGCTTCTTCATGAGAGGTTGCCAAATCTGCCCGTGAGATTACAATTCCGCCCTGGCTGATTTCTATCGGCACAGGATCGGCTCCCGTTACCACTAGCTTGTGACCTCGTGACATTTAACTGTCCATTCAGGATTTTCAGCAACTTTTCTTCGAGAAGTTCATGATATTTGTCCCCATAGATTTTGCTATGCTTTATGAAGTTTTGAATTCTTGCTGGGCCAGTCTCTTTTAGCGGTTCGGTCTTATTTTCACATCTAAATTTGGACACGAAAAAGCACTGTTCTTCATACATTTTCTGCTATTAGTGATCGGGAGTCATGGGTACGTGCACCTGAAAGATAATTGTGAATTATTAGTGCCAATTCTTCTATTACATTTGTGTTCTCTCTATATATAAAGTGTGCTTCTTCTTTGCGTATTACTGTATGCCCAGCTATTCACTCTTAGGCCTGAAGAAGGTGGGCCCATATAAGAAAGTACACAACCCCCATCTCTTGGTTGTCCTGGCATAGAAACACCGGTACACTGAATCTTGGATTTACATATTAAAAATAGGTCATGATTACAAGAAAGTATCCCGGAAAGGTATATAGCCTATGTAGAACATCCAGGCATGTGTACATGTACCTGCCAGTGGGCTCTCCCTTGGATGCAATGACTTTCACCTCAGGATTATCTTGGTTTATTTTGTACTTATAATGGAAAACATTACTACGATCAGAGGCAACTGTCTGTTTTCTTTAATTTTGCTACATTAGATTTACTTACATGCTTGGTATAATGAAATCACTATCGATAAAAACATGGATGAGTTTGCCCTTGGAGACATGTGCTTTGACATTTACTGAAGCCATCTTGAAAATGAAATCGACATGCCCTCTGTTGAGACATGACTCAACTAACAATCAGATTTATGTGCCATCTTTTAGGACATCGCTCAACTAACAATCAACAAAAAATAGCCGTCTTAATGGAGTTAAATTCAATAAATATCGAATCTGGACTAGTATTGTGATGTTATTTCCTGAATAGTGTTTGTAAACTGGTGGCCATCTTGGATTTCCAGATGACATGATCAGTATATGAACTTTGATTTAGTAAAATCAGATTTGTTGTCCCCAGATACCCAGGGGTAGACACCTCCATAACTGTCCTAGAGTAAATAGTATAGGACATAGGCCAGTTTTTGTGTTATGGCGGCCATCTTGGAATTGAAAATGATGTAATACGTTTTCAATACAATAATTGGTTCTAATGCATAGGTTGACCCCTAAAACCTAGGTATAGACACAAAAATTACCTTCCTAGGATGAATAGATTGCGAGCTATGGTCATTTATATGTAATGGCGGCCATCTTGGACGCCATCTTGAATATCTCAAATTGCTCAAGGGTGACAACATGTCATCAAGCAGTATTTGAAAATATAGGCACTGGGCTACCAAAATCAACAGAAAAAAAAAACTTAATACAACATTGCAAGGTTAAGGTAACAAATGGCATATGGCTCCTGGACTAGATGTTCATCCCGTCACAATACACACCATGAGCTTTATATTTATTAAAATGCAGTGCAACTGCCTTCAAGTTCAAAACATCAAATTCGAGCAAAAATGATACAGATAATCGGGCAAAAAGTGCTAACCTGAGATCTTTTTTACCATGTATTTCCATCATTTTCCCCTCAGAATTAAAAATGTAAAAATGCGTAGTGATAATCGTTTGGTACTAATGCTAATAGGAATAAACGTTGTTATACAGATTCATACAGATTCGGGCATTTCCTTATAACTCGCCCCCCCCCCCCCCCCCCCCCCCTCAAAAAAAAGAAAAAAGTAAAAACAAATGTGTGTATTTAAAATATTTGTTATCGGCGAAATAAAAAATGATCAGTGTAATGATATTCAATCTAATTAAAATTAGCTCCACTATTACATGTGGATCTGCCGGCCTCGGTGGCGTCGTGGCAGGCCACCGGTCTACAGGCTGGTAGGTACTGGGTTCGCATCCCAGTCGAGGCATGGGATTTTTAATCCAGATACCGACTCCAAACCCTAAGTGAGTGCTCCGCAAGGCTCAATGGGTAGGTGTAAACCACTTGCACCGACCAGTGATCCATAACTGGTTCAACAAAGGCCATGGTTTGTGCTATCCTGCCTGTGGGAAGCGCAAATAAAAGATCCCTTGCTGCCTGTCGTAAAAAGAGTAGCCTATGTGGCGACAGCGGGTATCCTCTAAAAATAGTGTCAGAATGACCATATGTTTGACGTCCAATAGCCGATGATAAGATAAAAAAATCAATGTGCTCTAGTGGCGTCGTTAAATAAAACAAACTTTACTTTACTTTTACATGTGGATCTAACAGCAGCCCGTTGGAGCTCATGTCCAGTTGACCTTTCATAGTTTAATCGTAGACATATTTTATTAGTCGCAAACATTTTACAATGCAGCGAACTCGGGAATGTCCCTATAAGTTAAAAGTTAAAGTTTGTTTTGTTTAACGACACCACTAGAGTACATAGATAGTGATGTTCCAATGATCGATTATAATCAAAAATTTGGCTAGACCGATGTGATAGTCAATTATAAACATACAAAATCGATTGCGTGGTAAAATGTTAACTGGAATTTTTCTTCCAGTTTAGACCATGGAATGGATGTGAATATGTTGAGATTGGTGTTTGTACAAAAAGAGAAAAGATATTAAAAACTCAACAATTTGTTGAATCAATTCCGGTGAACACATCAATAGGTGCTGGGTCCTTATAATTAAACTCCTCCTTATGTTCTTATGATTTCAACCGATTGTATAGTCGAAAGTTGATCGGTTGGTGCCAGCCGATGATGAAATTCCAACCGATTCCCAGCATCATACATAGAATTATTACTCATCGGCTACTGGAAGAAGAACGAAAAGTTTTATTTAACGATGCACTCAGCACATTTTATTTACGGTTATATGGCGTCAGACATATGGTTAAGGACTATACAGATATTGAGAAAGGAAACCCGCTGTCGCCACTTCATGGGCTACTCTTTTCGATTAGCAGCAAGGGATCTTTTATATGCACAGACAGGGTAGTACATACCACGGCCTTTGTTATACCAGTCGTGGTGCACTGACTGGAACAAGAAATAGCCCAATGGGCCCACCGACGGGGATCGATCCCAGACCGACCGCGCATCGAACGGGCGCTTTACCACTGGGCTACGTCCCGCCCATCATCGGCTATTGGATGTGAAACATTTGCTAATTCTGACATATAGTCTCAGAGAGGAAGCCCGCTACACTTTTCCATTAGTAGCAATGGATCTTTTATATGCACCATCCCACACACAGGATAGTACATACCACGGTCTTTGATATATCAGTCGTGGAGCACTCGCACCCGTGTGTGACGGTGTAACTGTGCAACTGTTGTACCCTGTTACAGTGTCCATGTGACTTGTAAATCGGGTCATATGCCAATTGTAAATCTGAATGCGGCCTAATTGTTATCATGACGTAACCCAATTATATATTGAGATTTACCCCAGTTTTAAATCGTGATGTAACCCAATTGTATATCAGAACTTACCACAGAAGAAAATCGGGATATAGGCCAATCTGAATTGGGACATATCTCATTTGTATATCAGGACATACCCCAATTGTAATTCTAGACATGGACCAATTGCCAACCGGGACGCGTCCCACTTGTAAATTGGGACGTATCCCAATTGTAAATCTAGATGGAACACAATTGTAAATCGGAATGTAAACGACTTGTAAATCGGGCCATAGCCCGTTTGTATATGGTACTTACCATAGTTGTCAATCGGGTCATATGTCAATTGTAAATTTGGATGCAGCCTAATTGTTAATAATGGTATAGCCCAATAATATATTGGGACTTAGAGGTAAATCCAATCTGATTAAAATTAGCTCTACTGGGTCTACCAGTAGATCTAACAGCATTGCGTGGACTCCCATGTCCAGGTGACATTTCATCTATAAATAACAACTTTAATATCGACCAATTACACTTCGCCTTTTATAGCGTTATTCGGGAGCATATAAATTCTACAAATATTGGGCGAGACTATTAGTCCGTGGGCTGAAGGGGCCCACCTTGCACTCCCCCCACGAATTGACTAAACTATGTTTTTCTAACAGTTTCGGACCTATATTTTAGGAATATGAATGTTAACATTGGATAAACAGGGACGCACTATGGTTTAGGAGGGGTTAAAGTGAACCATGACGCAAGATTTTTGGAATTAGAATTATGGGGTAGGGATAACACAAATGGACATAACTTAGGCTTAAATTGACAGAGAATACTCTGTGACCACTCAAAATATTGGTATTGGTGGCCTCTGTTCGTTGGTATGTATATTATAATTATTGTGTCATTATGTAGGTCACCAAAGGTCAAAAGGTCACAGATTTCAGGCAATGCTTAAAATCTGACATAAAAGCATTTATTTGATTAGTACTCTCTTAATATTCAATTATTTTGGTGTTAACAACTTGAACACTGTGGGGGACACATCTTGCAACAAATCCAAAGTGTTAGTGTTCATTTATTTTGCAAAGTAGTGTTTGCGTGACAAATGGAAAAAAGATCGTATTTTTAACGTTAACAAAAATGTAGCTGTAGCTAAGGGGAAATAAAAATGGTCATATCTCTAAAACAGATCAGTGTATACTAGCAAGCCGACAGTCCACATATTGATATTGGGGAGAGGTACACGCACACCAGTGATATATTCAATTGGGGTCAATAAGTAGGTCATCAAAGGTCAAAAGGTCACGGATTTCAGACGACGCTCAAAATCATACACCTAATCAAGTATTTGATTTGTATGCTAACAACTTAAAAACTGTAAGATAAATACCTTACAGCACGTGCAAGACATCAGTGTTCATTAATGTTTTTAAATTGGGTCGTATGCTATTTGTAAATCTGGATGCGGCCTAATTGTTAATCATTACGTAACCCAATTATATATTGCGACTTACACCAGTTGTAAATCGGAATGTAGGCCAATTGTATCTCGGGACATAACCCAATTGTATATCAGGACTTACCCCAGTTTTTAATCGGGATATAACCCAATTGTATATCGGAATTTACCACAGAAGTAAATCAGGCCATAGCCCAGTCTCAATCGGGACATAACCCATTTGTATATCAGGACAGACCCGAGTTGTAAATCGGGTCGCAACCCAATGCCTAAATCTACATGTTAACACCAGTTTTTGGAAGACTCTATGTCTGTAACTACCATATACATGCGCGGATCTAACAATTAAAAAAAAAAAAAAAAAAAAAAAAAAAAACCCCACAAAAAACCCCAACACAATTCATTTTTTTTTCTTTTCTTTTTATTTGGTGGGGGTTGGGATGGGGTGGCGGGGTAATATCAATGTAATGGGGATCGATTGGTTAATATAAGTTTGGATTTATAGGTGATACAAATATTGATGCCCTGAAGCTAATATCAGGATTGATATTTTATACATTTATTTTGAATAGCCTCCACCCATTGTAAATAGTTATGATATGGTGGTCATCTTGAATCATACCACACATATGTTGAACGCATTTGTGTTGTATGTTGCGATACATTCTTGCATTTATGGCAGCAAATAATGCCCTTCATAAGACTTGAATTTTTTGACAAATGGCCACCATTTTGTTTTCCGCCATCTTGTTTTTCAAGTTTTTGACACAAACCTAAATTTTCAAATTTTCAACATAGACTTTTTATAAATTAAATGTATCCACATATATGTTAATGTAAAAAAAAATTCCTATAAAGATCGTTGGGATACCAGTTACATACGTTTTATTAGGCAATTTTCTGCCATTTTGTTTTCTGCCATTTTGAACTATAAAACGTAATTTCTCAGATGGCCAACATATTTTTTTTCGGATTCAGCGTACCAAAATTAGGCTAAAATTCTATGTTGGACCAAATCCTTAAAAAAATGCCTGTACATGTCACATTCCTGAAAAATGAGACCTGACTGTTTTAGGGTTTTATATTTTGGTGCAGGAAGGATATATGTTTGTCCACCTGATAATTCTGTCTGTCCACCTGTTTTTATTCGTATTTTTTTAGCTCTAGCTAGTGCACAAAGACTAGGATACCAAAAGGCCGGGATATGTGTTATGCTGCCTGTGTGATGGTGCATATAAATGATCCCTTGCTACTGATGGAATAACGTAGCGGGTTTTCTCTCTAACACTGTATGTCGAAAATTATCAGTTGTTTGACATCCAATAGCCAATGATTAATAAATCAATGTGTTCTAGTGGTGTCATTAAACAAAACAAATGAACTTTTATTGGTATTATGCACCCAACGGCAAAACTGAATACAAATTGAAAGGGAAGTAACAACGAAGAGAGGTTGTGATATCGTTATCTGAAGAGTTATTTTCTCCTGAATGACAATATTTTTGGACTGGAGGAAAACTATTTGATGACGTCTCAACACATCATTTTTGTTCTTCTAATCCTTATATATCCAATTATGGCTCAAGCTCACTGTCCTGACATTCCCAGTCTGGAGCTCCACGCGGTAAGACGTGTTTGTTTCGCTTGTGCACACTGTACGTGCTTTCGTGTGCTCGACTTGGGGATCCTTCATTTTGTTGTTTTTGTCAGCGAAATGAAGTTTTCTACTGGGATGTATGCGGCCATTGGAACTGATTGAACGCTGGAACGCTTCTCGTTTCGACAGCCTGCACCACCAGGTTGGATTCTTTTTAGCGAGATTCATTTCCTCCACGTCATTTCTCCGGCTGACTATGTCGACTAGTTTTTTCGTGACTCGTATGACGGCCACCGGCCTTGGTGGCATCGTGGTTAGGCCATCGGTCTACAGGCTGGTAGGTACTGGGTTCGGATTCCAGTCGAGGCATGGGATTTTTAATCCAGATACCGACTCCAAACCCTGAGTGAGTGCTTGGCAAAGCTCAATGGGTAGGTGTAAACCACTTGCATCGACCAGTGATCCATAACTGGTTCAACAAAGGCCATGGTTTGTGCTATCCTGCCTGTGGGAAGTGCAAATAAAATATCCCTTGCTGCCTGTCGTAAAAGAGTAGCCTATGTGGCGACAGCGGGTTTCCTCTAAAAACAGTGTCAGAATGACCATATGTTTGACGTCCAATAGCCGATGATGGATAAAAAAATCAATGTGCTCTAGTGGCGTCGTTAAATAAAACAAACAAACTTTACGTATGACGACCATTCTGCACAACGCCACGGATGATCGCGTTTAGTCTCTACATGTCCGAGCCTGTCCTAGTAGCACTGGAAGATTGACCGCCCCACTCTAAGAAGAAATAGGAAGCGGGGTCGGCCCCTACTACTCTTTTCTAGACTTTACTTTGCTTTATAGTGATACCATCTCGTATCCTCCAGAGTCGGGCCTGTCCGCACCACTATATCAACCCATGACGACTGGACTATACCCTAGTCTGATACTCTCTCTCGTCCAGACGGATCCGGCTTATCAAGATCTGTATTTCAGCACAGCACTTCACCTTCAACGTCTAGGGGTTTTCTTGACGGGATGCAACCCATCTCGTCCTTATAAGCTGTGCACCCAAACGGCCTTAACGAGGCCACTCACGTGGACATATCGATCGGACTTTAAACTTTTAGATCTACATTCAAAATTTTATGTCAAAATTACTTTCTTTTAAAAAAAAGAAATTATTAAATAGTCTGATCCTCTCTTCTTTCTCTTATTTAATTTTGGACTGTCCTAAAATGCTCCAAATTATATAAATATTCGACCGAGCAGTCAATTCTTTTTTATTTTTTACTTGTAACTTTATATTATTATTTAAAAAAAATTCTGTTAACTTTTTTACTAAATGCTATTTTCAAAATTCTGCCCATTTTCAACTCTACCCTCTCTCTGCCCCCATCCCGAGACAGGCCGCCAATCTGGATGGACGTGTTCGAAACCCTAGTGGTATATGAGCACGTTAAAGTAGTTATTTATCTATCTAACTGTCCTGGACATACACGTCAACTAGCATATCAGTTACGTATCAGCTATTCGCTTGCGTAGCTAGCGATGGGCCAAGGGATGCATGCCCCCCCCCCCCCCCCCCATTCACCTCTTTTTTTTCCTGCCACCTTTTTCAGGCGCGTGTGGTGGAATTTTCCCTGGGAGGATCTAAACTATGGCGGACAAATTTTACAGTAGGTCAAGACATACTCTCTCGAAAAATGTATTGAAGAATAAGAAAATTCGCTTGAGCATGGGGGGAGGGGGGGGGGGGGTGGTTCGCCTCCCAAAACCCATGCCCTGCACTTGCGTCTGTTTTTGTACATGACACTCTAACACGATTCATAGACAGTAGTTGTCTATCTCTCCCCACAATGCGGGTAGCCCGCCGGTATAAAATCCTGGCTACACCAATGTAGCTTTCATAAGATACCAGCGTCGTGGTAGGCCATCGGTCTACAGGCTGGTAGGTACTGGGTTCGGATCCCAGTCGAGGCATGGAATTTTTAATCCAGATACGGACTCCAAACCCTGATTGAGTGCTCCGCAAGGCTCAATGGGTAGGTGTAAATCACTTGCACCGACCAGTGATCCATAACTGGTTCAACAAAGGCTATGGTTTGTGCTGTCCTGCCTGTGGGAAGCGCAAATAAAAGATCCCTTGCTGCCTGTCGTAAAAGAGTAGCCTATGTGGCGACAGCGGGTTTCCTCTAAAAAAAATCTGTGTGGTCCTTAACCATATGTCTGACGCCATATAACCGTAAATAAAATGTGTTGAGTGCGTCGTTAAATAAAACACTTCTTTCTTTTTCTTTTTTAAAAGTCGGATGAGAGAGCATCACGTATTCATTTAGGTTTAGTACTTGTATACTTTTGGCTACTCCCGTGATTATAAACATTGACGCATACCTTGAATGTTACTTGTTTATATTAATAACATGATCATTGAACATTTGTATGTCGCAAGCAGATTTATGTTGTCTGTTTACTTTCACTGAATTCACAAACGTGGATTCGATAATCTATTTGTTCTACGCTGTTAGCTGGCCATACTTATTAAAGACAAAATATGGTTTGAAGGTCGAGATGGATTGTCCTTATTGTATTTCATGTCTGGTGTGATAAATATGTCACACACCTTTTTTCCCCCGTTAAGCAATGGCACATACAGGGACGGAATTGGGGAGGGGGCCCCAAACCTAAAAGTCCTTTTAAAGACGAACTACGACACTTGGTTTAAAGGGACATTCCTGAGTTTGCTGCAATTTTAAAGTATTTTATCGACTAACAGAGACATTTTAATGATTGTAATTACATATCAAATATATATTACTTCATAAAATATTAGTGGATGTATATTAAACGTGTTTCTGATCGTTCTAATATTTGTACTAGGTTAAATTTTATTTTATTTCTTAAAACATTTTTTTTTTCGTACGTACAAAATTATTTGAAGATTATTTAATCGTAGAACTATTTTATTAGTCGGAAACATCTTACAATGCAGCAAACTCAGGAATGTCCTTTTAAATAGAACTTGCTATTGTTACTTCTGATTAATATTTGATATGCATTTCCTTGCAGATAAGACGGTACATACCACGGTTTTTTATATACTATAATACTAGTTGTAGCGTGCTGGTTGGGAGAGGAAAAACCCTAACTGGTCACCAAGTGCTATCAACTGGCCCGTAGGAACTGGTTGGGGGGGGGGGGGGGGGGGGGAGGGGAGAGGGCCACTCGACGATTTTGTTTGGTCATTCTGTACATAAATAAAGATAAAAATCTGGACTGTGCCCACTAGAGACTATTCCACCTTCCTTAGATGCCCCCCCCCCCCCCCCCCCTTCCACTGCAGATATTCCTACGGGCCTGATCCATCGCACGCCATCTCTGAGTTACAACCTGCTTCCGAATGACACGGAGTGAAGATAAAAGTTTGTTTTGTTTAACAACACCATTAGAACACATTGATTTATTAGTTAATTTATGATTTGGTAATTTCGACATAATATTGTAATATTAGAGATGAAACCCGTTATACGTTTCCATTAGTAGCAAGTGATCTTTTATATGCACCATCACACAGACAGGGTTGCACATACAACGACTTTTTTATATTCCAGTCACGGTGTACAGGTTAGAACGAGAAATAGCTCAATGGGTCCACCAACAGGGATCGATCCTACAAATGGGAGCGAATGTATGTTTAGCGACACGTCGGTTGAAATGATGTCAGTCAGAATTGTGAATGAAATGGATTGTATTACAGACGGTTTAACCTTTCTGAGTGCGGTGGTGTATATTTACGATCAGCATCTTAACGTGGTTGACATTTAAGTAGGTGTGTCCTTGCGTGTCGTATTATACCAGACAGCACTAACGTGACGGTCAGTGTCGCAGCGAAAATAAAGTACATTTACATTATTATTAAAAAATACGTGTACGCTTAAAGTAGGCTTTTTACTGGAATGTGGTTTGTAGTTTCATTTTTGTGGTTTAATTAATTATTTCATTTATCAGTGTATTTTTTTAATTTTTGATTTTGATTTTGATTTTAAATTTTAATTTCTTTGTTTTATTTTATTATTTTTAAAATTTATTTGACATTTATCGTGGTTGATCGGTTAGTTATTTAGCTTTAGTTTGCATTTTCTGTTGCCCAAGGCTTGTTTGTTAATTTCGTCCGGTATGGGACATTTTGTGATTTATTTTAAGATGGCAGTTTCATCATTATACAAATCTTTCAGTGAGAATTGTATTTATTTCTCCTGCGGCACTGATAACTGTGGGGATAAATATCGTATTGTATCATGCATTGGTGTAACGTACAGTATTATTGGACGAGTTGGTGCTCACAAACCAATGACCTTTCGGCGCTAGATATAAGGTCATCGGGATTTGGCAAACACAATTTACGCCTCAGTTTTCATTGTTATATTTTATAATAAAATATTATTTAAAAAAAAGAATACATTATCGATTTTTTAACACAATAAATAGAACTTTGGCTATTGAAAACTTATCTGTGCATGTGAATAAAATATTCAAAATTATAGCACTACTCTGAATAATGTTTATATAATGGTTTACATCTTTTTTCATATACATGTAAATGCACATTGAGTTATTTTCTATTCCAACCAGTGATACAAATTTTTGTGTGACATCATTTTATTATTCCCTTCTGTTTTGTGTTTATTTTTTAAATATACTTTTGGAAATAATGCTCTTGATCCATAAAAAGCGATTGCCCTAATGCGTATTGATGCGATTTGAACTGAAAGTGAATTCATTTACGTTCACCATAATAGACGTAACTAAAAGAGCACTGAAACGAACTGAAATGCCCTTGTCACACCAAACTCGGTTCCCCGAATGTACATGAATGCAAACTGTCGAGCTTTAAACGGAGGTGGATTCTATAGAGACTATTATCCGTTAAATACCATTCAACTTAACACAAGTTGTTTTTAAACGTAGCAACCGTGCGAAAGCCAGTTCGATGTGGTTTTAAACAACCAGCTATATGATCGTAAACATATAGTGTATGTGTACAAAAGGATAGGACACATGTTATCCAACTTGCGAGACCTTGCGCGACAGCGATCTGCAGTAACAACGCTATCTCTAGTAATTACATTTAGCGTATGTTATAAAAAATACAAAATGTTGTAGCCTTGATGTAGATAATATCTCGCGATCTGTAGTACTGCAGTTAGCGTTTTGACTGAAATGTCGCATTTCTGCAACTCATCTCGATCTGTTATAAACTGAAAGATGCGAAATAAAACACACACACACACACACACACACACACACACACATACACACACACAAAAACACACATACACACACACCTGTGTGTATCAGTGTGTGTGTGTGTGTGTGTGTGTGTGTGTGTGTGCGAGCGCGCGCGCGTGTATGTGTTTGTGTGTATGCATGCATGTATGTTTTTTTCGTATGCATATGTATGCTTGTATATATGTATAAGCATGTACACACACGTCTCTCTCTCTCTCTCTCTCTCTCTCTCTCTCTCTCTCTCTCTCTCTCTCTCTCTCTCTCTCTCGCTCTCCACCCCCCTCCCCCCACCACCACCATCTGTGTTTTCAAGATAAACATAATAAAGATGTTGCTTCGACAATCATTTCTTTGATCTTGTTGGTAAACACGTGTTTGATTGTCTTTAAATATAGTTACATATGAACCTCCTACAGTGCCATAACCAGCGCAAACGAACCCCACCCCACGCACACGCACATAACAGTGTTCGAGATTAACGGTATCCCGATATCCCGGGGATACCAGAATTTAATTTTGGATACCAGACTTCAATAACCCAGTATCCCACCAGGATACTAATGTAATGTAACATTGTTGTTGGGGTTTTTTTAATCCTGCGTTTTAATTTTTCGCTAAAACAATGAACGTCGGTCATTTACTGAAGTTGGTAACAGTATTTTCGAGCTCGTATCCAGTCTAATGCTATGCCGTAAAAATATCTCCCCCAGCTCGAATCATAGTCACTTCGTACCCAAGTCATATCATACCATCCATTTCGTACCATGCTGCCTGGTCATTTCGTACCCTAGTCATTTCGTACCACTGCAAAAAGTCATTTCGTACCAAAGTCATTTCGTACCCTAGTCATTTCGTACCATTGTGAAAAGTCATTTCGTACCCTAGTCATTTCATTCCAGTATATAGAAAACGAATTGACTATAGCATAAAAGCAGTGGGTTTTGTTTTAAAACTTTATTTTGACAGTTTGAAAACCAGAACACGGATTTGTGCAGCATATCGTTATTGATACCCATAATACCTGTCAACTGTTATTTCCATTTTACCTGACAAGAGCCGTATATGGTATTTACTACTAACTGCCAACTTCTATTTTCTGTGAAATGGCTCCAGATAATTAGTCAAAAACAACAAAACAATATAATGGACCAACAAAATATTATTTATTTATTAGGTCTTTTTTTCAAACTTGCTTATTTGCATCTTATTTGTTTAAGAGATAAACAATAACAGTCATTAAAACATTAACTACCTTACTGATTGCCAAATTAGCCAATTGCTAATGTTTATACAAAGTGGCAATAATTTTTAGTCTTTTGCTGATAAAATATCCCTAAAAGGGACACACCCTAGTTACGGCTAGTTGTTAACCATTACGGCGTTGTTTTTCGCTATTAAACCCATTTTTTCACAAATAAAATTGCACTTTACTTACCGTTTATTATTTAGAATATACATTTCCATTCACCTGAAGTGTTTTTTGGTAATCCTGGTTTTTGTAATACCACAAAATGCATTTTTCGTATTTCATAAAATCGCACGCACGTCTGAGAAAAAACCGTTGAGCAGACAAGGTCTAATCTATTTTTAGAGGGGATATTTCCATTTCAATGTCACAGACGTTGGTATATCACGTGACTGTTATCATTTTGGTTCAGTTTGTTTTCTCGTGCACGGTTCGCGCAATCAACATCCGATTTGTTGTTGTTCATTTGTGAGATTTTTCTTCACAGTTCGTGAACATTTTCAGTAACAATAAAGTTCAGACAAGTAAGTGTCTCAATACAAAACGTTACAAACCCTTAAAACCAATAATTTTGCTAAGTCTTACGATATCTGGAGAGGGGATACAACCAGGACAGAACAGTTGGAACATGTCCAGAAGAGGTGAAAGAAACGCACCCCAAGTCTGTGAAATTTGTCGTGACGTAGGCATTGTTGTGCTTCGATCGACATCTACCGGTGACATCAGAATACTAACTTTCAAAATTATTTCAAGCAATTGGGACATGGGGATTCCCATGGTATTTATCGATATAAAACCTGCTTTTTCACTCCATTTGATAAAAACGTGATCTAAGTGTGTTACAGGTTTGTAGATTAACCAAATTATAATTTATTTTCGTTGGATGGAACTAGGGTGTGCGGCTTTAAATTAACCACAAATTTGTAATTTAATGTTATTTTGTAAAAGACATTACCGGGGTGATTATTATAAATTGTTATACCATGGTACGATATGACTTTCAGTTATGGTACGAAATAACCAGGGTACGAAATGACTTTTTGCAATGGTACGAAATGACCAAGGTACGAAATGACTTTTTGCAATGGTACGAAATGACCAGGGTACGAAACGACCAAATTAGGTACGAAATGACTATGGTACGAAGTGACTAGCAACTCCCAGCTCATACCCAGTCTAATGCTACACTGGAGCAATAGCGAGGTAGCAATGGACTGGGAACCGCCAAGTCGCTATTGTTTTTGTTGGATGTTTCCTCCCTTCAAATGTTATTTGAGATATTGATTCCACATATGTAGGAAATTGATACAGGTAGGTTTATCATTAGTAATGTCGGAAACACTTATAGATTACTGATAAATATTAATTTATGTCATTATTACGCAAAAATAGATGCAGCAAATCTTTCTGCAGATTCTGTTTGATTGCCAATTTCACAAATTCCACGATTTCGATTGCGGCGTAGCAATAGACTGGGAACGAGAACAGTGTCGTCCAAGTTTGTTACGATGTTATTTATGAATTTCATTTAAGTGGGATACTAAATTCTCAGGTGGGATACCAGATTTTGAAATGTTAGTATCCAACTGGGATACTGCCCAAAAATTTTAATCTCGAACACTGCATAAACACCGATTTTTTTTAAACTGCTGTCGTCAGCGATATCACCGGCCTCGGTGGCGCAGTGGCTAAGCCATCGAACTACAGGCTGGTAGGTACAGGGTTCGCAGCCCGGTACCGGCTCCAACCTAGAGTGAGTTCTTAAGGGCTCAGTGGGTAGGTGTAAGACCACTACACCCTCTTTTCTCTCACTAACCACTAACCAACTAACAACTAACCCACTGTCCCGGACAGACAACCCAGATAGCTGAGATATGTGCCCAGGATAGCGTACTTGAACCTTAATTGGATATAAGCACGAAAATAAGTTGAAATGAAATGAAATGTTTGCGATATCAAACGAGATAACCCCCTGAAGACCGCCATTGATCGGACCAACTGGACTACCATGTGGATGTTTTGTGTGCGTGCGTGCGAGTGCGTGTGTGTATATGTGTGTGTATGTGTGTGTGTGTGTGTGTGTGTGTGTGTGTGTGTGTGTGTGTGTGTGTGTGTGTGTGTGTGTGTGTAAGCTGATGGACTGTTAAACCATGTTAAAATCAATTTAATTTTTTTTTAAAGCTAATTAGCTTACATCAAACTGGTTTATATTAGACAAAACATTTCTAGTTAGGTCTAAATTAATTTCCTTTAACTTTTAAGTATAGTATTTTTTTTCTAAACTGTTGTTAATATCGTATTATTATTTTTATCTCTCTGTTCTGTTTATTTCTTATGTGTGTGTATCATGGCTGACCACGAAAAATGTTTCAAATTGGGAAATAGTGAGTGACATGGTAGCTTTGCGAAATAATTTTCGAATACATTACAATCATATACCACACACACACACACACACACACACACACACACACACACACACACACGTGTATATATATATATATATATATATATATATATATATATATATATATATATATATATATATATATATATATATATATACATGTACTGTATCAGTGTCTGCGCTTAACGTGTTTTTTTAGTTGCCATCCGGGCAAGTGGTGACCGCACTTTCACTTGCCCGGTTCTATTTTCACTTGCCCGAATAATATTTTCTAAAAAAACTAAACAATATTGCAACAGATTATAAGAGAAAACATTTATTTTGAGTATTTTCCTGCACTCAACCAACCCACTCTTTAAATAAATAACAGACATGCCACTGTGACTCCCCACTGTCACTGTCAATACATTTGTGGTATTTCCAACAAACAAAGATGCTTACGTTCACCAAACGTTGAGCACTGGTATAACCGACAAAACCCCTTCCTCCCCCCACCCCATCTCAATGAAATAATAATAATTAAAAAAAACACCTAAAATATAATGTTCAGTGGATACGATCTATGACATGTACACATAACCAGGGCTGAATCTTGTCGACATGAATTTGTGCCCAATTTTACATGCCACTTAACTAACCTTACACCTATTCTTATATTGGGCATATGTTTATATGTAAAAGCAGACCTACACTTTTTCATGGTGCAAAGTAGGCTACATAGTTGTACTTTTATTTATTTATTAATTATTGATTTAAAAAAAAAAAAAAAAAATCGGTCGCCAGGCGGGCAACCTTACTATGGGTTTTCAGTCGCCCGTCGTTGTTTTCAGACGCCAAGGGCGATCGGGCGACCGTTAAGTTCGAACCCTGCACTGTACATACATGTGTATTTCTCATGTCTTCAGTATACTACAACATGTTATGTATACTACAACATGTTATTATAATAGGTAATATTTCATTACAATTGCAGTAATTGACAGAAATAATAAAAATAACAATGTTGAAGAAATAGTGTGGTTGTGTCTTTTAAACATGGATTTCTGTTTTATTTCGTTGAGTTTAGCTTTCTCCATTCCATTTCCCTACTGTTTCCTTTTTCTTTTTTGTTTTAATGGTTGGTACAATCAATGGTTATCAGGTGTGAGAAAAATTATTTTATATATGTTAAATAAGTACTACGTAAAACTACACGGAAAAAAGTGCGACCATGTCAGAAGGGTTACCATTGTCTACAAGCTTTTGCATATGTACATGTTTGTTAAAACAGCTTAAAACCAACACGTCAGCCTATATATTGTGCATATAACCAGCCTCGATGACGCAGTGGTCTAAGCCATCGGACGTAAGGCTGGTGGGCTCTGGGTTCGCATCTCGATACCGGCTCTCACCCAGAACGACGTTTTTTTAGGACTCAATGGGTAGATGTAAGGCCACCACACCTACATGATCTCTTACTAGCACTCTCACTAAAAACACTAATATAAAAAACCCCAACACTAACCACTGTTCTGGGTAGATATCTCATACAGCTGAGGTGTGTGCCCATGTTAGCATACGTGAACCTTGATTGGATATAAGCACGAAAATAAAGTTGAACTGAATGAGATACCGTGCGTATATTGAATCGGTGAAGGTTCACCATCAGTTATATCAACCAAATGAAATAACCAGTGTACGTCACGTACTCTAACCCAGAATGAAAGAAAGAAAGAAAGAAATGTTTTATTTAACGATGCACTCAACACATTTTATTTACGGTTATATGGCATCAGACATATGGTTAAGGACCACACAGATTTTTTTTTAGAGGAAACCCGCTGTCGCCACTACATGGGCTACTCTTTCCGATTAGCAGCAAGGGATCTTTTATTTGCGCTTCCCACAGGCAGGATAGCACAAACCATGGCCTTTGTTGAACCAGTTATGGATCACTGGTCGGTGCAAGTGGTTTACACCTACCCATTGAGCCTTGCGGAGCACTCACTCAGGGTTTGGAGTCGGTATCTGGATTAAAAATTCCATGCCTCGACTGGGATCCGAACCCAGTACCTACCAGCCTGTAGACCGATGGCCTAACCACGACGCCACCGAGGCCGATCTAACCCACAATGAGTGCACCACTATGTTTAGTGGTAAGTATATGTAAGCCAAATACAGGAAGCGGTTCTTCATGACTAGTACATGCTTTTCAATTACTGGTATGAGCTGTCACGTATGTGTGGAAGTGTATAATTTATAAAGGTTAACACGGTAATAACAGTAGCAGCGATTTTTCTTTTAATCTAATCAGTTTTGGACAACATATACTTTTAAGAAGAGTTCCATACTCATGACGGCATGTTTGAACCTTAATAGAATTTCATAACTAAAATGCATTACATCCTCATCCGATTCGGATGCGGGCAAAGCAATGTTCTTGTACACATTGTATTGCTTGTATGAGCGATATTTTCGTGCTTATGTCCACTGAAGGTTCAGACAATCTAACCTGGACAGATACTTCAGCTATTAGTGTAGCGATCTTACATTTACCACAGAGCTGTTAAAGCCTGTTACGTAATAGTACTCTAGGTACCTTACATTCCGCAATTATGTTATTATCTGATGATATTCACAACACACGGCGTCTTGATGTCCCATATACACTTGTACAACAGATAGCGGCAAACATAAGAGATGGCGGTTCGAAATCCCTTTTCAGCTACTACAGATGTTGAATCCTATAACAGATAGCGGTAGCAACTGCAACGCTAAACGTAGTTACTGCATATAGCGCAGTTACTGCAGATAGCTGTTTCTCATGCCCTCTCCAAAATTCCAAATTGGACAATAATGGCAACTGCAATTTTCAGTGAATGAATGAATGAATGAATGAATGAATCAATCAATCAATAAAAGTACACGTTTGTAAAAAAAAACCCACGATTGAATAAACTGAAAGAACAGAAAAAGGAAAAGAAATATAAGTAATCGATGGCTTAACAATATTCATTATTAACATTGTATCTTTTCAAACAGCCCAACTGGTAAATAATAATAATAGTAATAGTAACAACAAATATATGGTTCCACGCCGAGTAAAAGTTTTTTTTAGTGAATTTTTGTGTGTCTGTTTAATGTTTGTGAACATGCTCAAATATTTGTTTATTGTCTCGACATGCGCTAGTCTTGTTTCTATGGTATCATATACACCCATCATTACCTCGGTTTTTAGCCATGACATAAACAACTGGTATTTCAAAGGTCGTAGTATTAGCTGTTTTCATTTATTCAGTGATGTGAAATAAACAAAAGATTATTGCAATGTGGCGATTTTGTAATCTCAAAGTAAGTGACATTTAAAAGTAGAGAGTTTCCATTTTAATTAGTATAATAATTTACACTATGGGGATATTTTCATATACTTACCATTTGTGACACCCAATAGCCGATGTGTATTTTTGTGCTAGTGTGTCGTTAAACATTCATTCATTCATGCAATCATTTTGTTGGTTTAAAAAAACTACTATTGTCGCTCAGTATATTTACCAGGGCGCCAACACAAGTTAAGGTATTTCTTAGGATCATTTTCCATAATTGGTTCATGATACCTATATAAAAAAATAGTGGGATATACTAGTATGGATTGCGTAATGCTACTTTTAGAAAACTGATCCTCTCTTCTAAATAGAGACAAAATAGTATTTTCAACACAAATTAAAGGGACATTCCTGAGTTAGCTGCATTGTAAGATGTTTTCGACTAATAAAATATTTCTACAATTAAACTTACATAATAAATATATTTTTGTTTAGAATATCAGTGTCTGCATATTCAATGTGTTTCTGGTCGTCTTAATATTTGTAAGAAGCCCAAACTGGATTTTGTCTTCAAATAATTTCGTACGTACGAAAAAACAATATTTTAGGAAATAAGATGAAATTTAACCTAGTACAAATATCAGAACGATCAGAAACACATTTAATATACAGCCACTAATATTGTATGCAGAAAACTATATTTGATGTGTAATTATAATCGTTAAAAAGTCTCTGTTGGTCAATAACATCTTAAAACGTGCAGCAAACTCAGGAATGTCCCTTTAAAAAGAACAGAAAAATACAATTTATCAAAAAACAACAAACTCGCTGCATTTGAGATCGGAAGCACGTGTTTAATACTAAGCTGAAGTAATTTACAAGCAATAACGTTTACAATACATTCATCATATTAAGCGTTGTCTACTGGTGATTGTCTTCAGCCTTGGATAAAAACACACACAACTAAACACAAACATTATGCAATATTATACAAAGCTACGTTAAAATCTACGTTAAAAGGCTGAAATCCGTTGATGCAGACTACAAAGGCGGATTGAACAGTAATAATAGTAATATTCCTCCATTCGTATCACACAAAATAGAAAATATTCCAAAAATACAACACAATATTTATAATAATAATAATAATAATAATAATAATAATATTAATAATCACCACCATCATCATCATAAGTAAAAGTAGTAGTAGTTGTAGTAGTAGTAGTCGTATTGGTAGTAATAGTAGTAGTAGTCGTATTGGTAGTAATAGTAGTAGTAGTCATCGTCGTCGTCGTCGTCGTAGTAGTAGTAGCAGTAGTAACTTGTCGTAATCCTTGTTTAAGACATGTAGAATGATGGTTGTAAACAAAATATATTTTATTGACAAAAATACCATGGTTACAGTTAATATGCTTCGAGTTATAACAAAGTATTTTTTTTATTACTTAAACCGAATTAATACCGTATGGAAGACTGGATGTTAGTTTATTACTTATAATATTTAGATTTGTAGTACATTTCTGTTTAAACTCAAGGTGCAGAAGATATGTTTAAAGTATGGACAATCTAGTACAGTGATACAGTTTAGAATGTTATATTACGATTTACAATTCAAGTGATATTTCAAGTTGATTTTCTACGTCTGACACTGGAGACAATGAATCAGGTGAAACCTAATAAAGTTACAGGGGTATTTCCTTGAATAATGTCTTAACTGTCATCCATATCCATATTAATTAAATAGGCGTCAAAAGATATCAGAAACCAGGTTGAGGTTGTTATAAAATTCTAAAGTCCTGTCGTTCTGAAAACAATGTCCTGAACATATATTGTGATGAAGCATGAGCCGAATTCTTATGTACATTTCAGAGAAATGGCACAAAAGACTAAAATAATGATTCAAATCCAAATTTTGTTTGCCCTTCAACTGCCGACGGGAGCAACAAAAATTATGCTCCTTAACCCAGCTTCAGAGTTTGGGTCTCCAGCTGCAGGACTAGGATCCCCCGTTTCAGGGCTAGTGTTCCCAGTTGCAGGGCTGAGGTCCCCAGGCTGGGGTCCCCAGTTGCAGGTATGGGGTCCCCAGTTGCAGGGTTGAGGTCCCCAGGCTGGGGTCGCCAGTTGCAGGGTTGAGGTCCCCAGGCTGGGGTCCCCAGTTGCAGGGTTGAGGTCCCCAGGCTGGGGTCCCCAGTTGCAGGGTTGAGGTCCCCAGGCTGGGGTCACCAGTTGCAGGGTTGAGGTCCCCAGGCTGGGGTCCCCAGTTGCAGGGTTGAGGTCCCAAGGCTGGGGTCACCAGTTGCAGGGTTGAGGTCCCCAGGCTGGGGTCACCAGTTCAGGGTTGGGGTCTCCAGCTGGTTTAGAGCTTTAGGATCAGTAGTGCTCACCACCCACTTCCAACGCCTATGAACTAATATTCTTGTTTGTCGCGGATCTCAGCAACATATCACGTCCGTGTGTATGCGGACATAGCGGTCATATTCGAAGAACGCTGAACATGGTCGTACCCACAGGCGTCAACGGGACGGGAACCAAAAAGGGCAGGGTAGTTGCCCATAAAAACTCTTGGTTTTTGGAGAAAAAACATGTTCCACCCCAACGTAACCTCCCGTCGCTACGTACGACCGTTCTGTGTTATGAAGTCGAGCTGCCCGAACACAGGCGTCTGGTTCCCGTAAAATATGTAACAATCACATATTGCCACAGATGTCAGCATATCTCCATAGTCTGACAACGATTATAACTGCAGATGGTCTACGATCAATCTGCGACAGACCTGCAAGCCAGTGCACCACGACTGGTATATCAAAGGCCGTCGTACGTATTACCCTGTCTGTGGAATGGTACATATAAAAGATCCCTTGCTGCTAATCGAAAAGAATAGTGGCGACAGCGGGTTTCCTCTCTCGGTATCTGTGTGGTACTTAACCATATGTCAGACGCCATATAACCGTAAATGCAATGTGTTGAGTGCGTCGTTAAATAAATGTCTTTCTTTCTTTCGGACCTGCAAATTTCAAATGTATGGAAACCTGATATCTACGACTGTTTTGCGATAGTCTGTAGCATGTTAGATATTTTGTGGGAAAAGGTTTAGACCATAACAGTTTAGACAATTATTATACCATTGAATATTAGAACATCAAAGGTAACATAGCTTTAGACATAATACGTATACAATGTAGGACGTATACCATGATCGTGTTGCTGTCAGGTCCAATAATTAGCATTCATATCAAAGAAAACCTATAAATTTGCGTTTCTTGTGTCCTAAGGTTTAAAACGATTTGGTGTAGGTATTATTACATTTTAATTCACAATAAAAAACAACAATAACACAAAACAATATTATAGATAAAAATACAAAATGTTGTCTACATCAAACATTGAAAACATGAACAAATATGTGCACTTACATGAACACCACGTATTGTTACAATATGCACACAATATGCACACAACAGAACTAGATTAAATATTGTATCACTATATCTACACAGTTCACAATTTATTTTCTAAAGAAACGTAATTAAGACGAACCCATGTACATAACTTCATTCAGGCAAACCTTCTTAATTGTGTTACAGTATGCACACAATAGTACTAGATTAAATACTATATCACTATATCTACACAGTTCACAATTTATTTTCTGAAGAAAGGTAATTAACACGAACCCATGTACATAACTTCATTCAGGCAAACCTTTTTTAAAGGGTTAAACCAGGGCACAGTATACAACAGCCACTATTTCTTTAAAAAGTCGTACCAAACATTAAGGAAGACCTGCGATGTCGGATTAAAACCAAATGCTTGTTGACGAGATAAGCTGTACATACGTTTTTCATCACACACACAAATTGGTACCATAAACTCCCATTACCGCCAAGTAGTATTTTCTTTTAGTGTAATAGATTTTCCTTGGACCCCAATTTGCTTGTTAAGCACATAAGGTGATCCATACTGTCCTTAAAAGGCTGGAAAATTCACAGAATAAAAAATATGTTCGGGTTGTTTTTAAATTTTAGAATTTGATTTCCTTTCACATATAATTATTTTGAATGTGAACATATCCGGTTACAAATATACGAATGTGATTTATTAATCGCAAGAGGCACCATTAAAACGGATCATCACAAACATCTGCAAAAGAATGCATAGGAGAATTTCTAGGAATCAACGTCAGATCTAAATGAGATTTGATGACCCTCAATTTAATTGTTCAAATGACAACACCAAACTGAATGAGAAAAATACTGTTTTAGAGGTTGGGGAGATAAGCGAAACAGTGTCATCAGATATCCTAGTTAGTCAGTGTTCACTTATTCCCCAAACCCATTAGCAGATCCATAAATTTTGTAAAGTCAATGTGAAGTAACTAAATCGTGAAGCAGCTCCTGTCCAAAAATGTGTTATTCTAGTGTGCTCTATGGGACACTGTTGTAATGTGTTGATTCGTATCTGAGAGAAATTGTTTTCTAGGAAATAAATAAATAAAATGGGCCATTAAAATGGTAATTTTAATCCTGGATGCATCACTGCTACCGATAGCAAAGTCCTTAGTGGCCATTATTGGCTACTGGATACATATGACGGATTGTATCTGATTATTACATCACAAAACCAACATCTAGTTCATAATGGATTATTTGTGAAATACATAGGCGGATCCAGGTTGGGGCGAGGGTGAGGGGTGGGTTGGGTGGCGTACAAGACTACGACAAGCGAGCGGTTAACCGCTGAATTCCATTCTGTCCAACCGATACCGAATTCAACTATGAAATAACACAATAAACACTTTTAGCCTGTCAGTTATTTTACCTTTAGGTGCCATTATATATTACGAAAATCTATGTCTTATAATAACTTTTAACCAACAACAAATATATAGGCCTGTTTCTTTTCGATTGGACCAGTGAAATTATCATACCTAAGAGCTTAGGCCCTATAAAGTGTAAAACAAATATGATTCTGGTTAAACGAAACATTAATGTAAAACCTCTAAAACAAAGTAAACAAAAAAGTACAGTAGACCATTGTACAGACACGTTAATACAGGATGTCACAAAACTCTGTATAATACCAACATTCATTTACACTAATTAACAGTCCGCCTGACTGTCGGTGGTTCTTTGTTTAGTACAGGTGAAGTAGAACGGAGATCATTAAAGGTGGAATCAGAACCGACAGCGACAACTGGGAACCAACGGAAACGCCAACTCGGAAGTATACTTTACGGTCTCCAATGTTTTGTACGGGCCGATAATTGTCGACAAGAGGCTCGTACTCATTATCCACCATGTGAGAGGTAAGCAGTTCTCGGAACTTCATCAGCTGTCGGAAATATAGTCAACATCATTTATATATTAAATTTCAACATTCCATTCTCTCTCTCTCTCTCTCTCTCTCTCTCTCTCTCTCTCTCTCTCTCTCTCTCTCTCTCTCTCTCTCTCTCTCTCTCTCTCTCTCTCTCTCTCTCTCTCTCTCTCTCTCTCTCTCTCTCTCTCTCTCTCTCTCTCTCTCTCTCTCTCCATATTCCATGCCCATAGTTCTCTCTCACTATCACTATCATACATACATACATGCACAAACACAAACACAAACACAAACACACACACACACACACATGCACAAACATATAAACACACACACAGAGACACAGAGACGGAGACGGACACGCAGAGAGAGGGAGACAGAGAGCGAGAGAGAGAGGGAGACAGACAGCGAGAGAGAGAAAGACAGAGACAAAGAGACAGACAGATGGGAGAGAGAGAACGAATGAATGAATGTTTAACGACACTCCAGCACGAAATATACATCGGCTATTGGGTTTCAAATTATGGTAAAGGCAAAACTAAAGTGATGATCAACATCAATATAAAAATTCAACAGTTAAATAAAAACAGTGTAAAGAGAGAGAGAGAGAGAGAGAGAGAGAGAGAGAGAGAGAGAGAGAGAGAGAGAGAGAGAGAGAGAGAGAGAGAGAGAGAGAGAGAGAGTAATACAGTTGTTAAACATATTTATTCGGTACTGGTAAAAACACAAACTATATCGAAGTAGCTAAGACACTCCATGAACTCGCAATGTTTGACGGTGTACGTACGAAGCACAGAAACATCTATAAAATTATTTACTCCCATCATTTTGAATATTCCCATTCTCAGCCATGTTATAAATGATGCTATGTCTGTCGATCAAACCAGTTATGTGGTTAAATGTCTGAAATATTAAAGACATTTGTTCAAACCAATAATATGGCGAAATAACTAAAATGTCATTTCGTTTGGTCAAGCCAATTATATGGTGAAATGACGGAAATATCAAATATTTTGGCTAAACCTGTCATATAATGAAATAATTGAAATGTCGAGTCATTTGGCCAAATCGGGTAAATTTCGCTTTCTGTATATTCCTATGGCTACTTTCTGGTTAATTCTAATGGAGGTTATAACTATGTTCCTAAAGCTGACTATAACATTCTGTTTGGATGTAGTCGCCCACCTGTATACTGGATATCTTGATTGTTTCACGAAATACTGTCCACACAACAGCCTCGTTGCAGTCTGGGGTAGTCAGACTTCCATCGTAACGGTAGTATTCTGTCAAGATGGAGGGCAATATGGCACCGAGTTTGACGTCGGTAAAATTAGAAGTAGAATCTAAAGATAAAGAAAGGTTCAGTTGACTAAAACATATTCCAAAACACCTTGGTCAGTAACGGTCAAACTTAAAGTTTGTTTTGTTTAACGACACGAGTAGAGCACATTGATTGATTAATCATCGGTTACTGGATATCAAACATTTGGTAATTTCGACATATAGTCTTAGAGAGGAAACCTGCTACATGTTTCCATTAGTAGCAAGGAATATTTTATAGTCACCATCCCACATATAGGATAGCACATACCACGGTCTTTGATATGCCAGTCGTGGTGCACTGGCTGGAACGAGAAATAGCCCAATGGGCCCACTGACGGGGATCGATCCCAAACCGACCGCGCATCAAGCGAGCACTTTACCTTTGAGCTACGTCCTGACCCCGGCCAGTATCGGACTCTAGTGATTTGCAAGGATAAGAACACAATAATTCTCCATTTAGCAAGAAAAGGAAAGAAATGTTTGCTTAACGATCCTTTATCACATTTTAAACCACCAATATTTGATGTCTAATGCATATGGTTCTTTCGGTACTTGGTCTAGATAATAAAACACGAAACTCGCTAGGATAATCCCACCAAAAATGAGCAGTGAATCTTTTTATATATACTCTTCAACGAAAAAGAAACTTGACATTGATTTTCAAAGTTTAATAAAACAAAAACCTTGTAGACATGATACAAGCAAAAACAGATGAAGACGCCATGGAAAAGGGATTACTTAGGGGTGGGCAAAATGTCAGTATCGGTTATGACCAGCACAAGCCCTGATGACAGCTTGACAACGGCGATGCATGGAAGCAATCAAAGTTGCACAACACGTGGAATGTTCTGCCACTCATGCTGCAGTGCCGTAAGACGTTGCGGAAATGTCTTGGGTGGTGGATTCCTCCAGCGCACACGCTGATCCAGTGCATCCCATAGATGTTCTATTGGGTTTAAATCCGGCGAACGGGCAGGCCAAGGTAATGTCTGGACGTTGTGGCGCTGCAGAAACTCCTGACTAACACGTGCAACATGTGGTCTGGCATTGTCATGCTGAAACATTCCACCGTTGATGTTCATGTGCGGAATAACGTGTGGCTGCAGGATCTCGTCTCGACCTGCCACATGTATAAGAGCCGTCCTACCATCATGATGGATTCCTGCCCACACCATGACACTGACACCACCAAAACGGTCGACTTATCGCACGCAGTTTAGAGCATAACGTTCCCCTCGACGTCTATAGACACGTGCGCGTCAATCAGCACGTGACAGGAGAACACGAGACTCATCTTTGAACAAAACAGTCATCCACCTGGTACGTGTCCATCTCACCCTCTGCTGGCACCACTGCAGACGCTCCGCTAATTGACGTTGGGTCAAAACGTTACGTCGCAGTGGTCTTCTAGGGAAAATTCCTGCCTCCCTCAGCCGATTACGAACTGTCTAGTCAGAAATTCTGCGCAGTCCCTGGATTTGTATCGCTGTGGTTGTTGCAGTTGTGGTTCGATTTCGAAGATGACACACCTGGATGTATCGATCTTGAGCGGCGGTGGTTAATCTGGGACGACCTGACTTTGGCCTGTCATTGACACTTTGAGTAGTATTGTGCCATGCCCATAATGAAAAGATGGTTTGTCTGGAGACGCCAAAGTGCCTTGACAGATTATTGAGTTGCCCCTGCTTGCACTCTCCCAATGACATTATTGCGTTGAGCTGACGTCAATATTGGCATTATTGCGTTACCTACAGTGTCGTTATGCGGTCTGTTTTAATCACTGTTGATGTGGCCTTTTATGCCCTACAAACGGAGGGTTCGGCATTCAAAGTTACGGAACTTCATGATGTACGTGCTTCTCTGAGGATTGCGCTTTTGCGTTTCAGTACAAACGTTGACAGGACAGGTTAAACCACATGCACTGGTTGTGTGGAACTGGTTTTAACAAGTAAAACCGAGTTTCCCTAAACACAGAACACCCAGTTACCCACCACCCCCTTCTACGCAGTTACAGAATTATGGTAATAAACAGCGCACTTGACGTGTCATGGTAGTAATCGATCTAACACGAACATAATACGTTATAATTATCGTCATCATCATCGTCATCATCATCATCATCATCATCATCATTATCCTCATCAACAACATAAGAGTCACCATCACCACTATCATCAGAATCACCACCACGGACCACTTATAGTGAACTGTTGGTGAGTGCCATCCATTGAATAGGACTAATATTAGCATCAGAAGTTCTGTAGGTGGCAAATGTCCTATGTACCCTGACGTACGATATATTTTACGATCATTGAACGAAACATTAATAATCGTACCGAAATTATCGTAAGAAAACTTCTGAATGTGCTGCAGTAAGGACTACCAAGTACAATGACTTTAGACCATAGATGTTCAACTGTGTATTTGAAATTCTAAGAATTTTGATACCGAAGTGAACCAACAACGACGTTAAGCTTGTTCTTGGCATCAAATTGCATGTATATGTTTGAAGACAACACGTACCAGCATTTTTCACGGCCGGGAGTCTGTTGACCAAGCTGTCCACTGCCATATTATTGGTGTCCGACACCTATACATAAAACAAAATAAAATTGTTTAAGGTATTTCTGATGCACAAAAAAAACCCTCACAACATAAACATGCCTTATGTTCACGTGGAACTGACCTAAATCAATTACACAAACAGAATGGGCTATTACTCGTTAAATAAAACGTTTGTTCTAACTACTTAGACTTTGTCAAAACATCCTTTTCGCTCTGTGTTGAACGGAACTACATGCTTATGGTTTTGTCGTTCCGATTATATAATAGTATAATACAATGCGCTAAAAAAATCATTTTAATCTCAGTTCTTCAGAATGAATGAATGAATGTTTAACGACACCCCAGCACGAAAATCAGTTCTTCAGAGTAGAAATCAATTTTTTTTGGTCAGAATATTTTCAATATCTACCAAACGAATTCCAATATTTATCAGCGGAATACGAGTATCTACCTTAACACTCCATGGTATTAACATGTAATTCTTGCGTATGCTTAACTTATTAGCAAAATATTTATTCAACAATATGACATTTTAAAAGAAAAACAAAATACTTTTTAAAAATGTAAACATTATTGTTATGGTTCTCACCACCTTTCTTCCATGATTTAAAGTACAGTTTGTTTTGTTTAACAATACCACTAAAGTACATTGATTTCTTAATCATCAGCTATTGGATGTCAAACATTTGGTAATTTTGACATATAGTCTTGAAGAGGAAACCCGCTACAGTAGCAAAGGATCTTTTATATGCACCATCCCACAGACAGGATAGGACATACGACGGCCTTTGATAAACCAGTCGTGGTGCACTGGCAAAAATGAAAAATAATCTAATGGGCCCACCGACGGGGATCCATCCCAAACCGACCGTGCATCAAGCGAGCGCTTTACCACTGGGCTACGTCCCGCCCCACCCATGATTTGATCATACATAAAAAGTGGTTTTCAAAATTGTACTCTTGTGAAAATTAATTAATTATTATATATAATAATTTAATTTCTCGTTCCAACTAGTGCATTAAAGGCCGTGGTATGTGCTTTCCTGTGTGTGGGAAACTGCATATAAAAGACCCCTTGCTGTATTAGGAAAAATATAGCGGGTTTTCTCTGAGTCAGAATTATCAAATGTTTGACATCCAATAGCCGATGATTAATTAATCAATGTGCTCTAGTGGTATCGTTAAACAAAACATTTTTAAACGCCAATTATTTTTTTCTATTTTTAAACTTACTTCAAAGAAAAACCCAAGAACTGCCAAACCGTCCGATTTTTCCAGTGCGGCACTAATATGTGATACACCTTCCTGCATACACACGACATGCATCTGGAAAGCGAACAAATAAAACACATTTTTCATAATCTATCATTGTGTATCTCCAGTAACTCACACATTTTCGTGAACCAAATCACAGGATTGATGCCAGAAAAAGGAGGAGGAAGAAGAAGAAGAAGTGGTGAAGAAGAAGAAGAAGAAGAAGAAGAAGTTGATGATGAAAAAGACAAAGAAGAAGGAGATGAATAAGAGAAGAAGAAGAAGAAATAGCGTAATGTAAGCATCATGGCTTATCCTATCCAAATAAATTCAAAAAGTTCTTTTCTGTAAGTAAAATGCCATGGCTTCCTTTTTCAAGAATCATGAATAAAAATTGGGGGGGGGGGGGGGGGGCACCAGGTTATTTACGGGTTATATGGCGTCAGAAATATGGCTACGGAAAGGACCACAGATACTAAAATAGGAAATTCGCTATCGCCACTTCATGAGCTACTCTTTTCGATTAGCAGCAAGGGATCTTTTATATGCACCATCCCACAGACAGGATAGTACATGCCACGGCCTTTGTTACACCAGTTGTGGAGCACTGGCTGGAACGAGAAATAGCCCAATGGGTCCACCGACGGGACGTAAACATTAGAGGCGTGAACTAGAGGGTGAGCGCTCAAGAGAAGTACGACTGGTTTTCAATTAGTGTCAGCACAAAATTCAGTCTTGTAAGTGGCGGGACGTAGCCAGTCGGTTTAGGATCGATCCCCGTCGGCGGGGCCATTGGGCTATTTCTCGTTCCAGCCAGTTCAACACGACTGGTATATCAAAGGCCACGATATGTGTTATCTTGCATGTGGGATGGTGCATATAAAAGATCCCTTGCTACTAATGGAAAAAATGTAGTGGGTTTCCTTTCTAAGACTATATGTCAAAATTACCAGATGTCTGACATCCAATAGCCGATGATTAATAAATCAATGTGCTCTAGTGGTGTCATTAGCTATTGGATGTCGACCATTTGGTAATTTTGACATGTAGTTTTACAGAGGAAACCCGCTACATTTTTTTCCATTAGTGGCAAGGGTCTTTTATATACCCCATCCCGTAAATAGGAAGGCACATACTACGGCCTTTGATATACTAGATAAATTGTCCAATGGCCCACAGATGGGGATCGATGCTAGACCGACCGCGCATCAAAACAACACTGTATCACTGGGAAGGAAGGAAATATTTTATTTAACGACGCACTCTTATCACTGGGCTACGTCCCGTTTCCCGCATCAGTAGAGTCAGAAAGTTAACCGTGTTACTGTCATTCAGTCTCACATTACATCTTTGTACTTTAGACAAACTGTACGACGCTAATAGTGACCGGAATGTGGTCTACAATACCAGGTGTTTTCTTAGTTCTTTCTCTCGGTATGTTATGAAACACAATCGTGTCGTGAATCAACAACATAGATTGCTTGTAATCATAAAATGTAATCAAGCGTACTGTAACCATATATATCATATTCAGTTTTAAAACGCCCCTTTTGAACTATATTGTTACGTCCGGGTTTAAATATCAAAGCACGAAATGAGTTTATGGGGTATATTCGTCTTGTTTTGTACCTAATGTGATACACGTAAAGATTAAGCGTGCTTAAAAACCAAAAATGTGAAAATGTATTGTCATCGACCGGTTAAAAGACCAAAGTACGAAATTCATAGGACGTTTGGATTGTGCTATTTGTTTGTAAACAGAGAGAAAGTTTCGAGTATAATATTTGTCATTTAATATTTTTACTAGCAAGGAAAGAAAGAATGGTTTATTTAACGACACACATTTTAATTACGGTTATATTGTGTCAAACGTATGGTTATATCGATCATACAGATAATGAGAGAATGAAAAAATCCCAGAAAAAAGAATGGGATGTGTTAAAAAATAAATAAAAGCAAGACATGTATCAAAATGAAAATTCCATTGGGCAAAATATCAAAGTTCTGCTTTGCACACTTTTTGCTTTAATCAACTTCAAAAACTGGGACTACGTATATATAAACACCTTTAAACTTAGATGAAAATTGTTGCCCAAAACATTGCTATTTTGTTCTCCAGATGCAAGAACATCGCGTTTAAGGTTATCTAAAGACAAAAGTAATTCGCAGATAAGGATGCTCTAGAATAACCTTTGCCCACTGGCACATACATGATTTTATATATCGGGGGACACCGCAACAAAGCCCCACTCTAATATGGTATGTTAGAATTCTAGGACAGGTCAATATATATATAAGGTAGATGGGAGGGGGAAGATGTGATTGAAAAACAAGCTCCTCCCTCCACTCTCTATGCGAATGTTTGTGCCACACAATTCAAATGTCGTTCCCAAGGGCGCTAGATTTCTCCATTATTACCTCCATTGGAAACCGTTGGCCATTCAGAGTGTGTTCCGATCCCCTGCTGTCGTTGTGTCCCCAGTGGAAATGAAACTGAAGAGCTTTGTATCCCCCTGAAAGTCCTCCTCCCTCCACTCGCAGGTCACCGCCATTAACACGGACAGTAACTGAAAAGAGTAAAGGCAAACATTTTAAGTGACTGTTAAATACAATCTGACCGAGTTCAGTGAAACAGGTGCATCATAACAGATGGGCAGATATAATTTAATTACGTCTTATTTTGTGTACACCACATCAACATATAAAAAATTAACCTATAGCCACGCCTTAAGGAATTGTGACAGATAAGAAAATAATGTTAAAACGTATTCACGGACACCTGGATCACTTTTAAATGTTAGTGTTCTATCGACGCCACCTTTTCATCAGGACTGTGTCTATACTAAATGATTGAAATGGACTTTGGATTTTTATATTGCTGAGGGGGGTGGGGGGTGGGGGGCAGGCAGACAAACTACATATGCCGTAAGATGAATATTATATATATATATATATATATATATATATATATATATATATATATATATATATTTATTTATTTATGTATGTGTGTGTGTGTGTTTGTGTGTGTGTGTGTGTGTGTCTGTGTCTGTCTGTCTGTCTGTCTTTTTGTGTATATTATTTACCCATAAGCCCATAAATATGTTAGTTATTTTATAATTGTCCTGTCTTACATGATGACTTAATTTGGTATAGACACAGGCATGAACCCTACTAGTGTATCCATTAATTATCATGAGTATTTATAGTAATTTTATACGAAAGCACGCGATTAACCCCTTAATACCAAACAGCTGACAATCTATATGTATTACAGGTGTGAACATTAATATCATTTAAACACAAAAGACAAAAAAGAGAAAGAAAACAATTATTCGTTTAGCAAATAATGATATGACAGTTTGTATTTTACTAGAATAGGCAGTGATCTGATCACATTATTGTAGCCTAAAGCTTATGCAATAAATATTGTCGTATTCATCCAATAACACTTATAAATACATTACAATATATATATATATATATATATCAGTCAATTGCTCAAAGCTGTCTACACAAATTAGTCAATGGATTCAGATAAGGACTTCAAATTCGCCTTCCCAGAATAGGTCAATGAATTCAATCGAGGACTCTAAGCCGCCTGCCCGAAGAGGTCAATGAATTCAGTCGAAGGCTCCAAGCTGCCTGTTCAGAATAGGACAATGAATGCAACTGAGGACTTTAAGCCGCTTGCCCAGAAGAGGTCAATGAATTCAGTCGAAGGCTCCAAGCTGCCTGTTCAGAATAGGACAATGAATGCAACTGAGGACTTTAAGCCGCTTGCCCAGAAGAGGTCAATGAATTTAGTCGAAGGCTCCAAGTCACCTGTTCAGAATAGCTCCATGAATTCAATCGAGGGCTCTAAACTGTCTGCCCAGAATAGGTCAATGAATCCAATGGAGGACTCATAAGTTGCCTTCACTGAATAGGTCAATGAATTCAATCGAAGGCTCTAAGCTGGCTGTGCAGAACAGGTCAATGAATTCGACCCAGGACTCTAAGCTGCCTTCCCAGAATAAGTCAATGGATTCAGTTGAGGGTCCTAGGACATCTGCTCTTATTAGGTTAATTAATTCAACTGAGGGCTCTGAAACGTCTGTTCAGAGCCTTCCGTGCATTGTGTCGAGGGTTCAAAGTTACCTACCCAGAATGACAAAGTGGATGAATAAAGTATAGCTATGCGATAGAGCTTCGCCTAATGTATGAGGTGCGATGGTTCGATGTGCACATTGTATTATTAAACCAATTCCAACCTATGCTCTCCTTGTTTGGTGTATGAAATGTGTTGTAATGAAGTGACCATAGGACACCACTTCTCATTCTAACAATTCCAGCTATTAAGTGAATACATGTTTGATTTTTAGTTAATGTTTTTTATTGTTTAGTTTTTTTTGTTTTTTTTGTTATTCCTACATTTGACCGTTTGGTCACAGCGATAGGACTAACAATATCACGTTGCGTCTCTTTCAAAGTGATATCAAAATATACAGTAAGGTAAACAATAATTAAAATCTACGTATTTAAAGTAGAAATACATTCAG